>NC_071485.1:2219765-2519765 GCF_028500815.1 Rissa tridactyla
AGGTCCTCAAAGAGTAAAGTCTAAAGCTGAAAAGAGAAAATCTTCCCAGCGGTCATCAGAAGTCCTAAAGGAACTCCTGAAGGAATTGGACAAAGCGGCACATGGTGGGCATATCTCACTCTTAAGCACAAGGCTCGGGAAGCCGAGGTTTTAGCTGGCTGTATGGACAAGCCGTAGCCTAGACAGCAGGAAGGGATGGATCAGAGCCTCCCTGCGGTGACACTCAATTTCACGCCTTGCAGGCGCTGGCGAGCTGCAGACAGAGACGGTCCAGAGTCTCTGCTGCCAGGTGTGGTCCAAGCTGAGTGCCAGGGACAGCTGCTGCCCCAGTTAGAGCGTTGCTCCTCAGAGCTGCTCTGGGCAGACGGTGGTGTCCAGCTGGCAGGAACTGGCGGTGCTCGCGTCTTGAGCGCGTGAGGAACTGGCCGAGGAGCTGATCCCAGAGAAGCCGTGAGAGGGCCAGCGCCCTCTCTGCAAGTCAACAGAGAGGAGAGTGCCCCTGGGTGGCAGAGAGGATGCGCAGGCAGCTTGGGGCCGCTGGGACCGGCAGAGTTGGCCGGGGCCGGAGCAGCCCCAGCTTCACAGCCTGGTCCAGCCTCGTTGTTCTCCTTGATGTCTGAGGACTCTCGGGGACACCTCAGGCTCAGGGACAGGTGAAAGCTGGACACCCAGCTTGAGGCCGGACACCTAACTTGAAGGCCACTCAAATGAAGGGCTGTGAATTCAGCCTCGGGTGGTTTAGCTGTCTCTTGCCGCTTGTGTTGTAGGTAACTTGGGTGTTTTTCTGCTTCTTTTGGGGGACTGTGGGCTCTTGTGTGCCCTGGGAAACCAAAAAGGGTCTCGCGTTTAGATTTTTCTCCATGAAGGCCACATTGTTTGGCCTAGTGACTAGGGGCACGCCCAAATTCCCAGGCTTTGTGTCTAAGCGATACTCATGTATTTTGGGAAGTATCGCCTCCGGAAGATACGATGTTGCCCATGAGGAGCGGTTGCTTCTATCTCGTTCAACTGGCCTGCTTTCTTTTGCAAGTGAGGGACTGGGGGCCTGTGGAGAAGGAGGCGCTTCAGGAAGGAGGCAGTCAGGCAGCGCCAGTCTCTGATGAAGCAACGAGGGCAATTCAATCAGCAGGCGTGCCAGGTAATTGCCGTCCCTCGGTCATCCAGCGTCCTGAATCAAAATCCCTGGGTGTCTGCAGGCTCTTGCCCTGGTGCCCGCTGCCGCACATCGTGTCAGCAGCCAAACTATGGAAAAGAAGCCAGGAAGGGCTCTCTGAGGATGACTGTCACCTCTGGGCTGTGGAGGTTATGGCCAGCAGTGTGCGCCTAACCCTCTCTGGATGCGGGGGGATGCTCACCGCCCACCACACCCAGTTCACCCGAGTTTCAGAACTTTGCCATTTTGGGAAGGAGGCCATCTGAGCCAGCCTCAGCAGATGACGGGAAATGCGGCTCTTAATGGAACGTACCTCCCGCAATAGCCGCCCCCCAGAGCTCGCCGTGAGTCCCCCGAGGCACAACAGCGGGGGATCCCTCCTGTGACCTGAGGTCCAAAGGGCTGCACTGAGAGATGGGGCACGGCTTAGAGGGAACCTGCACCGTCCTTCTGCACCCTCTGTGCCTGGGCCATGCTGAGGCTTTACCTTTCTGGGATTTTTGGCAGTGCTGTCCACCCCCGGGGAAGCCCGCCACGCCGGGATGGATGACGTTCTTCCAAAGAAAGCAGGTACTGAGCAGTCTTGCAGGGGGCCAGAAGTGGGAGACAAGTCCTGAAAACTCGGGGCATGCAAGCGGTGCCCACGCTGAAGAAAAGGCAAAGGGGGAGAGGGAGGTTGGGGTGTCTCCCGAGAGGGCCTGACTCCGTCCCTTCGGGGTGTGGGTGCTTGGCCGGGGCAGGAGAGCTGGGGGCGAGAGGAGAAAGAGAGGCTCCAGAGTGCATTGATTTGCGACGACTGTGGGAGTTGCCTCTGCTTCTACCGAAACCAAGGAGACAACGCAGCCCCAGGGTGTTCCCTCCTTCAGGGATGCTAACAAAGTGCGAAAGAACGTTTGCTGGCAATGTCAGACCTCCTGTGAGACTGCCAGTGGCGCGCAGGACACACTAACGTACGGAATTGTTCCTCCAGGTGTGGATGGCAAGAGAAACACAAATGCCACAAATCCTGAAGACTTCCAGAAGTACTGGATAGAAGGCACCATGACAATCTTAGGCTCCGTGCTGTTTGGGATGGGACTGTGTTGTGCGATCTATTTGTGGAGGGAGAGGAAAACGTAAGTTGTTGCGGGGGAGGAGGTGCCAAGCTCCTGTATTAGACGGCTGCTATTAGCCATGAAGCATTTAGAGGTAGGGTGTTCTGGAGTGCCGAGTTAGGTACGGGCCAATGTCCGTCAGGTGATGCCGTAAATCACAGATGAGCCAAGGTGTCCCAGCAACTCCGGCCATGGTGAGGAACCTTCCCAGCTATCATCCCGGCTTTGGAGAAAGAGCTGTCCCATCTGCAGCCCAGCGCTGCCAGCGTGCGTGTTCTCAGCAAGGGCAGGGGTTTTGTCTGGGCAGGGGTGTGTATCTCTGCAGACAGGTATTCTGAAGAGAGGATGGAGAGCAGCTCAGTGAAGAGGGAGCCCAGGCTGTCCCCTTGTCTGGCGAGGGGTGGGCAGGGGAGGCGAGTGCTGGTCCTTGCCAGGCACGCTGAGAAAGGAGAGCAGGAGGCTCTCCCGGCCCTGCGTTGCTGTGCCCAGCTTTGGTCCCCTGGATCTCCTTCCCGGCACGTGCAGAGCAGCCAGGTCAGGATGGCCAGGGCGGAGAGGAGACGAGCCACGGGCAGGCGAGTGGAGCCCAAGCCCAGGGGTGCGCGGAGCCCCGTTTCCCTGCACGGAGCTCCCCACCTGCAGCCGGATGCCCGCACCCTCCGGGGCGTCCGTTGCTGTCCTGCACCCTCACACCCGCCCGGCACCACAGCCACGTCAGAGCCTCAGCAGCCTCCTCTCTCCACAGCCGCCTCTCCGCAGCTTCAGGAGCCCAGCTCAACCCCAGCAGCTACCCCTCGTGCCCGGACAGCCGCACGACCAGTCCCAGCACCTCTGAGAGACAGCCCCAACCCCAGCAGCCATCACCTGAGCCTGGGAAACCGGCCCACCTACCAGAGACCACCCAGAAACGGGCCCCCGAAAGACTGGACATCCACTTGGTCTTCCCGACGCCACCTGTGCCTCCACCGCTGGCGACAGCAGTACGGATTTCAGACATCAGAAGACTCCCGACTGAGAACTGAATGGCTTGACGCAGCCTGGGAAACCGGCCCACCTGCCAGGGAGCAACCAGAAACGGGCCCCCGACAGACTGGACATCCACCTGGTCTTACCGACCCCACCTGTGCCTCCCTCGCTGCCGACAGCGGTAGGGATTTGGGATAGCAGAAGACTCCCGACTGACAGCTGAAGGGGTCGACCATTCTGATTTCAGCAGAATAAAGGTGTAGCCAAAACTACAGACCAGTTGCGCTGTTGTCCGTTTCGTAACGGCATGAATGCCAGGAGTTCTGCAATTCTGGGCTGAAGTTCATACCGGGCCAGGCAGGGACGAGGATGCCCATGGTGTCAGCTGGCAGGGAGCTGGGCACAGGACCCGCCGACGGGCCAGCGGAACCCAGCCTCCCTGGTGGGACCGGCCCGCAAAATTCTGAGCCACTGAGGCACCCATGGGGCTCATTAGAGGTCATCACCCCCACCTCGGCCTCCTGTGACAGCACCGCAGCTCTTTGTCTCAGTGAGTGACCGTTGGTGGCGCTTACGCCTCGTTTAAACCTGCCGCTGCTGCTGCAGGCTCCGGCCTGGCCTCCTCAGCCGCTGTCACACGAGCCGAGGGGGAGTGGGTCAGGCTCAGTGATGTGCCCCGGGGCTGCGCACAATGCTCCTGCGTGGAAGGGAGAGACGCGTGCCACGGGTCAATCCCGTGTTTGAACTGCATTCGCTGCCGTTCAGGTGGGAAGAACTCTATTGAAATACCTCACAGGAGCTGCTCCGGTGTGTTTGTTTCCAGACGTGGCTGGAGGTCCTCAAAGAGTAAAGTCTAAAGCTGAAAAGAGAAAATCTTCCCAGCGGTCATCAGAAGTCCTAAAGGAACTCCTGAAGGAATTGGACAAAGCGGCACATGGTGGGCATATCTCACTCTTAAGCACAAGGCTCGGGAAGCCGAGGTTTTAGCTGGCTGTATGGACAAGCCGTAGCCTAGACAGCAGGAAGGGATGGATCAGAGCCTCCCTGCGGTGACACTCAATTTCACGCCTTGCAGGCGCTGGCGAGCTGCAGACAGAGACGGTCCAGAGTCTCTGCTGCCAGGTGTGGTCCAAGCTGAGTGCCAGGGACAGCTGCTGCCCCAGTTAGAGCGTTGCTCCTCAGAGCTGCTCTGGGCAGACGGTGGTGTCCAGCTGGCAGGAACTGGCGGTGCTCGCGTCTTGAGCACGTGAGGAACTGGCCGAGGAGCTGATCCCAGAGAAGCCGTGAGAGGGCCAGCGCCCTCTCTGCAAGTCAACAGAGAGGAGAGTGCCCCTGGGTGGCAGAGAGGATGCGCAGGCAGCTTGGGGCCGCTGGGACCGGCAGAGTTGGCCGGGGCCGGAGCAGCCCCAGCTTCACAGCCTGGTCCAGCCTCGTTGTTCTCCTTGATGTCTGAGGACTCTCGGGGACACCTCAGGCTCAGGGACAGGTGAAAGCTGGACACCCAGCTTGAGGCCGGACACCTAACTTGAAGGCCACTCAAATGAAGGGCTGTGAATTCAGCCTCGGGTGGTTTAGCTGTCTCTTGCCGCTTGTGTTGTAGGTAACTTGGGTGTTTTTCTGCTTCTTTTGGGGGACTGTGGGCTCTTGTGTGCCCTGGGAAACCAAAAAGGGTCTCGCGTTTAGATTTTTCTCCATGAAGGCCACATTGTTTGGCCTAGTGACTAGGGGCACGCCCAAATTCCCAGGCTTTGTGTCTAAGCGATACTCATGTATTTTGGGAAGTATCGCCTCCGGAAGATACGATGTTGCCCATGAGGAGCGGTTGCTTCTATCTCGTTCAACTGGCCTGCTTTCTTTTGCAAGTGAGGGACTGGGGGCCTGTGGAGAAGGAGGCGCTTCAGGAAGGAGGCAGTCAGGCAGCGCCAGTCTCTGATGAAGCAACGAGGGCAATTCAATCAGCAGGCGTGCCAGGTAATTGCCGTCCCTCGGTCATCCAGCGTCCTGAATCAAAATCCCTGGGTGTCTGCAGGCTCTTGCCCTGGTGCCCGCTGCCGCACATCGTGTCAGCAGCCAAACTATGGAAAAGAAGCCAGGAAGGGCTCTCTGAGGATGACTGTCACCTCTGGGCTGTGGAGGTTATGGCCAGCAGTGTGCGCCTAACCCTCTCTGGATGCGGGGGGATGCTCACCGCCCACCACACCCAGTTCACCCGAGTTTCAGAACTTTGCCATTTTGGGAAGGAGGCCATCTGAGCCAGCCTCAGCAGATGACGGGAAATGCGGCTCTTAATGGAACGTACCTCCCGCAATAGCCGCCCCCCAGAGCTCGCCGTGAGTCCCCCGAGGCACAACAGCGGGGGATCCCTCCTGTGACCTGAGGTCCAAAGGGCTGCACTGAGAGATGGGGCACGGCTTAGAGGGAACCTGCACCGTCCTTCTGCACCCTCTGTGCCTGGGCCATGCTGAGGCTTTACCTTTCTGGGATTTTTGGCAGTGCTGTCCACCCCCGGGGAAGCCCGCCACGCCGGGATGGATGACGTTCTTCCAAAGAAAGCAGGTACTGAGCAGTCTTGCAGGGGGCCAGAAGTGGGAGACAAGTCCTGAAAACTCGGGGCATGCAAGCGGTGCCCACGCTGAAGAAAAGGCAAAGGGGGAGAGGGAGGTTGGGGTGTCTCCCGAGAGGGCCTGACTCCGTCCCTTCGGGGTGTGGGTGCTTGGCCGGGGCAGGAGAGCTGGGGGCGAGAGGAGAAAGAGAGGCTCCAGAGTGCACTGATTTGCGACGACTGTGGGAGTTGCCTCTGCTTCTACCGAAACCAAGGAGACAACGCAGCCCCAGGGTGTTCCCTCCTTCAGGGATGCTAACAAAGTGCGAAAGAACGTTTGCTGGCAATGTCAGACCTCCTGTGAGACTGCCAGTGGCGCGCAGGACACACTAACGTACGGAATTGTTCCTCCAGGTGTGGATGGCAAGAGAAACACAAATGCCACAAATCCTGAAGACTTCCAGAAGTACTGGATAGAAGGCACCATGACAATCTTAGGCTCCGTGCTGTTTGGGATGGGACTGTGTTGTGCGATCTATTTGTGGAGGGAGAGGAAAACGTAAGTTGTTGCGGGGGAGGAGGTGCCAAGCTCCTGTATTAGATGGCTGCTATTAGCCATGAAGCATTTAGAGGTAGGGTGTTCTGGAGTGCCGAGTTAGGTACGGGCCAATGTCCGTCAGGTGATGCCGTAAATCACAGATGAGCCAAGGTGTCCCAGCAACTCCGGCCATGGTGAGGAACCTTCCCAGCTATCATCCCGGCTTTGGAGAAAGAGCTGTCCCATCTGCAGCCCAGCGCTGCCAGCGTGCGTGTTCTCAGCAAGGGCAGGGGTTTTGTCTGGGCAGGGGTGTGTATCTCTGCAGACAGGTATTCTGAAGAGAGGATGGAGAGCAGCTCAGTGAAGAGGGAGCCCAGGCTGTCCCCTTGTCTGGCGAGGGGTGGGCAGGGGAGGCGAGTGCTGGTCCTTGCCAGGCACGCTGAGAAAGGAGAGCAGGAGGCTCTCCCGGCCCTGCGTTGCTGTGCCCAGCTTTGGTCCCCTGGATCTCCTTCCCGGCACGTGCAGAGCAGCCAGGTCAGGATGGCCAGGGCGGAGAGGAGACGAGCCACGGGCAGGCGAGTGGAGCCCAAGCCCAGGGGTGCGCGGAGCCCCGTTTCCCTGCACGGAGCTCCCCACCTGCAGCCGGATGCCCGCACCCTCCGGGGCGTCCGTTGCTGTCCTGCACCCTCACACCCGCCCGGCACCACAGCCACGTCAGAGCCTCAGCAGCCTCCTCTCTCCACAGCCGCCTCTCCGCAGCTTCAGGAGCCCAGCTCAACCCCAGCAGCTACCCCTCGTGCCCGGACAGCCGCACGACCAGTCCCAGCACCTCTGAGAGACAGCCCCAACCCCAGCAGCCATCACCTGAGCCTGGGAAACCGGCCCACCTACCAGAGACCACCCAGAAACGGGCCCCCGAAAGACTGGACATCCACTTGGTCTTCCCGACGCCACCTGTGCCTCCACCGCTGGCGACAGCAGTACGGATTTCAGACATCAGAAGACTCCCGACTGAGAACTGAATGGCTTGACGCAGCCTGGGAAACCGGCCCACCTGCCAGGGAGCAACCAGAAACGGGCCCCCGACAGACTGGACATCCACCTGGTCTTACCGACCCCACCTGTGCCTCCCTCGCTGCCGACAGCGGTAGGGATTTGGGATAGCAGAAGACTCCCGACTGACAGCTGAAGGGGTCGACCATTCTGATTTCAGCAGAATAAAGGCGTAGCCATAAAACCAGACCTTTAAACCTGCCGCTGCTGCTCCAGGCTTGCACCTGGCCTCCTCAGCCGCTGTCGCCCCAGCTCCGAGCTGTTTGCCGTCCCTGCTGCTGCCCAGGCTTGACCCAGATTCAGAAAATCCTGGGAAAAGTGCCTTTTCACCACGACCGCCCGGCTTTGCTGCCGACGTGTCAGTAACGCAGCTCTTTCTCTTGGTGAGTGATTGTTGGTGGCAGTTACGCCTCATTTAAACCTGCCCCTGCTGCTGCAGGCTCGGGCCTTGCCTCCTCAGCCGCTGTCACGTGAGCTCCGGGCTCCCTGCGGGTCCCTGCCGCTGGCCAGGCTTGACCGAGAGAGGCTCCCGCCCGGCACCACAGCCGCCTCAGAGCCTCAGCAGCCTCCTCTCTCCACAGCTGCCTCTCCACAGCTTCAGGAGCCCAGCCCAACACCAGCAGCTCCCCCTCGTGCCCGGACAGCCGCACCACCCGTCCCAGCACCTCTGAGAGTCAGCCCCAACCCCAGCAGCCATCACCTGTGCCTGGGAAACTGTCCCACCTGCCAGGGAGCACCCAGGAACCGGCCCCTGAAGGACTGGATATCCGCCTGGTCTTCCCGACCCGACCCGAGTCTCCCCTGCTACCAACAGCGGTAGGCATTTGGGATAGCAGAAGACTCCCGACTGACAGCTGAAGGGGTCGACCATTCTGATTTCAGCAGAATAAAGGTGTAGCCAAAACTACAGACCAGTTGCGCTGTTGTCCGTTTCGTAACGGCATGAATGCCAGGAGTTCTGCAATTCTGGGCTGAAGTTCATACCGGGCCAGGCAGGGACGAGGATGCCCATGGTGTCAGCTGGCAGGGAGCTGGGCACGGGACCCGCCGACGGGCCAGCGGAACCCAGCCTCCCTGGTGGGACCGGCCCGCAAAATTCTGAGCCACTGAGGCACCCATGGGGCTCATTAGAGGTCATCACCCCCACCTCGGCCTCCTGTGCCAGCACCGCAGCACTTTGTCTCAGTGAGTGACTGTTGGTGGCGCTTACGCCTCGTTTAAACCTGCCGCTGCTGCTGCAGGCTCGGGCCTGGCCTCCTCAGCCACTGTCGCGCGAGCTCTGGGCTGTTTGCGGTCCCTGCTGCTTCCCGGGCTTGAACTGGCTTCAGAAAATCTTGAAAAAATCGCCTTTTCACCGTGATCGCCTGGCTTTGCTGCTGACGTGCCAGCACCAGAGCTCTATGTCTCGGTGAGTGACCGTTGGTGGCAGTTAGGCCTCGTTTAAACCTGCTGCTGCTGCTGCAGGCTCCGGCCTGGCCTCCTCAGCCGCTGTCGCACGACCTCCGGGCTCCCTGTGAGTCCCTGCTGCTTCCCAGGATTCAACTGGCTTCAGAAAGTCTTGAAAAAATCGCCTTTTCACCGTGATCGCCTGGCTTTGCTGCTGACGTGCCAGCACCGCAGCTCTTTGTCTCAGTGAGTGACCGTTGGTGGCGCTTACGCCTCGTTTAAACCTGCCGCTGCTGCTGCAGGCTCCGGCCTGGCCTCCTCAGCCGCTGTCACACGAGCCGAGGGGGAGTGGGTCAGGCTCAGTGATGTGCCCCGGGGCTGCGCACAATGCTCCTGCGTGGAAGGGAGAGACGCGTGCCACGGGTCAATCCCGTGTTTGAACTGCATTCGCTGCCGTTCAGGTGGGAAGAACTCTATTGAAATACCTCACAGGAGCTGCTCCGGTGTGTTTGTTTCCAGACGTGGCTGGAGGTCCTCAAAGAGCAAAGTCTAAAGCTGAAAAGAGAAAATCTTCCCAGCGGTCATCAGAAGTCCTAAAGGAACTCCTGAAGGAATTGGACAAAGCGGCACATGGTGGGCATATCTCACTCTTAAGCACAAGGCTCGGGAAGCCGAGGTTTTAGCTGGCTGTATGGACAAGCCGTAGCCTAGACAGCAGGAAGGGATGGATCAGAGCCTCCCTGCGGTGACACTCAATTTCACGCCTTGCAGGCGCTGGCGAGCTGCAGACAGAGACGGTCCAGAGTCTCTGCTGCCAGGTGTGGTCCAAGCTGAGTGCCAGGGACAGCTGCTGCCCCAGTTAGAGCGTTGCTCCTCAGAGCTGCTCTGGGCAGACGGTGGTGTCCAGCTGGCAGGAACTGGCGGTGCTCGCGTCTTGAGTGCGTGAGGAACTGGCCGAGGAGCTGATCCCAGAGAAGCCGTGAGAGGGCCAGCGCCCTCTCTGCAAGTCAACAGAGAGGAGAGTGCCCCTGGGTGGCAGAGAGGATGCGCAGGCAGCTTGGGGCCGCTGGGACCGGCAGAGTTGGCCGGGGCCGGAGCAGCCCCAGCTTCACAGCCTGGTCCAGCCTCGTTGTTCTCCTTGATGTCTGAGGACTCTCGGGGACACCTCAGGCTCAGGGACAGGTGAAAGCTGGACACCCAGCTTGAGGCCGGACACCTAACTTGAAGGCCACTCAAATGAAGGGCTGTGAATTCAGCCTCGGGTGGTTTAGCTGTCTCTTGCCGCTTGTGTTTTAGGTAACTTGGGTGTTTTTCGGCTTCTTTTGGGGGACTGTGGGCTCTTGTGTGCCCTGGGAAACCAAAAAGGGTCTCGCGTTTAGATTTTTCTCCATGAAGGCCACATTGTTTGGCCTAGTGACTAGGGGCACGCCCAAATTCCCAGGCTTTGTGTCTAAGTGATACTCATGTATTTTGGGAATTATCGCCTCCGGAAGATACGATGTTGCCCATGAGGAGCGGTTGCTTCTATCTCGTTCAACTGGCCTGCTTTCTTTTGCAAGTGAGGGACTGGGGGCCTGTGGAGAAGGAGGCGCTTCAGGAAGGAGGCAGTCAGGCAGCGCCAGTCTCTGATGAAGCAACGAGGGCAATTCAATCAGCAGGCGTGCTAGGTAATTGCCATCCCTCGGTCATCCAGCGTCCTGAATCAAAATCCCTGGGTGTCTGCAGGCTCTTGCCCTGGTGCCCGCTGCCGCACATCATGTCAGCAGCCAAACTATGGAAAAGAAGCCAGGAAAGGCTCTCTGAGGATGACTGTCACCTCTGGGCTGTGGAGGTTATGGCCAGCAGTGTGCGCCTAACCCTCTCTGGATGCGGGGGGATGCTCACCGCCCACCACACCCAGTTCACCTGAGTTTCAGAACTTTGCCATTTTGGGAAGGAGGCCATCTGAGCCAGCCTCAGCAGATGACAGGAAATGCGGCTCTTAATGGAACGTACCTCCCGCAATAGCCGCCCCCCAGAGCTCGCCGTGAGTCCCCCGAGGCACAACAGCGGGGGATCCCTCCTGTGACCTGAGGTCCAAAGGGCTGCACTGAGAGATGGGGCACGGCTTAGAGGGAACCTGCACCGTCCTTCTGCACCCTCTGTGCCTGGGCCATGCTGAGGCTTTACCTTTCTGGGATTTTTGGCAGTGCTGTCCACCCCCGGGGAAGCCCGCCACGCCGGGATGGATGACGTTCTTCCAAAGAAAGCAGGTACTGAGCAGTCTTGCAGGGGGCCAGAAGTGGGAGACAAGTCCTGAAAACTCGGGGCATGCAAGCGGTGCCCACGCTGAAGAAAAGGCAAAGGGGGAGAGGGAGGTTGGGGTGTCTCCCGAGAGGGCCTGACTCCGTCCCTTCGGGGTGTGGGTGCTTGGCCGGGGCAGGAGAGCTGGGGGCGAGAGGAGAAAGAGAGGCTCCAGAGTGCACTGATTTGCGACGACTGTGGGAGTTGCCTCTGCTTCTACCGAAACCAAGGAGACAACGCAGCCCCAGGGTGTTCCCTCCTTCAGGGATGCTAACAAAGTGCGAAAGAACGTTTGCTGGCAATGTCAGACCTCCTGTGAGACTGCCAGTGGCGCGCAGGACACACTAACGTACGGAATTGTTCCTCCAGGTGTGGATGGCAAGAGAAACACAAATGCCACAAATCCTGAAGACTTCCAGAAGTACTGGATAGAAGGCACCATGACAATCTTAGGCTCCGTGCTGTTTGGGATGGGACTGTGTTGTGCGATCTATTTGTGGAGGGAGAGGAAAACGTAAGTTGTTGCGGGGGAGGAGGTGCCAAGCTCCTGTATTAGATGGCTGCTATTAGCCATGAAGCATTTAGAGGTAGGGTGTTCTGGAGTGCCGAGTTAGGTACGGGCCAATGTCCGTCAGGTGATGCCGTAAATCACAGATGAGCCAAGGTGTCCCAGCAACTCCGGCCATGGTGAGGAACCTTCCCAGCTATCATCCCGGCTTTGGAGAAAGAGCTGTCCCATCTGCAGCCCAGCGCTGCCAGCGTGCGTGTTCTCAGCAAGGGCAGGGGTTTTGTCTGGGCAGGGGTGTGTATCTCTGCAGACAGGTATTCTGAAGAGAGGATGGAGAGCAGCTCAGTGAAGAGGGAGCCCAGGCTGTCCCCTTGTCTGGCGAGGGGTGGGCAGGGGAGGCGAGTGCTGGTCCTTGCCAGGCACGCTGAGAAAGGAGAGCAGGAGGCTCTCCCGGCCCTGCGTTGCTGTGCCCAGCTTTGGTCCCCTGGATCTCCTTCCCGGCACGTGCAGAGCAGCCAGGTCAGGATGGCCAGGGCGGAGAGGAGACAAGCCACGGGCAGGCGAGTGGAGCCCAAGCCCAGGGGTGCGCGGAGCCCCGTTTCCCTGCACGGAGCTCCCCACCTGCAGCCGGATGCCCGCACCCTCCGGGGCGTCCGTTGCTGTCCTGCACCCTCACACCCGCCCGGCACCACAGCCACGTCAGAGCCTCAGCAGCCTCCTCTCTCCACAGCCGCCTCTCCGCAGCTTCAGGAGCCCAGCTCAACCCCAGCAGCTACCCCTCGTGCCCGGACAGCCGTACGACCAGTCCCAGCACCTCTGAGAGACAGCCCCAACCCCAGCAGCCATCACCTGAGCCTGGGAAACCGGCCCACCTACCAGAGACCACCCAGAAACAGGCCCCCGAAAGACTGGACATCCACTTGGTCTTCCCGACGCCACCTGTGCCTCCACCGCTGGCGACAGCAGTACGGATTTCAGACATCAGAAGACTCCCGACTGAGAACTGAATGGCTTGACGCAGCCTGGGAAACCGGCCCACCTGCCAGGGAGCAACCAGAAACGGGCCCCCGACAGACTGGACATCCACCTGGTCTTACCGACCCCACCTGTGCCTCCCTCGCTGCCGACAGCGGTAGGGATTTGGGATAGCAGAAGACTCCCGACTGACAGCTGAAGGGGTCGACCATTCTGATTTCAGCAGAATAAAGGTGTAGCCAAAACTACAGACCAGTTGCGCTGTTGTCCGTTTCGTAACGGCATGAATGCCAGGAGTTCTGCAATTCTGGGCTGAAGTTCATACCGGGCCAGGCAGGGACGAGGATGCCCATGGTGTCAGCTGGCAGGGAGCTGGGCACGGGACCCGCCGACGGGCCAGCGGAACCCAGCCTCCCTGGTGGGACCGGCCCGCAAAATTCTGAGCCACTGAGGCACCCATGGGGCTCATTAGAGGTCATCACCCCCACCTCGGCCTCCTGTGCCAGCACCGCAGCACTTTGTCTCAGTGAGTGACTGTTGGTGGCGCTTACGCCTCGTTTAAACCTGCCGCTGCTGCTGCAGGCTCGGGCCTGGCCTCCTCAGCCACTGTCGCGCGAGCTCTGGGCTGTTTGCGGTCCCTGCTGCTTCCCGGGCTTGAACTGGCTTCAGAAAATCTTGAAAAAATCGCCTTTTCACCGTGATCGCCTGGCTTTGCTGCTGACGTGCCAGCACCAGAGCTCTATGTCTCGGTGAGTGACCGTTGGTGGCAGTTAGGCCTCGTTTAAACCTGCTGCTGCTGCTGCAGGCTCCGGCCTGGCCTCCTCAGCCGCTGTCGCACGACCTCCGGGCTCCCTGTGAGTCCCTGCTGCTTCCCAGGATTCAACTGGCTTCAGAAAGTCTTGAAAAAATCGCCTTTTCACCGTGATCGCCTGGCTTTGCTGCTGACGTGCCAGCACCGCAGCTCTTTGTCTCAGTGAGTGACCGTTGGTGGCGCTTACGCCTCGTTTAAACCTGCCGCTGCTGCTGCAGGCTCCGGCCTGGCCTCCTCAGCCGCTGTCACACGAGCCGAGGGGGAGTGGGTCAGGCTCAGTGATGTGCCCCGGGGCTGCGCACAATGCTCCTGCGTGGAAGGGAGAGACGCGTGCCACGGGTCAATCCCGTGTTTGAACTGCATTCGCTGCCGTTCAGGTGGGAAGAACTCTATTGAAATACCTCACAGGAGCTGCTCCGGTGTGTTTGTTTCCAGACGTGGCTGGAGGTCCTCAAAGAGCAAAGTCCAAAGCTGAAAAGAGAAAATCTTCCCAGCGGTCATCAGAAGTCCTAAAGGAACTCCTGAAGGAATTGGACAAAGCGGCACATGGTGGGCATATCTCACTCTTAAGCACAAGGCTCGGGAAGCCGAGGTTTTAGCTGGCTGTATGGACAAGCCGTAGCCTAGACAGCAGGAAGGGATGGATCAGAGCCTCCCTGCGGTGACACTCAATTTCACGCCTTGCAGGCGCTGGCGAGCTGCAGGCAGAGACGGTCCAGAGTCTCTGCTGCCAGGTGTGGTCCAAGCTGAGTGCCAGGGACAGCTGCTGCCCCAGTTAGAGCGTTGCTCCTCAGAGCTGCTCTGGGCAGACGGTGGTGTCCAGCTGGCAGGAACTGGCGGTGCTCGCGTCTTGAGCGCATGAGGAACTTGCCGAGGAGCTGATCCCAGAGAAGCCGTGAGAGGGCCAGCGCCCTCTCTGCAAGTCAACAGAGAGGAGAGTGCCCCTGGGTGGCAGAGAGGATGCGCAGGCAGCTTGGGGCCGCTGGGACCGGCAGAGTTGGCCGGGGCCGGAGCAGCCCCAGCTTCACAGCCTGGTCCAGCCTCGTTGTTCTCCTTGATGTCTGAGGACTCTCGGGGACACCTCAGGCTCAGGGACAGGTGAAAGCTGGACACCCAGCTTGAGGCCGGACACCTAACTTGAAGGCCACTCGAATGAAGGGCTGTGAATTCAGCCTCGGGTGGTTTAGCTGTCTCTTGCCGCTTGTGTTTTAGGTAACTTGGGTGTTTTTCGGCTTCTTTTGGGGGACTGTGGGCTCTTGTGTGCCCTGGGAAACCAAAAAGGGTCTCGCGTTTAGATTTTTCTCCATGAAGGCCACATTGTTTGGCCTAGTGACTAGGGGCACGCCCAAATTCCCAGGCTTTGTGTCTAAGTGATACTCATGTATTTTGGGAATTATCGCCTCCGGAAGATACGATGTTGCCCATGAGGAGCGGTTGCTTCTATCTCGTTCAACTGGCCTGCTTTCTTTTGCAAGTGAGGGACTGGGGGCCTGTGGAGAAGGAGGCGCTTCAGGAAGGAGGCAGTCAGGCAGCGCCAGTCTCTGATGAAGCAACAAGGGCAATTCAATCAGAAGGCGTGCCAGGTAATTGCCGTCCCTCGGTCATCCAGCGTCCTGAATCAAAATCCCTGGGTGTCTGCAGGCTCTTGCCCTGGTGCCCGCTGCCGCACATCATGTCAGCAGCCAAACTATGGAAAAGAAGCCAGGAAGGGCTCTCTGAGGATGACTGTCACCTCTGGGCTGTGGAGGTTATGGCCAGCAGTGTGCGCCTAACCCTCTCTGGATGCGGGGGGATGCTCACCGCCCACCACACCCAGTTCACCTGAGTTTCAGAACTTTGCCATTTTGGGAAGGAGGCCATCTGAGCCAGCCTCAGCAGATGACAGGAAATGCGGCTCTTAATGGAACGTACCTCCCGCAATAGCCGCCCCCCAGAGCTCGCCGTGAGTCCCCCGAGGCACAACAGCGGGGGATCCCTCCTGTGACCTGAGGTCCAAAGGGCTGCACTGAGAGATGGGGCACGGCTTAGAGGGAACGGGCACCGTCCTTCTGCACCCTCTGTGCCTGGGCCATGCTGAGGCTTTACCTTTCTGGGATTTTTGGCAGTGCTGTCCACCCCCGGGGAAGCCCGCCACGCCGGGATGGATGACGTTCTTCCAAAGAAAGCAGGTACTGAGCAGTCTTGCAGGGGGCCAGAAGTGGGAGACAAGTCCTGAAAACTCGGGGCATGCAAGCGGTGCCCACGCTGAAGAAAAGGCAAAGGGGGAGAGGGAGGTTGGGGTGTCTCCCGAGAGGGCCTGACTCCGTCCCTTCGGGGTGTGGGTGCTTGGCCGGGGCAGGAGAGCTGGGGGCGAGAGGAGAAAGAGAGGCTCCAGAGTGCACTGATTTGCGACGACTGTGGGAGTTGCCTCTGCTTCTACCGAAACCAAGGAGACAACGCAGCCCCAGGGTGTTCCCTCCTTCAGGGATGCTAACAAAGTGCGAAAGAACGTTTGCTGGCAATGTCAGACCTCCTGTGAGACTGCCAGTGGCGCGCAGGACACACTAACGTACGGAATTGTTCCTCCAGGTGTGGATGGCAAGAGAAACACAAATGCCACAAATCCTGAAGACTTCCAGAAGTACTGGATAGAAGGCACCATGACAATCTTAGGCTCCGTGCTGTTTGGGATGGGACTGTGTTGTGCGATCTATTTGTGGAGGGAGAGGAAAACGTAAGTTGTTGCGGGGGAGGAGGTGCCAAGCTCCTGTATTAGATGGCTGCTATTAGCCATGAAGCATTTAGAGGTAGGGTGTTCTGGAGTGCCGAGTTAGGTACAGGCCAATGTCCGTCAGGTGATGCCGTAAATCACAGATGAGCCAAGGTGTCCCAGCAACTCCGGCCATGGTGAGGAACCTTCCCAGCTATCATCCCGGCTTTGGAGAAAGAGCTGTCCCATCTGCAGCCCAGCGCTGCCAGCGTGCGTGTTCTCAGCAAGGGCGGGGGTTTTGTCTGGGCAGGGGTGTGTATCTCTGCAGACAGGTATTCTGAAGAGAGGATGGAGAGCAGCTCAGTGAAGAGGGAGCCCAGGCTGTCCCCTTGTCTGGCGAGGGGTGGGCAGGGGAGGCGAGTGCTGGTCCTTGCCAGGCACGCTGAGAAAGGAGAGCAGGAGGCTCTCCCGGCCCTGCGTTGCTGTGCCCAGCTTTGGTCCCCTGGATCTCCTTCCCGGCACGTGCAGAGCAGCCAGGTCAGGATGGCCAGGGCGGAGAGGAGACGAGCCACGGGCAGGCGAGTGGAGCCCAAGCCCAGGGGTGCGCGGAGCCCCGTTTCCCTGCACGGAGCTCCCCACCTGCAGCCGGATGCCCGCACCCTCCGGGGCGTCCGTTGCTGTCCTGCACCCTCACACCCGCCCGGCACCACAGCCACGTCAGAGCCTCAGCAGCCTCCTCTCTCCACAGCCGCCTCTCCGCAGCTTCAGGAGCCCAGCTCAACCCCAGCAGCTACCCCTCGTGCCCGGACAGCCGCACGACCAGTCCCAGCACCTCTGAGAGACAGCCCCAACCCCAGCAGCCATCACCTGAGCCTGGGA
This sequence comes from Rissa tridactyla, assembly GCF_028500815.1. Taxonomy (NCBI): domain Eukaryota; kingdom Metazoa; phylum Chordata; class Aves; order Charadriiformes; family Laridae; genus Rissa; species Rissa tridactyla. Next base: position 2,236,643 of record NC_071485.1, read on the forward strand.
AACCGGCCCACCTACCAGAGACCACCCAGAAACGGGCCCCCGAAAGACTGGACATCCACTTGGTCTTCCCGACGCCACCTGTGCCTCCACCGCTGGCGACAGCAGTACGGATTTCAGACATCAGAAGACTCCCGACTGAGAACTGAATGGCTTGACGCAGCCTGGGAAACCGGCCCACCTGCCAGGGAGCAACCAGAAACGGGCCCCCGACAGACTGGACATCCACCTGGTCTTACCGACCCCACCTGTGCCTCCCTCGCTGCCGACAGCGGTAGGGATTTGGGATAGCAGAAGACTCCCGACTGACAGCTGAAGGGGTCGACCATTCTGATTTCAGCAGAATAAAGGTGTAGCCAAAACTACAGACCAGTTGCGCTGTTGTCCGTTTCGTAACGGCATGAATGCCAGGAGTTCTGCAATTCTGGGCTGAAGTTCATACCGGGCCAGGCAGGGACGAGGATGCCCGTGGTGCCAGCTGGCAGGGAGCTGGGCACGGGACCCGCCGACGGGCCAGCGGAACCCAGCCTCCCTGGTGGGACCGGCCCACAAAATTCTGAGCCACTGAGGCACCCATGGGGCTCATTAGAGGTCATCACCCCCACCTCGGCCTCCCGTGACAGCACCGCAGCTCTTTGTCTCAGTGAGTGACCGTTGGTGGCGCTTATGCCTCGTTTAAACCTGCTGCTGCTGCTGCAGGCTCGGGCCTGGCCTCCTCAGCCGCTGTCACACGAGCTGAGGGGGAGTGGGTCAGGCTCAGTGATGTGCCCCGGGGCTGTGCACAATGCTCCTGCGTGGAAGGGAGAGACGCGTGCCACGGGTCAATCCCGTGTTTGAACTGCATTCGCTGCCGTTCAGGTGGGAAGAACTCTATTGAAATACCTCACAGGAGCTGCTCCGGTGTGTTTGTTTCCAGACGTGGCTGGAGGTCCTCAAAGAGTAAAGTCTAAAGCTGAAAAGAGAAAATCTTCCCAGCGGTCATCAGAAGTCCTAAAGGAACTCCTGAAGGAATTGGACAAAGCGGCACATGGTGGGCATATCTCACTCTTAAGCACAAGGCTCGGGAAGCCGAGGTTTTAGCTGGCTGTATGGACAAGCCGTAGCCTAGACAGCAGGAAGGGATGGATCAGAGCCTCCCTGCGGTGACACTCAATTTCACGCCTTGCAGGCGCTGGCGAGCTGCAGACAGAGACGGTCCAGAGTCTCTGCTGCCAGGTGTGGTCCAAGCTGAGTGCCAGGGACAGCTGCTGCCCCAGTTAGAGCGTTGCTCCTCAGAGCTGCTCTGGGCAGACGGTGGTGTCCAGCTGGCAGGAACTGGCGGTGCTCGCGTCTTGAGCGCGTGAGGAACTGGCCGAGGAGCTGATCCCAGAGAAGCCGTGAGAGGGCCAGCGCCCTCTCTGCAAGTCAACAGAGAGGAGAGTGCCCCTGGGTGGCAGAGAGGATGCGCAGGCAGCTTGGGGCCGCTGGGACCGGCAGAGTTGGCCGGGGCCGGAGCAGCCCCAGCTTCACAGCCTGGTCCAGCCTCGTTGTTCTCCTTGATGTCTGAGGACTCTCGGGGACACCTCAGGCTCAGGGACAGGTGAAAGCTGGACACCCAGCTTGAGGCCGGACACCTAACTTGAAGGCCACTCGAATGAAGGGCTGTGAATTCAGCCTCAGGTGATTTAGCTGTCTCTTGCCGCTTGTGTTTTAGGTAACTTGGGTGTTTTTCTGCTTCTTTTGGGGGACTGTGGGCTCTTGTGTGCCCTGGGAAACCAAAAAGGGTCTCGCGTTTAGATTTTTCTCCATGAAGGCCACATTGTTTGGCCTAGTGACTAGGGGCACGCCCAAATTCCCAGGCTTTGTGTCTAAGCGATACTCATGTATTTTGGGAAGTATCGCCTCCGGAAGATACGATGTTGCCCATGAGGAGCGGTTGCTTCTATCTCGTTCAACTGGCCTGCTTTCTTTTGCAAGTGAGGGACTGGGGGCCTGTGGAGAAGGAGGCGCTTCAGGAAGGAGGCAGTCAGGCAGCGCCAGTCTCTGATGAAGCAACGAGGGCAATTCAATCAGCAGGCGTGCCAGGTAATTGCCGTCCCTCGGTCATCCAGCGTCCTGAATCAAAATCCCTGGGTGTCTGCAGGCTCTTGCCCTGGTGCCCGCTGCCGCACATCGTGTCAGCAGCCAAACTATGGAAAAGAAGCCAGGAAGGGCTCTCTGAGGATGACTGTCACCTCTGGGCTGTGGAGGTTATGGCCAGCAGTGTGCGCCTAACCCTCTCTGGATGCAGGGGGATGCTCACCGCCCACCACACCCAGTTCACCCGAGTTTCAGAACTTTGCCATTTTGGGAAGGAGGCCATCTGAGCCAGCCTCAGCAGATGACGGGAAATGCGGCTCTTAATGGAACGTACCTCCCGCAATAGCCGCCCCCCAGAGCTCGCCGTGAGTCCCCCGAGGCACAACAGCGGGGGATCCCTCCTGTGACCTGAGGTCCAAAGGGCTGCACTGAGAGATGGGGCACGGCTTAGAGGGAACCTGCACCGTCCTTCTGCACCCTCTGTGCCTGGGCCATGCTGAGGCTTTACCTTTCTGGGATTTTTGGCAGTGCTGTCCACCCCCGGGGAAGCCCGCCACGCCGGGATGGATGACGTTCTTCCAAAGAAAGCAGGTACTGAGCAGTCTTGCAGGGGGCCAGAAGTGGGAGACAAGTCCTGAAAACTCGGGGCATGCAAGCGGTGCCCACGCTGAAGAAAAGGCAAAGGGGGAGAGGGAGGTTGGGGTGTCTCCCGAGAGGGCCTGACTCCGTCCCTTCGGGGTGTGGGTGCTTGGCCGGGGCAGGAGAGCTGGGGGCGAGAGGAGAAAGAGAGGCTCCAGAGTGCACTGATTTGCGACGACTGTGGGAGTTGCCTCTGCTTCTACCGAAACCAAGGAGACAACGCAGCCCCAGGGTGTTCCCTCCTTCAGGGATGCTAACAAAGTGCGAAAGAACGTTTGCTGGCAATGTCAGACCTCCTGTGAGACTGCCAGTGGCGCGCAGGACACACTAACGTACGGAATTGTTCCTCCAGGTGTGGATGGCAAGAGAAACACAAATGCCACAAATCCTGAAGACTTCCAGAAGTACTGGATAGAAGGCACCATGACAATCTTAGGCTCCGTGCTGTTTGGGATGGGACTGTGTTGTGCGATCTATTTGTGGAGGGAGAGGAAAACGTAAGTTGTTGCGGGGGAGGAGGTGCCAAGCTCCTGTATTAGATGGCTGCTATTAGCCATGAAGCATTTAGAGGTAGGGTGTTCTGGAGTGCCGAGTTAGGTACGGGCCAATGTCCGTCAGGTGATGCCGTAAATCACAGATGAGCCAAGGTGTCCCAGCAACTCCGGCCATGGTGAGGAACCTTCCCAGCTATCATCCCGGCTTTGGAGAAAGAGCTGTCCCATCTGCAGCCCAGCGCTGCCAGCGTGCGTGTTCTCAGCAAGGGCAGGGGTTTTGTCTGGGCAGGGGTGTGTATCTCTGCAGACAGGTATTCTGAAGAGAGGATGGAGAGCAGCTCAGTGAAGAGGGAGCCCAGGCTGTCCCCTTGTCTGGCGAGGGGTGGGCAGGGGAGGCGAGTGCTGGTCCTTGCCAGGCACGCTGAGAAAGGAGAGCAGGAGGCTCTCCCGGCCCTGCGTTGCTGTGCCCAGCTTTGGTCCCCTGGATCTCCTTCCCGGCACGTGCAGAGCAGCCAGGTCAGGATGGCCAGGGCGGAGAGGAGACGAGCCACGGGCAGGCGAGTGGAGCCCAAGCCCAGGGGTGCGCGGAGCCCCGTTTCCCTGCACGGAGCTCCCCACCTGCAGCCGGATGCCCGCACCCTCCGGGGCGTCCGTTGCTGTCCTGCACCCTCACACCCGCCCGGCACCACAGCCACGTCAGAGCCTCAGCAGCCTCCTCTCTCCACAGCCGCCTCTCCGCAGCTTCAGGAGCCCAGCTCAACCCCAGCAGCTACCCCTCGTGCCCGGACAGCCGCACGACCAGTCCCAGCACCTCTGAGAGACAGCCCCAACCCCAGCAGCCATCACCTGAGCCTGGGAAACCGGCCCACCTACCAGAGACCACCCAGAAACGGGCCCCCGAAAGACTGGACATCCACTTGGTCTTCCCGACGCCACCTGTGCCTCCACCGCTGGCGACAGCAGTACGGATTTCAGACATCAGAAGACTCCCGACTGAGAACTGAATGGCTTGACGCAGCCTGGGAAACCGGCCCACCTGCCAGGGAGCAACCAGAAACGGGCCCCCGACAGACTGGACATCCACCTGGTCTTACCGACCCCACCTGTGCCTCCCTCGCTGCCGACAGCGGTAGGGATTTGGGATAGCAGAAGACTCCCGACTGACAGCTGAAGGGGTCGACCATTCTGATTTCAGCAGAATAAAGGCGTAGCCATAAAACCAGACCTTTAAACCTGCCGCTGCTGCTCCAGGCTTGCACCTGGCCTCCTCAGCCGCTGTCGCCCCAGCTCCGAGCTGTTTGCCGTCCCTGCTGCTGCCCAGGCTTGACCCAGATTCAGAAAATCCTGGGAAAAGTGCCTTTTCACCACGACCGCCCGGCTTTGCTGCCGACGTGTCAGTAACGCAGCTCTTTCTCTTGGTGAGTGATTGTTGGTGGCAGTTACGCCTCATTTAAACCTGCCCCTGCTGCTGCAGGCTCGGGCCTTGCCTCCTCAGCCGCTGTCACGTGAGCTCCGGGCTCCCTGCGGGTCCCTGCCGCTGGCCAGGCTTGACCGAGAGAGGCTCCCGCCCGGCACCACAGCCGCCTCAGAGCCTCAGCAGCCTCCTCTCTCCACAGCTGCCTCTCCACAGCTTCAGGAGCCCAGCCCAACACCAGCAGCTCCCCCTCGTGCCCGGACAGCCGCACCACCCGTCCCAGCACCTCTGAGAGTCAGCCCCAACCCCAGCAGCCATCACCTGTGCCTGGGAAACTGTCCCACCTGCCAGGGAGCACCCAGGAACCGGCCCCTGAAGGACTGGATATCCGCCTGGTCTTCCCGACCCGACCCGAGTCTCCCCCGCTACCAACAGCGGTAGGCATTTGGGATAGCAGAAGACTCCCGACTGACAGCTGAAGGGGTCGACCATTCTGATTTCAGCAGAATAAAGGTGTAGCCAAAACTACAGACCAGTTGCGCTGTTGTCCGTTTCGTAACGGCATGAATGCCAGGAGTTCTGCAATTCTGGGCTGAAGTTCATACCGGGCCAGGCAGGGACGAGGATGCCCATGGTGTCAGCTGGCAGGGAGCTGGGCACGGGACCCGCCGACGGGCCAGCGGAACCCAGCCTCCCTGGTGGGACCGGCCCGCAAAATTCTGAGCCACTGAGGCACCCATGGGGCTCATTAGAGGTCATCACCCCCACCTCGGCCTCCTGTGCCAGCACCGCAGCACTTTGTCTCAGTGAGTGACTGTTGGTGGCGCTTACGCCTCGTTTAAACCTGCCGCTGCTGCTGCAGGCTCGGGCCTGGCCTCCTCAGCCACTGTCGCGCGAGCTCTGGGCTGTTTGCGGTCCCTGCTGCTTCCCGGGCTTGAACTGGCTTCAGAAAATCTTGAAAAAATCGCCTTTTCACCGTGATCGCCTGGCTTTGCTGCTGACGTGCCAGCACCAGAGCTCTATGTCTCGGTGAGTGACCGTTGGTGGCAGTTAGGCCTCGTTTAAACCTGCTGCTGCTGCTGCAGGCTCCGGCCTGGCCTCCTCAGCCGCTGTCGCACGACCTCCGGGCTCCCTGTGAGTCCCTGCTGCTTCCCAGGATTCAACTGGCTTCAGAAAGTCTTGAAAAAATCGCCTTTTCACCGTGATCGCCTGGCTTTGCTGCTGACGTGCCAGCACCGCAGCTCTTTGTCTCAGTGAGTGACCGTTGGTGGCGCTTACGCCTCGTTTAAACCTGCCGCTGCTGCTGCAGGCTCCGGCCTGGCCTCCTCAGCCGCTGTCACACGAGCCGAGGGGGAGTGGGTCAGGCTCAGTGATGTGCCCCGGGGCTGCGCACAATGCTCCTGCATGGAAGGGAGAGACGCGTGCCACGGGTCAATCCCGTGTTTGAACTGCATTCGCTGCCGTTCAGGTGGGAAGAACTCTATTGAAATACCTCACAGGAGCTGCTCCGGTGTGTTTGTTTCCAGACGTGGCTGGAGGTCCTCAAAGAGTAAAGTCTAAAGCTGAAAAGAGAAAATCTTCCCAGCGGTCATCAGAAGTCCTAAAGGAACTCCTGAAGGAATTGGACAAAGCGGCACATGGTGGGCATATCTCACTCTTAAGCACAAGGCTCGGGAAGCCGAGGTTTTAGCTGGCTGTATGGACAAGCCGTAGCCTAGACAGCAGGAAGGGATGGATCAGAGCCTCCCTGCGGTGACACTCAATTTCACGCCTTGCAGGCGCTGGCGAGCTGCAGACAGAGACGGTCCAGAGTCTCTGCTGCCAGGTGTGGTCCAAGCTGAGTGCCAGGGACAGCTGCTGCCCCAGTTAGAGCGTTGCTCCTCAGAGCTGCTCTGGGCAGACGGTGGTGTCCAGCTGGCAGGAACTGGCGGTGCTCGCGTCTTGAGCGCGTGAGGAACTGGCCGAGGAGCTGATCCCAGAGAAGCCGTGAGAGGGCCAGCGCCCTCTCTGCAAGTCAACAGAGAGGAGAGTGCCCCTGGGTGGCAGAGAGGATGCGCAGGCAGCTTGGGGCCGCTGGGACCGGCAGAGTTGGCCGGGGCCGGAGCAGCCCCAGCTTCACAGCCTGGTCCAGCCTCGTTGTTCTCCTTGATGTCTGAGGACTCTCGGGGACACCTCAGGCTCAGGGACAGGTGAAAGCTGGACACCCAGCTTGAGGCCGGACACCTAACTTGAAGGCCACTCAAATGAAGGGCTGTGAATTCAGCCTCGGGTGGTTTAGCTGTCTCTTGCCGCTTGTGTTGTAGGTAACTTGGGTGTTTTTCGGCTTCTTTTGGGGGACTGTGGGCTCTTGTGTGCCCTGGGAAACCAAAAAGGGTCTCGCGTTTAGATTTTTCTCCATGAAGGCCACATTGTTTGGCCTAGTGACTAGGGGCACGCCCAAATTCCCAGGCTTTGTGTCTAAGCGATACTCATGTATTTTGGGAAGTATCGCCTCCGGAAGATACGATGTTGCCCATGAGGAGCGGTTGCTTCTATCTCGTTCAACTGGCCTGCTTTCTTTTGCAAGTGAGGGACTGGGGGCCTGTGGAGAAGGAGGCGCTTCAGGAAGGAGGCAGTCAGGCAGCGCCAGTCTCTGATGAAGCAACGAGGGCAATTCAATCAGCAGGCGTGCTAGGTAATTGCCATCCCTCGGTCATCCAGCGTCCTGAATCAAAATCCCTGGGTGTCTGCAGGCTCTTGCCCTGGTGCCCGCTGCCGCACATCATGTCAGCAGCCAAACTATGGAAAAGAAGCCAGGAAGGGCTCTCTGAGGATGACTGTCACCTCTGGGCTGTGGAGGTTATGGCCAGCAGTGTGCGCCTAACCCTCTCTGGATGCGGGGGGATGCTCACCGCCCACCACACCCAGTTCACCTGAGTTTCAGAACTTTGCCATTTTGGGAAGGAGGCCATCTGAGCCAGCCTCAGCAGATGACAGGAAATGCGGCTCTTAATGGAACGTACCTCCCGCAATAGCCGCCCCCCAGAGCTCGCCGTGAGTCCCCCGAGGCACAACAGCGGGGGATCCCTCCTGTGACCTGAGGTCCAAAGGGCTGCACTGAGAGATGGGGCACGGCTTAGAGGGAACCTGCACCGTCCTTCTGCACCCTCTGTGCCTGGGCCATGCTGAGGCTTTACCTTTCTGGGATTTTTGGCAGTGCTGTCCACCCCCGGGGAAGCCCGCCACGCCGGGATGGATGACGTTCTTCCAAAGAAAGCAGGTACTGAGCAGTCTTGCAGGGGGCCAGAAGTGGGAGACAACTCCTGAAAACTCGGGGCATGCAAGCGGTGCCCACGCTGAAGAAAAGGCAAAGGGGGAGAGGGAGGTTGGGGTGTCTCCCGAGAGGGCCTGACTCCGTCCCTTCGGGGTGTGGGTGCTTGGCCGGGGCAGGAGAGCTGGGGGCGAGAGGAGAAAGAGAGGCTCCAGAGTGCACTGATTTGCGACGACTGTGGGAGTTGCCTCTGCTTCTACCGAAACCAAGGAGACAACGCAGCCCCAGGGTGTTCCCTCCTTCAGGGATGCTAACAAAGTGCGAAAGAACGTTTGCTGGCAATGTCAGACCTCCTGTGAGACTGCCAGTGGCGCGCAGGACACACTAACGTACGGAATTGTTCCTCCAGGTGTGGATGGCAAGAGAAACACAAATGCCACAAATCCTGAAGACTTCCAGAAGTACTGGATAGAAGGCACCATGACAATCTTAGGCTCCGTGCTGTTTGGGATGGGACTGTGTTGTGCGATCTATTTGTGGAGGGAGAGGAAAACGTAAGTTGTTGCGGGGGAGGAGGTGCCAAGCTCCTGTATTAGATGGCTGCTATTAGCCATGAAGCATTTAGAGGTAGGGTGTTCTGGAGTGCCGAGTTAGGTACGGGCCAATGTCCGTCAGGTGATGCCGTAAATCACAGATGAGCCAAGGTGTCCCAGCAACTCCGGCCATGGTGAGGAACCTTCCCAGCTATCATCCCGGCTTTGGAGAAAGAGCTGTCCCATCTGCAGCCCAGCGCTGCCAGCGTGCGTGTTCTCAGCAAGGGCAGGCGTTTTGTCTGGGCAGGGGTGTGTATCTCTGCAGACAGGTATTCTGAAGAGAGGATGGAGAGCAGCTCAGTGAAGAGGGAGCCCAGGCTGTCCCCTTGTCTGGCGAGGGGTGGGCAGGGGAGGCGAGTGCTGGTCCTTGCCAGGCACGCTGAGAAAGGAGAGCAGGAGGCTCTCCCGGCCCTGCGTTGCTGTGCCCAGCTTTGGTCCCCTGGATCTCCTTCCCGGCACGTGCAGAGCAGCCAGGTCAGGATGGCCAGGGCGGACAGGAGACAAGCCACGGGCAGGCGAGTGGAGCCCAAGCCCAGGGGTGCGCGGAGCCCCGTTTCCCTGCACGGAGCTCCCCACCTGCAGCCGGATGCCCGCACCCTCCGGGGCGTCCGTTGCTGTCCTGCACCCTCACACCCGCCCGGCACCACAGCCACGTCAGAGCCTCAGCAGCCTCCTCTCTCCACAGCCGCCTCTCCGCAGCTTCAGGAGCCCAGCTCAACCCCAGCAGCTACCCCTCGTGCCCGGACAGCCGCACGACCAGTCCCAGCACCTCTGAGAGACAGCCCCAACCCCAGCAGCCATCACCTGAGCCTGGGAAACCGGCCCACCTACCAGAGACCACCCAGAAACGGGCCCCCGAAAGACTGGACATCCACTTGGTCTTCCCGACGCCACCTGTGCCTCCACCGCTGGCGACAGCAGTACGGATTTCAGACATCAGAAGACTCCCGACTGAGAACTGAATGGCTTGACGCAGCCTGGGAAACCGGCCCACCTGCCAGGGAGCAACCAGAAACGGGCCCCCGACAGACTGGACATCCACCTGGTCTTACCGACCCCACCTGTGCCTCCCTCGCTGCCGACAGCGGTAGGGATTTGGGATAGCAGAAGACTCCCGACTGACAGCTGAAGGGGTCGACCATTCTGATTTCAGCAGAATAAAGGTGTAGCCAAAACTACAGACCAGTTGCGCTGTTGTCCGTTTCGTAACGGCATGAATGCCAGGAGTTCTGCAATTCTGGGCTGAAGTTCATACCGGGCCAGGCAGGGACGAGGATGCCCATGGTGTCAGCTGGCAGGGAGCTGGGCACGGGACCCGCCGACGGGCCAGCGGAACCCAGCCTCCCTGGTGGGACCGGCCCGCAAAATTCTGAGCCACTGAGGCACCCATGGGGCTCATTAGAGGTCATCACCCCCACCTCGGCCTCCTGTGCCAGCACCGCAGCACTTTGTCTCAGTGAGTGACTGTTGGTGGCGCTTACGCCTCGTTTAAACCTGCCGCTGCTGCTGCAGGCTCGGGCCTGGCCTCCTCAGCCACTGTCGCGCGAGCTCTGGGCTGTTTGCGGTCCCTGCTGCTTCCCGGGCTTGAACTGGCTTCAGAAAATCTTGAAAAAATCGCCTTTTCACCGTGATCGCCTGGCTTTGCTGCTGACGTGCCAGCACCAGAGCTCTATGTCTCGGTGAGTGACCGTTGGTGGCAGTTAGGCCTCGTTTAAACCTGCTGCTGCTGCTGCAGGCTCCGGCCTGGCCTCCTCAGCCGCTGTCGCACGACCTCCGGGCTCCCTGTGAGTCCCTGCTGCTTCCCAGGATTCAACTGGCTTCAGAAAGTCTTGAAAAAATCGCCTTTTCACCGTGATCGCCTGGCTTTGCTGCTGACGTGCCAGCACCGCAGCTCTTTGTCTCAGTGAGTGACCGTTGGTGGCGCTTACGCCTCGTTTAAACCTGCCGCTGCTGCTGCAGGCTCCGGCCTGGCCTCCTCAGCCGCTGTCACACGAGCTGAGGGGGAGTGGGTCAGGCTCAGTGATGTGCCCCGGGGCTGCGCACAATGCTCCTGCGTGGAAGGGAGAGACGCGTGCCACGGGTCAATCCCGTGTTTGAACTGCATTCGCTGCCGTTCAGGTGGGAAGAACTCTATTGAAATACCTCACAGGAGCTGCTCCGGTGTGTTTGTTTACAGACGTGGCTGGAGGTCCTCAAAGAGCAAAGTCCAAAGCTGAAAAGAGAAAATCTTCCCAGCGGTCATCAGAAGTCCTAAAGGAACTCCTGAAGGAATTGGACAAAGCGGCACATGGTGGGCATATCTCACTCTTAAGCACAAGGCTCGGGAAGCCGAGGTTTTAGCTGGCTGTATGGACAAGCCGTAGCCTAGACAGCAGGAAGGGATGGATCAGAGCCTCCCTGCGGTGACACTCAATTTCACGCCTTGCAGGCGCTGGCGAGCTGCAGACAGAGACGGTCCAGAGTCTCTGCTGCCAGGTGTGGTCCAAGCTGAGTGCCAGGGACAGCTGCTGCCCCAGTTAGAGCGTTGCTCCTCAGAGCTGCTCTGGGCAGACGGTGGTGTCCAGCTGGCAGGAACTGGCGGTGCTCGCGTTTTGAGCGCATGAGGAACTTGCCGAGGAGCTGATCCCAGAGAAGCCGTGAGAGGGCCAGCGCCCTCTCTGCAAGTCAACAGAGAGGAGAGTGCCCCTGGGTGGCAGAGAGGATGCGCAGGCAGCTTGGGGCCGCTGGGACCGGCAGAGTTGGCCGGGGCCGGAGCAGCCCCAGCTTCACAGCCTGGTCCAGCCTCGTTGTTCTCCTTGATGTCTGAGGACTCTCGGGGACACCTCAGGCTCAGGGACAGGTGAAAGCTGGACACCCAGCTTGAGGCCGGACACCTAACTTGAAGGCCACTCGAATGAAGGGCTGTGAATTCAGCCTCAGGTGATTTAGCTGTCTCTTGCCGCTTGTGTTTTAGGTAACTTGGGTGTTTTTCGGCTTCTTTTGGGGGACTGTGGGCTCTTGTGTGCCCTGGGAAACCAAAAAGGGTCTCGCGTTTAGATTTTTCTCCATGAAGGCCACATTGTTTGGCCTAGTGACTAGGGGCACGCCCAAATTCCCAGGCTTTGTGTCTAAGTGATACTCATGTATTTTGGGAATTATCGCCTCCGGAAGATACGATGTTGCCCATGAGGAGCGGTTGCTTCTATCTCGTTCAACTGGCCTGCTTTCTTTTGCAAGTGAGGGACTGGGGGCCTGTGGAGAAGGAGGCGCTTCAGGAAGGAGGCAGTCAGGCAGCGCCAGTCTCTGATGAAGCAACAAGGGCAATTCAATCAGCAGGCGTGCTAGGTAATTGCCATCCCTCGGTCATCCAGCGTCCTGAATCAAAATCCCTGGGTGTCTGCAGGCTCTTGCCCTGGTGCCCGCTGCCGCACATCATGTCAGCAGCCAAACTATGGAAAAGAAGCCAGGAAGGGCTCTCTGAGGATGACTGTCACCTCTGGGCTGTGGAGGTTATGGCCAGCAGTGTGCGCCTAACCCTCTCTGGATGCGGGGGGATGCTCACCGCCCACCACACCCAGTTCACCTGAGTTTCAGAACTTTGCCATTTTGGGAAGGAGGCCATCTGAGCCAGCCTCAGCAGATGACAGGAAATGCGGCTCTTAATGGAACGTACCTCCCGCAATAGCCGCCCCCCAGAGCTCGCCGTGAGTCCCCCGAGGCACAACAGCGGGGGATCCCTCCTGTGACCTGAGGTCCAAAGGGCTGCACTGAGAGATGGGGCACGGCTTAGAGGGAACCTGCACCGTCCTTCTGCACCCTCTGTGCCTGGGCCATGCTGAGGCTTTACCTTTCTGGGATTTTTGGCAGTGCTGTCCACCCCCGGGGAAGCCCGCCACGCCGGGATGGATGACGTTCTTCCAAAGAAAGCAGGTACTGAGCAGTCTTGCAGGGGGCCAGAAGTGGGAGACAAGTCCTGAAAACTCGGGGCATGCAAGCGGTGCCCACGCTGAAGAAAAGGCAAAGGGGGAGAGGGAGGTTGGGGTGTCTCCCGAGAGGGCCTGACTCCGTCCCTTCGGGGTGTGGGTGCTTGGCCGGGGCAGGAGAGCTGGGGGCGAGAGGAGAAAGAGAGGCTCCAGAGTGCACTGATTTGCGACGACTGTGGGAGTTGCCTCTGCTTCTACCGAAACCAAGGAGACAACGCAGCCCCAGGGTGTTCCCTCCTTCAGGGATGCTAACAAAGTGCGAAAGAACGTTTGCTGGCAATGTCAGACCTCCTGTGAGACTGCCAGTGGCGCGCAGGACACACTAACGTACGGAATTGTTCCTCCAGGTGTGGATGGCAAGAGAAACACAAATGCCACAAATCCTGAAGACTTCCAGAAGTACTGGATAGAAGGCACCATGACAATCTTAGGCTCCGTGCTGTTTGGGATGGGACTGTGTTGTGCGATCTATTTGTGGAGGGAGAGGAAAACGTAAGTTGTTGCGGGGGAGGAGGTGCCAAGCTCCTGTATTAGATGGCTGCTATTAGCCATGAAGCATTTAGAGGTAGGGTGTTCTGGAGTGCCGAGTTAGGTACGGGCCAATGTCCGTCAGGTGATGCCGTAAATCACAGATGAGCCAAGGTGTCCCAGCAACTCCGGCCATGGTGAGGAACCTTCCCAGCTATCATCCCGGCTTTGGAGAAAGAGCTGTCCCATCTGCAGCCCAGCGCTGCCAGCGTGCGTGTTCTCAGCAAGGGCAGGCGTTTTGTCTGGGCAGGGGTGTGTATCTCTGCAGACAGGTATTCTGAAGAGAGGATGGAGAGCAGCTCAGTGAAGAGGGAGCCCAGGCTGTCCCCTTGTCTGGCGAGGGGTGGGCAGGGGAGGCGAGTGCTGGTCCTTGCCAGGCACGCTGAGAAAGGAGAGCAGGAGGCTCTCCCGGCCCTGCGTTGCTGTGCCCAGCTTTGGTCCCCTGGATCTCCTTCCCGGCACGTGCAGAGCAGCCAGGTCAGGATGGCCAGGGCGGAGAGGAGACGAGCCACGGGCAGGCGAGTGGAGCCCAAGCCCAGGGGTGCGCGGAGCCCCGTTTCCCTGCACGGAGCTCCCCACCTGCAGCCGGATGCCCGCACCCTCCGGGGCGTCCGTTGCTGTCCTGCACCCTCACACCCGCCCGGCACCACAGCCACGTCAGAGCCTCAGCAGCCTCCTCTCTCCACAGCCGCCTCTCCGCAGCTTCAGGAGCCCAGCTCAACCCCAGCAGCTACCCCTCGTGCCCGGACAGCCGCACGACCAGTCCCAGCACCTCTGAGAGACAGCCCCAACCCCAGCAGCCATCACCTGAGCCTGGGAAACCGGCCCACCTACCAGAGACCACCCAGAAACGGGCCCCCGAAAGACTGGACATCCACTTGGTCTTCCCGACGCCACCTGTGCCTCCACCGCTGGCGACAGCAGTACGGATTTCAGACATCAGAAGACTCCCGACTGAGAACTGAATGGCTTGACACAGCCTGGGAAACCGGCCCACCTGCCAGGGAGCAACCAGAAACGGGCCCCCGACAGACTGGACATCCACCTGGTCTTACCGACCCCACCTGTGCCTCCCTCGCTGCCGACAGCGGTAGGGATTTGGGATAGCAGAAGACTCCCGACTGACAGCTGAAGGGGTCGACCATTCTGATTTCAGCAGAATAAAGGTGTAGCCAAAACTACAGACCAGTTGCGCTGTTGTCCGTTTCGTAACGGCATGAATGCCAGGTGTTCTGCAATTCTGGGCTGAAGTTCATACCGGGCCAGGCAGGGACGAGGATGCCCGTGGTGCCAGCTGGCAGGGAGCTGGGCACGGGACCCGCCGACGGGCCAGCGGAACCCAGCCTCCCTGGTGGGACCGGCCCGCAAAATTCTGAGCCACTGAGGCACCCATGGGGCTCATTAGAGGTCATCACCCCCACCTCGGCCTCCCGTGCCAGCACCGCAGCACTTTGTCTCAGTGAGTGACCGTTGGTGGCGCTTACGCCTCGTTTAAACCTGCTGCTGCTGCTGCAGGCTCGGGCCTGGCCTCCTCAGCTGCTGTCACACGAGCTGAGGGGGAGTGGGTCAGGCTCAGTGATGTGCCCCGGGGCTGTGCACAATGCTCCTGCGTGGAAGGGAGAGACGCGTGCCACGGGTCAATCCCGTGTTTGAACTGCATTCGCTGCCGTTCAGGTGGGAAGAACTCTATTGAAATACCTCACAGGAGCTGCTCCGGTGTGTTTGTTTCCAGACGTGGCTGGAGGTCCTCAAAGAGTAAAGTCTAAAGCTGAAAAGAGAAAATCTTCCCAGCGGTCATCAGAAGTCCTAAAGGAACTCCTGAAGGAATTGGACAAAGCGGCACATGGTGGGCATATCTCACTCTTAAGCACAAGGCTCGGGAAGCCGAGGTTTTAGCTGGCTGTATGGACAAGCCGTAGCCTAGACAGCAGGAAGGGATGGATCAGAGCCTCCCTGCGGTGACACTCAATTTCACGCCTTGCAGGCGCTGGCGAGCTGCAGACAGAGACGGTCCAGAGTCTCTGCTGCCAGGTGTGGTCCAAGCTGAGTGCCAGGGACAGCTGCTGCCCCAGTTAGAGCGTTGCTCCTCAGAGCTGCTCTGGGCAGACGGTGGTGTCCAGCTGGCAGGAACTGGCGGTGCTCGCGTCTTGAGCGCGTGAGGAACTGGCCGAGGAGCTGATCCCAGAGAAGCCGTGAGAGGGCCAGCGCCCTCTCTGCAAGTCAACAGAGAGGAGAGTGCCCCTGGGTGGCAGAGAGGATGCGCAGGCAGCTTGGGGCCGCTGGGACCGGCAGAGTTGGCCGGGGCCGGAGCAGCCCCAGCTTCACAGCCTGGTCCAGCCTCGTTGTTCTCCTTGATGTCTGAGGACTCTCGGGGACACCTCAGGCTCAGGGACAGGTGAAAGCTGGACACCCAGCTTGAGGCCGGACACCTAACTTGAAGGCCACTCAAATGAAGGGCTGTGAATTCAGCCTCGGGTGGTTTAGCTGTCTCTTGCCGCTTGTGTTTTAGGTAACTTGGGTGTTTTTCGGCTTCTTTTGGGGGACTGTGGGCTCTTGTGTGCCCTGGGAAACCAAAAAGGGTCTCGCGTTTAGATTTTTCTCCATGAAGGCCACATTGTTTGGCCTAGTGACTAGGGGCACGCCCAAATTCCCAGGCTTTGTGTCTAAGCGATACTCATGTATTTTGGGAATTATCGCCTCCGGAAGATACGATGTTGCCCATGAGGAGCGGTTGCTTCTATCTCGTTCAACTGGCCTGCTTTCTTTTGCAAGTGAGGGACTGGGGGCCTGTGGAGAAGGAGGCGCTTCAGGAAGGAGGCAGTCAGGCAGCGCCAGGCTCTGATGAAGCAACGAGGGCAATTCAATCAGCAGGCATGCCAGGTAATTGCCGTCCCTCGGTCATCCAGCGTCCTGAATCAAAATCCCTGGGTGTCTGCAGGCTCTTGCCCTGGTGCCCGCTGCCGCACATCGTGTCAGCAGCCAAACTATGGAAAAGAAGCCAGGAAGGGCTCTCTGAGGATGACTGTCACCTCTGGGCTGTGGAGGTTATGGCCAGCAGTGTGCGCCTAACCCTCTCTGGATGCGGGGGGATGCTCACCGCCCACCACACCCAGTTCACCCGAGTTTCAGAACTTTGCCATTTTGGGAAGGAGGCCATCTGAGCCAGCCTCAGCAGATGACGGGAAATGCGGCTCTTAATGGAACGTACCTCCCGCAATAGCCGCCCCCCAGAGCTCGCCGTGAGTCCCCCGAGGCACAACAGCGGGGGATCCCTCCTGTGACCTGAGGTCCAAAGGGCTGCACTGAGAGATGGGGCACGGCTTAGAGGGAACCTGCACCGTCCTTCTGCACCCTCTGTGCCTGGGCCATGCTGAGGCTTTACCTTTCTGGGATTTTTGGCAGTGCTGTCCACCCCCGGGGAAGCCCGCCACGCCGGGATGGATGACGTTCTTCCAAAGAAAGCAGGTACTGAGCAGTCTTGCAGGGGGCCAGAAGTGGGAGACAAGTCCTGAAAACTCGGGGCATGCAAGCGGTGCCCACGCTGAAGAAAAGGCAAAGGGGGAGAGGGAGGTTGGGGTGTCTCCCGAGAGGGCCTGACTCCGTCCCTTCGGGGTGTGGGTGCTTGGCCGGGGCAGGAGAGCTGGGGGCGAGAGGAGAAAGAGAGGCTCCAGAGTGCACTGATTTGCGACGACTGTGGGAGTTGCCTCTGCTTCTACCGAAACCAAGGAGACAACGCAGCCCCAGGGTGTTCCCTCCTTCAGGGATGCTAACAAAGTGCGAAAGAACGTTTGCTGGCAATGTCAGACCTCCTGTGAGACTGCCAGTGGCGCGCAGGACACACTAACGTACGGAATTGTTCCTCCAGGTGTGGATGGCAAGAGAAACACAAATGCCACAAATCCTGAAGACTTCCAGAAGTACTGGATAGAAGGCACCATGACAATCTTAGGCTCCGTGCTGTTTGGGATGGGACTGTGTTGTGCGATCTATTTGTGGAGGGAGAGGAAAACGTAAGTTGTTGCGGGGGAGGAGGTGCCAAGCTCCTGTATTAGATGGCTGCTATTAGCCATGAAGCATTTAGAGGTAGGGTGTTCTGGAGTGCCGAGTTAGGTACGGGCCAATGTCCGTCAGGTGATGCCGTAAATCACAGATGAGCCAAGGTGTCCCAGCAACTCCGGCCATGGTGAGGAACCTTCCCAGCTATCATCCCGGCTTTGGAGAAAGAGCTGTCCCATCTGCAGCCCAGCGCTGCCAGCGTGCGTGTTCTCAGCAAGGGCAGGGGTTTTGTCTGGGCAGGGGTGTGTATCTCTGCAGACAGGTATTCTGAAGAGAGGATGGAGAGCAGCTCAGTGAAGAGGGAGCCCAGGCTGTCCCCTTGTCTGGCGAGGGATGGGCAGGGGAGGCGAGTGCTGGTCCTTGCCGGGCACGCTGAGAAAGGAGAGCAGGAGGCTCTCCCGGCCCTGCGTTGCTGTGCCCAGCTTTGGTCCCCTGGATCTCCTTCCCGGCACGTGCAGAGCAGCCAGGTCAGGATGGCCAGGGCGGAGAGGAGACGAGCCACGGGCAGGCGAGTGGAGCCCAAGCCCAGGGGTGCGCGGAGCCCCGTTTCCCTGCACGGAGCTCCCCACCTGCAGCCGGATGCCCGCACCCTCCGGGGCGTCCGTTGCTGTCCTGCACCCTCACACCCGCCCGGCACCACAGCCACGTCAGAGCCTCAGCAGCCTCCTCTCTCCACAGCCGCCTCTCCGCAGCTTCAGGAGCCCAGCTCAACCCCAGCAGCTACCCCTCGTGCCCGGACAGCCGCACGACCAGTCCCAGCACCTCTGAGAGACAGCCCCAACCCCAGCAGCCATCACCTGAGCCTGGGAAACCGGCCCACCTACCAGAGACCACCCAGAAACGGGCTCCCGACAGACTGGACATCCACCTGGTCTTACCGACCCCACCTGTGCCTCCCTCGCTGCCGACAGCGGTAGGGATTTGGGATAGCAGAAGACTCCCGACTGACAGCTGAAGGGGTCGACCATTCTGATTTCAGCAGAATAAAGGCGTAGCCATAAAACCAGACCTTTAAACCTGCCGCTGCTGCTCCAGGCTTGCACCTGGCCTCCTCAGCCGCTGTCGCCCCAGCTCCGAGCTGTTTGCCGTCCCTGCTGCTGCCCAGGCTTGACCCAGATTCAGAAAATCCTGGGAAAAGTGCCTTTTCACCACGACCGCCCAGCTTTGCTGCCGACGTGTCAGTAACGCAGCTCTTTCTCTTGGTGAGTGATTGTTGGTGGCAGTTACGCCTCATTTAAACCTGCCCCTGCTGCTGCAGGCTCGGGCCTTGCCTCCTCAGCCGCTGTCACGTGAGCTCCGGGCTCCCTGCGGGTCCCTGCCGCTGGCCAGGCTTGACCGAGAGAGGCTCCCGCCCGGCACCACAGCCGCCTCAGAGCCTCAGCAGCCTCCTCTCTCCACAGCTGCCTCTCCACAGCTTCAGGAGCCCAGCCCAACACCAGCAGCTCCCCCTCGTGCCCGGACAGCCGCACCACCCGTCCCAGCACCTCTGAGAGTCAGCCCCAACCCCAGCAGCCATCACCTGTGCCTGGGAAACTGTCCCACCTGCCAGGGAGCACCCAGGAACCGGCCCCTGAAGGACTGGATATCCGCCTGGTCTTCCCGACCCGACCCGAGTCTCCCCCGCTACCAACAGCGGTAGGCATTTGGGATAGCAGAAGACTCCCGACTGACAGCTGAAGGGGTCGACCATTCTGATTTCAGCAGAATAAAGGTGTAGCCAAAACTACAGACCAGTTGCGCTGTTGTCCGTTTCGTAACGGCATGAATGCCAGGAGTTCTGCAATTCTGGGCTGAAGTTCATACCGGGCCAGGCAGGGACGAGGATGCCCATGGTGTCAGCTGGCAGGGAGCTGGGCACGGGACCCGCCGACGGGCCAGCGGAACCCAGCCTCCCTGGTGGGACCGGCCCGCAAAATTGTGAGCCACTGAGGCACCCATGGGGCTCATTAGAGGTCATCACCCCCACCTCGGCCTCCTGTGCCAGCACCGCAGCACTTTGTCTCAGTGAGTGACTGTTGGTGGCGCTTACGCCTCGTTTAAACCTGCCGCTGCTGCTGCAGGCTCGGGCCTGGCCTCCTCAGCCACTGTCGCGCGAGCTCTGGGCTGTTTGCGGTCCCTGCTGCTTCCCGGGCTTGAACTGGCTTCAGAAAATCTTGAAAAAATCGCCTTTTCACCGTGATCGCCTGGCTTTGCTGCTGACGTGCCAGCACCAGAGCTCTATGTCTCGGTGAGTGACCGTTGGTGGCAGTTAGGCCTCGTTTAAACCTGCTGCTGCTGCTGCAGGCTCCGGCCTGGCCTCCTCAGCCGCTGTCGCACGACCTCCGGGCTCCCTGTGAGTCCCTGCTGCTTCCCAGGATTCAACTGGCTTCAGAAAGTCTTGAAAAAATCGCCTTTTCACCGTGATCGCCTGGCTTTGCTGCTGACGTGCCAGCACCGCAGCTCTTTGTCTCAGTGAGTGACCGTTGGTGGCGCTTACGCCTCGTTTAAACCTGCCGCTGCTGCTGCAGGCTCCGGCCTGGCCTCCTCAGCCGCTGTCACACGAGCCGAGGGGGAGTGGGTCAGGCTCAGTGATGTGCCCCGGGGCTGCGCACAATGCTCCTGCGTGGAAGGGAGAGACGCGTGCCACGGGTCAATCCCGTGTTTGAACTGCATTCGCTGCCGTTCAGGTGGGAAGAACTCTATTGAAATATCTCACGGGAGCTGCTCCGGTGTGTTTGTTTCCAGACGTGGCTGGAGTTCCTCAAAGAGCAAAGTCTAAAGCTGAAAAGAGAAAATCTTCCCAGCGGTCATCAGAAGTCCTAAAGGAACTCCTGAAGGAATTGGACAAAGCGGCACATGGTGGGCATATCTCACTCTTAAGCACAAGGCTCGGGAAGCCGAGGTTTTAGCTGGCTGTATGGACAAGCCGTAGCCTAGACAGCAGGAAGGGATGGATCAGAGCCTCCCTGCGGTGACACTCAATTTCACGCCTTGCAGGCGCTGGCGAGCTGCAGACAGAGACGGTCCAGAGTCTCTGCTGCCAGGTGTGGTCCAAGCTGAGTGCCAGGGACAGCTGCTGCCCCAGTTAGAGCGTTGCTCCTCAGAGCTGCTCTGGGCAGACGGTGGTGTCCAGCTGGCAGGAACTGGCGGTGCTCGCGTCTTGAGCGCATGAGGAACTTGCCGAGGAGCTGATCCCAGAGAAGCCGTGAGAGGGCCAGCGCCCTCTCTGCAAGTCAACAGAGAGGAGAGTGCCCCTGGGTGGCAGAGAGGATGCGCAGGCAGCTTGGGGCCGCTGGGACCGGCAGAGTTGGCCGGGGCCGGAGCAGCCCCAGCTTCACAGCCTGGTCCAGCCTCGTTGTTCTCCTTGATGTCTGAGGACTCTCGGGGACACCTCAGGCTCAGGGACAGGTGAAAGCTGGACACCCAGCTTGAGGCCGGACACCTAACTTGAAGGCCACTCGAATGAAGGGCTGTGAATTCAGCCTCAGGTGATTTAGCTGTCTCTTGCCGCTTGTGTTTTAGGTAACTTGGGTGTTTTTCGGCTTCTTTTGGGGGACTGTGGGCTCTTGTGTGCCCTGGGAAACCAAAAAGGGTCTCGCGTTTAGATTTTTCTCCATGAAGGCCACATTGTTTGGCCTAGTGACTAGGGGCACGCCCAAATTCCCAGGCTTTGTGTCTAAGCGATACTCATGTATTTTGGGAATTATCGCCTCCGGAAGATACGATGTTGCCCATGAGGAGCGGTTGCTTCTATCTCGTTCAACTGGCCTGCTTTCTTTTGCAAGTGAGGGACTGGGGGCCTGTGGAGAAGGAGGCGCTTCAGGAAGGAGGCAGTCAGGCAGCGCCAGTCTCTGATGAAGCAACGAGGGCAATTCAATCAGCAGGCGTGCCAGGTAATTGCCGTCCCTCGGTCATCCAGCGTCCTGAATCAAAATCCCTGGGTGTCTGCAGGCTCTTGCCCTGGTGCCCGCTGCCGCACATCATGTCAGCAGCCAAACTATGGAAAAGAAGCCAGGAAGGGCTCTCTGAGGATGACTGTCACCTCTGGGCTGTGGAGGTTATGGCCAGCAGTGTGCGCCTAACCCTCTCTGGATGCGGGGGGATGCTCACCGCCCACCACACCCAGTTCACCCGAGTTTCAGAACTTTGCCATTTTGGGAAGGAGGCCATCTGAGCCAGCCTCAGCAGATGACGGGAAATGCGGCTCTTAATGGAACGTACCTCCCGCAATAGCCGCCCCCCAGAGCTCGCCGTGAGTCCCCCGAGGCACAACAGCGGGGGATCCCTCCTGTGACCTGAGGTCCAAAGGGCTGCACTGAGAGATGGGGCACGGCTTAGAGGGAACCTGCACCGTCCTTCTGCACCCTCTGTGCCTGGGCCATGCTGAGGCTTTACCTTTCTGGGATTTTTGGCAGTGCTGTCCACCCCCGGGGAAGCCCGCCACGCCGGGATGGATGACGTTCTTCCAAAGAAAGCAGGTACTGAGCAGTCTTGCAGGGGGCCAGAAGTGGGAGACAAGTCCTGAAAACTCGGGGCATGCAAGCGGTGCCCACGCTGAAGAAAAGGCAAAGGGGGAGAGGGAGGTTGGGGTGTCTCCCGAGAGGGCCTGACTCCGTCCCTTCGGGGTGTGGGTGCTTGGCCGGGGCAGGAGAGCTGGGGGCGAGAGGAGAAAGAGAGGCTCCAGAGTGCACTGATTTGCGACGACTGTGGGAGTTGCCTCTGCTTCTACCGAAACCAAGGAGACAACGCAGCCCCAGGGTGTTCCCTCCTTCAGGGATGCTAACAAAGTGCGAAAGAACGTTTGCTGGCAATGTCAGACCTCCTGTGAGACTGCCAGTGGCGCGCAGGACACACTAACGTACGGAATTGTTCCTCCAGGTGTGGATGGCAAGAGAAACACAAATGCCACAAATCCTGAAGACTTCCAGAAGTACTGGATAGAAGGCACCATGACAATCTTAGGCTCCGTGCTGTTTGGGATGGGACTGTGTTGTGCGATCTATTTGTGGAGGGAGAGGAAAACGTAAGTTGTTGCGGGGGAGGAGGTGCCAAGCTCCTGTATTAGATGGCTGCTATTAGCCATGAAGCATTTAGAGGTAGGGTGTTCTGGAGTGCCGAGTTAGGTACGGGCCAAAGTCCGTCAGGTGATGCCGTAAATCACAGATGAGCCAAGGTGTCCCAGCAACTCCGGCCATGGTGAGGAACCTTCCCAGCTATCATCCCGGCTTTGGAGAAAGAGCTGTCCCATCTGCAGCCCAGCGCTGCCAGCGTGCGTGTTCTCAGCAAGGGCAGGGGTTTTGTCTGGGCAGGGGTGTGTATCTCTGCAGACAGGTATTCTGAAGAGAGGATGGAGAGCAGCTCAGTGAAGAGGGAGCCCAGGCTGTCCCCTTGTCTGGCGAGGGGTGGGCAGGGGAGGCGAGTGCTGGTCCTTGCCAGGCACGCTGAGAAAGGAGAGCAGGAGGCTCTCCCGGCCCTGCGTTGCTGTGCCCAGCTTTGGTCCCCTGGATCTCCTTCCCGGCACGTGCAGAGCAGCCAGGTCAGGATGGCCAGGGCGGAGAGGAGACGAGCCACGGGCAGGCGAGTGGAGCCCAAGCCCAGGGGTGCGCGGAGCCCCGTTTCCCTGCACGGAGCTCCCCACCTGCAGCCGGATGCCCGCACCCTCCGGGGCGTCCGTTGCTGTCCTGCACCCTCACACCCGCCCGGCACCACAGCCACGTCAGAGCCTCAGCAGCCTCCTCTCTCCACAGCCGCCTCTCCGCAGCTTCAGGAGCCCAGCTCAACCCCAGCAGCTACCCCTCGTGCCCGGACAGCCGCACGACCAGTCCCAGCACCTCTGAGAGACAGCCCCAACCCCAGCAGCCATCACCTGAGCCTGGGAAACCGGCCCACCTACCAGAGACCACCCAGAAACGGGCCCCCGAAAGACTGGACATCCACTTGGTCTTCCCGACGCCACCTGTGCCTCCACCGCTGGCGACAGCAGTACGGATTTCAGACATCAGAAGACTCCCGACTGAGAACTGAATGGCTTGACGCAGCCTGGGAAACCGGCCCACCTGCCAGGGAGCAACCAGAAACGGGCCCCCGACAGACTGGACATCCACCTGGTCTTACCGACCCCACCTGTGCCTCCCTCGCTGCCGACAGCGGTAGGGATTTGGGATAGCAGAAGACTCCCGACTGACAGCTGAAGGGGTCGACCATTCTGATTTCAGCAGAATAAAGGTGTAGCCAAAACTACAGACCAGTTGCGCTGTTGTCCGTTTCGTAACGGCATGAATGCCAGGTGTTCTGCAATTCTGGGCTGAAGTTCATACCGGGCCAGGCAGGGACGAGGATGCCCGTGGTGCCAGCTGGCAGGGAGCTGGGCACGGGACCCGCCGACGGGCCAGCGGAACCCAGCCTCCCTGGTGGGACCGGCCCGCAAAATTCTGAGCCACTGAGGCACCCATGGGGCTCATTAGAGGTCATCACCCCCACCTCGGCCTCCCGTGCCAGCACCGCAGCACTTTGTCTCAGTGAGTGACCGTTGGTGGCGCTTACGCCTCGTTTAAACCTGCTGCTGCTGCTGCAGGCTCGGGCCTGGCCTCCTCAGCTGCTGTCACACGAGCTGAGGGGGAGTGGGTCAGGCTCAGTGATGTGCCCCGGGGCTGTGCACAATGCTCCTGCGTGGAAGGGAGAGACGCGTGCCACGGGTCAATCCCATGTTTGAACTGCATTCGCTGCCGTTCAGGTGGGAAGAACTCTATTGAAATACCTCACAGGAGCTGCTCCGGTGTGTTTGTTTCCAGACGTGGCTGGAGGTCCTCAAAGAGTAAAGTCTAAAGCTGAAAAGAGAAAATCTTCCCAGCGGTCATCAGAAGTCCTAAAGGAACTCCTGAAGGAATTGGACAAAGCGGCACATGGTGGGCATATCTCACTCTTAAGCACAAGGCTCGGGAAGCCGAGGTTTTAGCTGGCTGTATGGACAAGCCGTAGCCTAGACAGCAGGAAGGGATGGATCAGAGCCTCCCTGCGGTGACACTCAATTTCACGCCTTGCAGGCGCTGGCGAGCTGCAGACAGAGACGGTCCAGAGTCTCTGCTGCCAGGTGTGGTCCAAGCTGAGTGCCAGGGACAGCTGCTGCCCCAGTTAGAGCGTTGCTCCTCAGAGCTGCTCTGGGCAGACGGTGGTGTCCAGCTGGCAGGAACTGGCGGTGCTCGCGTCTTGAGCGCGTGAGGAACTGGCCGAGGAGCTGATCCCAGAGAAGCCGTGAGAGGGCCAGCGCCCTCTCTGCAAGTCAACAGAGAGGAGAGTGCCCCTGGGTGGCAGAGAGGATGCGCAGGCAGCTTGGGGCCGCTGGGACCGGCAGAGTTGGCCGGGGCCGGAGCAGCCCCAGCTTCACAGCCTGGTCCAGCCTCGTTGTTCTCCTTGATGTCTGAGGACTCTCGGGGACACCTCAGGCTCAGGGACAGGTGAAAGCTGGACACCCAGCTTGAGGCCGGACACCTAACTTGAAGGCCACTCAAATGAAGGGCTGTGAATTCAGCCTCGGGTGGTTTAGCTGTCTCTTGCCGCTTGTGTTTTAGGTAACTTGGGTGTTTTTCGGCTTCTTTTGGGGGACTGTGGGCTCTTGTGTGCCCTGGGAAACCAAAAAGGGTCTCGCGTTTAGATTTTTCTCCATGAAGGCCACATTGTTTGGCCTAGTGACTAGGGGCACGCCCAAATTCCCAGGCTTTGTGTCTAAGCGATACTCATGTATTTTGGGAATTATCGCCTCCGGAAGATACGATGTTGCCCATGAGGAGCGGTTGCTTCTATCTCGTTCAACTGGCCTGCTTTCTTTTGCAAGTGAGGGACTGGGGGCCTGTGGAGAAGGAGGCGCTTCAGGAAGGAGGCAGTCAGGCAGCGCCAGGCTCTGATGAAGCAACGAGGGCAATTCAATCAGCAGGCATGCCAGGTAATTGCCGTCCCTCGGTCATCCAGCGTCCTGAATCAAAATCCCTGGGTGTCTGCAGGCTCTTGCCCTGGTGCCCGCTGCCGCACATCGTGTCAGCAGCCAAACTATGGAAAAGAAGCCAGGAAGGGCTCTCTGAGGATGACTGTCACCTCTGGGCTGTGGAGGTTATGGCCAGCAGTGTGCGCCTAACCCTCTCTGGATGCGGGGGGATGCTCACCGCCCACCACACCCAGTTCACCCGAGTTTCAGAACTTTGCCATTTTGGGAAGGAGGCCATCTGAGCCAGCCTCAGCAGATGACGGGAAATGCGGCTCTTAATGGAACGTACCTCCCGCAATAGCCGCCCCCCAGAGCTCGCCGTGAGTCCCCCGAGGCACAACAGCGGGGGATCCCTCCTGTGACCTGAGGTCCAAAGGGCTGCACTGAGAGATGGGGCACGGCTTAGAGGGAACCTGCACCGTCCTTCTGCACCCTCTGTGCCTGGGCCATGCTGAGGCTTTACCTTTCTGGGATTTTTGGCAGTGCTGTCCACCCCCGGGGAAGCCCGCCACGCCGGGATGGATGACGTTCTTCCAAAGAAAGCAGGTACTGAGCAGTCTTGCAGGGGGCCAGAAGTGGGAGACAAGTCCTGAAAACTCGGGGCATGCAAGCGGTGCCCACGCTGAAGAAAAGGCAAAGGGGGAGAGGGAGGTTGGGGTGTCTCCCGAGAGGGCCTGACTCCGTCCCTTCGGGGTGTGGGTGCTTGGCCGGGGCAGGAGAGCTGGGGGCGAGAGGAGAAAGAGAGGCTCCAGAGTGCACTGATTTGCGACGACTGTGGGAGTTGCCTCTGCTTCTACCGAAACCAAGGAGACAACGCAGCCCCAGGGTGTTCCCTCCTTCAGGGATGCTAACAAAGTGCGAAAGAACGTTTGCTGGCAATGTCAGACCTCCTGTGAGACTGCCAGTGGCGCGCAGGACACACTAACGTACGGAATTGTTCCTCCAGGTGTGGATGGCAAGAGAAACACAAATGCCACAAATCCTGAAGACTTCCAGAAGTACTGGATAGAAGGCACCATGACAATCTTAGGCTCCGTGCTGTTTGGGATGGGACTGTGTTGTGCGATCTATTTGTGGAGGGAGAGGAAAACGTAAGTTGTTGCGGGGGAGGAGGTGCCAAGCTCCTGTATTAGATGGCTGCTATTAGCCATGAAGCATTTAGAGGTAGGGTGTTCTGGAGTGCCGAGTTAGGTACGGGCCAATGTCCGTCAGGTGATGCCGTAAATCACAGATGAGCCAAGGTGTCCCAGCAACTCCGGCCATGGTGAGGAACCTTCCCAGCTATCATCCCGGCTTTGGAGAAAGAGCTGTCCCATCTGCAGCCCAGCGCTGCCAGCGTGCGTGTTCTCAGCAAGGGCAGGGGTTTTGTCTGGGCAGGGGTGTGTATCTCTGCAGACAGGTATTCTGAAGAGAGGATGGAGAGCAGCTCAGTGAAGAGGGAGCCCAGGCTGTCCCCTTGTCTGGCGAGGGATGGGCAGGGGAGGCGAGTGCTGGTCCTTGCCGGGCACGCTGAGAAAGGAGAGCAGGAGGCTCTCCCGGCCCTGCGTTGCTGTGCCCAGCTTTGGTCCCCTGGATCTCCTTCCCGGCACGTGCAGAGCAGCCAGGTCAGGATGGCCAGGGCGGAGAGGAGACGAGCCACGGGCAGGCGAGTGGAGCCCAAGCCCAGGGGTGCGCGGAGCCCCGTTTCCCTGCACGGAGCTCCCCACCTGCAGCCGGATGCCCGCACCCTCCGGGGCGTCCGTTGCTGTCCTGCACCCTCACACCCGCCCGGCACCACAGCCACGTCAGAGCCTCAGCAGCCTCCTCTCTCCACAGCCGCCTCTCCGCAGCTTCAGGAGCCCAGCTCAACCCCAGCAGCTACCCCTCGTGCCCGGACAGCCGCACGACCAGTCCCAGCACCTCTGAGAGACAGCCCCAACCCCAGCAGCCATCACCTGAGCCTGGGAAACCGGCCCACCTACCAGAGACCACCCAGAAACGGGCTCCCGACAGACTGGACATCCACCTGGTCTTACCGACCCCACCTGTGCCTCCCTCGCTGCCGACAGCGGTAGGGATTTGGGATAGCAGAAGACTCCCGACTGACAGCTGAAGGGGTCGACCATTCTGATTTCAGCAGAATAAAGGCGTAGCCATAAAACCAGACCTTTAAACCTGCCGCTGCTGCTCCAGGCTTGCACCTGGCCTCCTCAGCCGCTGTCGCCCCAGCTCCGAGCTGTTTGCCGTCCCTGCTGCTGCCCAGGCTTGACCCAGATTCAGAAAATCCTGGGAAAAGTGCCTTTTCACCACGACCGCCCAGCTTTGCTGCCGACGTGTCAGTAACGCAGCTCTTTCTCTTGGTGAGTGATTGTTGGTGGCAGTTACGCCTCATTTAAACCTGCCCCTGCTGCTGCAGGCTCGGGCCTTGCCTCCTCAGCCGCTGTCACGTGAGCTCCGGGCTCCCTGCGGGTCCCTGCCGCTGGCCAGGCTTGACCGAGAGAGGCTCCCGCCCGGCACCACAGCCGCCTCAGAGCCTCAGCAGCCTCCTCTCTCCACAGCTGCCTCTCCACAGCTTCAGGAGCCCAGCCCAACACCAGCAGCTCCCCCTCGTGCCCGGACAGCCGCACCACCCGTCCCAGCACCTCTGAGAGTCAGCCCCAACCCCAGCAGCCATCACCTGTGCCTGGGAAACTGTCCCACCTGCCAGGGAGCACCCAGGAACCGGCCCCTGAAGGACTGGATATCCGCCTGGTCTTCCCGACCCGACCCGAGTCTCCCCCGCTACCAACAGCGGTAGGCATTTGGGATAGCAGAAGACTCCCGACTGACAGCTGAAGGGGTCGACCATTCTGATTTCAGCAGAATAAAGGTGTAGCCAAAACTACAGACCAGTTGCGCTGTTGTCCGTTTCGTAACGGCATGAATGCCAGGAGTTCTGCAATTCTGGGCTGAAGTTCATACCGGGCCAGGCAGGGACGAGGATGCCCATGGTGTCAGCTGGCAGGGAGCTGGGCACGGGACCCGCCGACGGGCCAGCGGAACCCAGCCTCCCTGGTGGGACCGGCCCGCAAAATTGTGAGCCACTGAGGCACCCATGGGGCTCATTAGAGGTCATCACCCCCACCTCGGCCTCCTGTGCCAGCACCGCAGCACTTTGTCTCAGTGAGTGACTGTTGGTGGCGCTTACGCCTCGTTTAAACCTGCCGCTGCTGCTGCAGGCTCGGGCCTGGCCTCCTCAGCCACTGTCGCGCGAGCTCTGGGCTGTTTGCGGTCCCTGCTGCTTCCCGGGCTTGAACTGGCTTCAGAAAATCTTGAAAAAATCGCCTTTTCACCGTGATCGCCTGGCTTTGCTGCTGACGTGCCAGCACCAGAGCTCTATGTCTCGGTGAGTGACCGTTGGTGGCAGTTAGGCCTCGTTTAAACCTGCTGCTGCTGCTGCAGGCTCCGGCCTGGCCTCCTCAGCCGCTGTCGCACGACCTCCGGGCTCCCTGTGAGTCCCTGCTGCTTCCCAGGATTCAACTGGCTTCAGAAAGTCTTGAAAAAATCGCCTTTTCACTGTGATCGCCTGGCTTTGCTGCTGACGTGCCAGCACCGCAGCTCTTTGTCTCAGTGAGTGACCGTTGGTGGCGCTTACGCCTCGTTTAAACCTGCCGCTGCTGCTGCAGGCTCCGGCCTGGCCTCCTCAGCCGCTGTCACACGAGCCGAGGGGGAGTGGGTCAGGCTCAGTGATGTGCCCCGGGGCTGCGCACAATGCTCCTGCGTGGAAGGGAGAGACGCGTGCCACGGGTCAATCCCGTGTTTGAACTGCATTCGCTGCCGTTCAGGTGGGAAGAACTCTATTGAAATATCTCACGGGAGCTGCTCCGGTGTGTTTGTTTCCAGACGTGGCTGGAGTTCCTCAAAGAGCAAAGTCTAAAGCTGAAAAGAGAAAATCTTCCCAGCGGTCATCAGAAGTCCTAAAGGAACTCCTGAAGGAATTGGACAAAGCGGCACATGGTGGGCATATCTCACTCTTAAGCACAAGGCTCGGGAAGCCGAGGTTTTAGCTGGCTGTATGGACAAGCCGTAGCCTAGACAGCAGGAAGGGATGGATCAGAGCCTCCCTGCGGTGACACTCAATTTCACGCCTTGCAGGCGCTGGCGAGCTGCAGACAGAGACGGTCCAGAGTCTCTGCTGCCAGGTGTGGTCCAAGCTGAGTGCCAGGGACAGCTGCTGCCCCAGTTAGAGCGTTGCTCCTCAGAGCTGCTCTGGGCAGACGGTGGTGTCCAGCTGGCAGGAACTGGCGGTGCTCGCGTCTTGAGCGCGTGAGGAACTGGCCGAGGAGCTGATCCCAGAGAAGCCGTGAGAGGGCCAGCGCCCTCTCTGCAAGTCAACAGAGAGGAGAGTGCCCCTGGGTGGCAGAGAGGATGCGCAGGCAGCTTGGGGCCGCTGGGACCGGCAGAGTTGGCCGGGGCCGGAGCAGCCCCAGCTTCACAGCCTGGTCCAGCCTCGTTGTTCTCCTTGATGTCTGAGGACTCTCGGGGACACCTCAGGCTCAGGGACAGGTGAAAGCTGGACACCCAGCTTGAGGCCGGACACCTAACTTGAAGGCCACTCAAATGAAGGGCTGTGAATTCAGCCTCGGGTGGTTTAGCTGTCTCTTGCCGCTTGTGTTTTAGGTAACTTGGGTGTTTTTCTGCTTCTTTTGGGGGACTGTGGGCTCTTGTGTGCCCTGGGAAACCAAAAAGGGTCTCGCGTTTAGATTTTTCTCCATGAAGGCCACATTGTTTGGCCTAGTGACTAGGGGCACGCCCAAATTCCGAGGCTTTGTGTCTAAGCGATACTCATGTATTTTGGGAAGTATCGCCTCCTGAAGACACCATGTTGCCCATGAGGAGCGGTTACTTCTATCTCGTTCAACTGACCTGCTTTCTTTTGAAAGTGAGAGACTGGGGGCCTGTGGAGAAGGAGGCGCTTCAGGAAGGAGGCAGTCGGGCACTGCCAGTTTCTGATGAATCAACGAGGGCAATTCAATCAGCAGGCGTGCCAGGTAATTGCCGTCCCTCGGTCATCCAGCGTCCTGAATCAAAATCCCTGGGTGTCTGCAGGCTCTTCCCCTGGTGCCCGCTGCCGCACATCGTGTCAGCAGCCAAACTATGGAAAAGAAGCCAGGAAGGGCTCTCTGAGGATGACTGTCACCTCTGGGCTGTGGAGGTTATGGCCAGCAGTGTGCGCCTAACCCTCTCTGGATGCGGGGGGATGCTCACCGCCCACCACACCCAGTTCACCCGAGTTTCAGAACTTTTCCATTTTGGGAAGGAGGCCATCTGAGCCAGCCTCAGCAGATGACGGGAAATGCGGCTCTTAATGGAACGTACCTCCCGCAATAGCCGCCCCCCAGAGCTCGCCGTGAGTCCCCCGAGGCACAACAGCGGGGGATCCCTCCTGTGACCTGAGGTCCAAAGGGCTGCACTGAGAGATGGGGCACAGCTTAGAGGGAACCTGCACCGTCCTTCTGCACCCTCTGTGCCTGGGCCATGCTGAGGCTTTACCTTTCTGGGATTTTTGGCAGTGCTGTCCACCCCCGGGGAAGCCCGCCACGCCGGGATGGATGACTTTCTTCCAAAGAATGCAGGTACTGAGCAGTCTTGCAGGGGGCCAGAAGTGGGAGACAAGTCCTGAAAACTCGGGGCATGCAAGCGGTGCCCACGCTGAAGAAAAGGCAAAGGGGGAGAGGGAGGTTGGGGTGTCTCCCGAGAGGGCCTGACTCCGTCCCTTCGGGGTGTGGGTGCTTGGCCGGGGCAGGAGAGCTGGGGGCGAGAGGAGAAAGAGAGGCTCCAGAGTGCACTGATTTGCGACGGCTGTGGGAGTTGCCTCTGCTTTCACTGAAACCAAGGAGACAACGCGGTCCCAGGGTGTTCCCTCCTTCAGGGATGCTAACAAAGCGCGAAACAACGTTTGCTGGCAATGTCAGACCTCCTGTGAGACTGCCAGTGGCGCGCAGGACACACTAACGTACGGAATTGTTCCTCCAGGTGTGGATGGCAAGAGAAACTCAAATGCCATTGATCCTAAAGACTTCCAGAAGTATTGGATAGAAGGCGCCGTGGCGATCTTAGGCTCCGTGCTGTTTGGGATGGGACTGTGTTGTGCGATCTATTTGTGGAGGGAGAGGAAAACGTAAGTTGTTGCGGGGGAGGAGGTGCCAAGCTCCTGTATTAGATGGCTGCTATTAGCCATGAAGCATTTAGAGGTAGGGTGTTCTGGAGTGCCGAGTTAGGTACTGGCCAATGTCCGTCAGGTGATGCCGTAAATCCCAGATGTTCACCTCAGCCAAGGTGTCCCAGCAACTCAGACCGTGGTGAGGAACCTTCCCAGCTATCGTCCCGTCTTCGGAGAAAGAGCTGTCCCATCTGCAGCCCAGCGCTGCCAGCGTGCGTGTTCTCAGCAAGGGCGGGGGTTTTGTCTGGGCAGGGGTGTGTATCTCTGCAGACAGGTATTCTGAAGAGAGGATGGAGAGCAGCTCAGTGAAGAGGGAGCCCAGGCTGTCCCCTTGTCTGGCGAGGGATGGGCAGGGGAGGCGAGTGCTGGTCCTTGTGTCCTGGTTCCGGTGGGGATAGGGTTAACTTTTCCTGGTATTCCATGCCATGTGAGCCACGCCCACCCTGAGCTGCCGGGGGAGGGGGGCAGGAAGTTGCTGCTTAAAAGCGGGCTGGGGCGGCCCGGGTCCGGCCGGCGAGCGGCGAGCGGCGGGGGAGCGGCGGTTCCGTAATCGCGTTTGTATATTCCCCTATCCGTGGTGTTGTTGTTGTTGTTGTTGTTGTTGTTGTTTGCCTGTTCCCTTTGCTGTTCTATTAAACTGCCTTTGTCTCAACCCAAGAGTCTTGCCTTTTCTTACGATTCTTCCTGTGTTTGGAAGGCACGAGCGAGCGGCACGTGGTTCTTTGTTGCCGTCTGAGGCTAAACCACGACAGTCCTTTTTGGCACCCAACGTGGGGCTCGAAGGGTTGAGATAACGACAGAATCCAACTAGAACGTGGAAAAAACGGTTTTGGTTTTTTTTTTGTATGCATTTATTTTATTAGGTAAGTAGTCACTGGTCATCATGTTGCTTGGTTTGTTCTCATGGCTGTGTTACATAAATTCCTATATGGCTTATGTACTCCCTGCGATGCTGTTTACCATGTCTGGAACAGGGATCAGGATTATCATTCTGCTGTCCTGTGCGATATCTGTTTATGATATGATAACATCACTGTTCAGACGGCTATTTTGGGGTGTTTATGTGGTTTTGCTGTCCTGTCCGTACATTGGACACCGTCTCTCAGAATTTGTTAATAATTTCCCCAGCCCTTTTGCCTCCCTTTTCTCCTTCGGGTCAGGTATGACAGCTTTTGAGAATTTTGAATATCCTTGGGATACTCAAACTAGCGTGTTCCTAGTGCTATGTCTCCTGAATACGTTCCAGGTCTTGTTTAGGTTTAAGCGACTATTTAAGACTACCACCCGGAGATCTGCTCCGAGGCTGGATAGTCAAGGGTGGCATGGCATGTGGGAGAGCATGGGCAGGTACCTAGAGAACTACTCACCTCCAATGGTCTGGGACTTTACCCCTGAACAATTACAGGACCCTGATAAAGTGGTAGAATATTTGAAGGGAAAATGCCGTGGCTATTCTAGAGAGGCACAACTCACCGCGCTGTGCTGGGCCCTGGCCAGTATCTACCAGGCACTGCTCAGAATTATGCAGCACCCTCAAGGGGAAGAGATGGAAACCAGACCTGCAGCCCCTGCGGCTGCTGCAGCCCCTGCGGCGGCCCCTGTGGCTGCTGCAGCCCCTGCTGCAGCCCCTGCTGCAGCCCCTGCGGCGGCCCCTGCGGCTGCTGCAATCCTTGCGGCGGCCCCTGCGGCTACTGCAATCCTTGCGACGGACACTGCGGCTACTGCAATCCTTGCGACCGACACTGCGGCTACTGCAACCCCCGTGGTAGCCACTGCCACTGAACCAGGGAACCAACCCATGCCAGTATCAGTTGCCCCCATACAGAAGAAGAAGTACACAAAGAAATCAGTTCGCTTAGTAAGAGATGATGATGAACCAGGGCCATCACGAGAGCAGGAGGAAGAGGCAGAACCAGAGATAATTACTCGATCCCTATCCTTGAGTGTGCTGCGGGATATGCGAAAAGATTTTAGCCGACTTTCAGGCGAGCACATTGTCACCTGGCTGCTCCGGTGCTGGGATAATGGGGCCAGTAGCCTGGAATTAGAGGGTAGGGAGGCCAGGCAGCTGGGATCCCTGTCTAGGGAAGGCGGCATTGACAAGGCGATCGGGAAAAAGACCCAAGCCCTCAGCCTCTGGAAACGACTCCTGTTAGGCGTGAGGGAGAGGTACCCCTTCAGCGAGGATGTTGTATGTCAGCCAAGCAAGTGGACTACCATGGAAAGAGGTATCCAGTACCTGAGAGAATTAGCCGTGCGGGAGATGATTTATTATGACTTGGACAATGCAGACTTACCCACAGACCCTGATGAGGTGCGATGCACAAGGCCCATGTGGCGGAAGTTTGTACGGAGCGCACCATCGTCATATGCCAACTCCCTGGCAGTAATGGAATGGAAAGGTGAAGAGGGACCAACGGTGGATGAGGTAGCTGGCCGGCTCCGGCGATATGAAGAAAGTCTCTCTTCCCCCCTTGTCTCAGCTGTGGAGAAACTGTCGCGGAAGGTCCAGCAACTTGAAGAGAATATCTCCTACTCCCCACCTGCACGGGCCAGCATCTCAG
The DNA here is from genome assembly GCF_028500815.1 of Rissa tridactyla. NCBI lineage: Eukaryota > Metazoa > Chordata > Aves > Charadriiformes > Laridae > Rissa > Rissa tridactyla. Next base: position 2,270,336 of record NC_071485.1, read on the forward strand.
CTATTAGAAGCAGGCATTTCCCTGTAGGAATGTGTCTGAGAGAAAATGGTCATGTGAGCCAGCCTCCCTACTATGAGAGATTAGATTAAGAGCAAAACAGGTGGTAGAAGATGGAATTAGTACATGGGAAAAACGGGAACTGAGAAGGTAGAAAACATGTTGTGCTAATGACTAAGTAATTTACTATGTGAATTCTTGTAACCAATCTGATCTGTGAATGAACTGCATGGACAGTGCGTGAACAGAGACTGTAAGCCAATCATATAGCTGCCGTTAGCGCGTGCTCTTATTGCCTGTCTATATATACTCTGTGAAAACTTGAATAAAGGGAGAACGATCATACTCATATTGAGATTCCATCGTTACTCCGGGTCCGTCTCCCACTCCAACATCTTCCGACATCTGGTAGCAGAGGATGGTTCAGTGCGACTGAGTTCTCCGAGACTGCGGTAAGCAGCTAGAGGAGGGGAGTGGGAAACTTCGGCTGGGAGACGTGCTGCTTGGGCGCATCAGCGGGAGCAGACAACGGCGTGAGGTCGCTCCTCACCTCCCAGGCGCAGCTATGGAAACAGAAGCTGCGGCCACGCTACTCGCTGGGATCCTCTCTAAGAGAGGGATTGAAACACCAGCGAAACTGTTGCTCAAACTGATTAAGCCGGGGCAGGAGATGGGACAACAAGTAACAAAAGAAGAAGGGGCTATATTAAGACTTCTCCTGCATATCCTCTCTAAGAGAGGGGTGAAATACGATGAGCGTATGCTCCGAAGGTTGTTAACCTGGTGCAGAGAGAACGGATTTGCACCAGAGCCCCAGACAGCTTTTAAACCAGAAATATGGGAGGCTGTTGGGAATAAACTGTGGGAAGTGATAAGTAAAGGAGACAAAGAGGCATCACCGTTAGCGACGACATGGTGGTTGGTGTTATCGACCTTACAAGATATGAACGCAGAGCGAGCCACAGCAGCCGGGGCTTTTGCAGCATTACAACCCACGGGAGGGGGATCGAACAGGCCAGGTCCAAAGGTCTGGGATGATCCCCTGCTGATCCCCTCTGCTCCACCTGAGGCTGATGGAGGAGGCAGAATGTCAGCAGAGACGGACAGAGCCGGAGCTGTTTGCTCCTGACATTGCCCGCCCGCCTCGCCCCCTCCCCTCCCCAGTCGTCCCCCTGAGATAAAAGTGCTGGTTTTGTATGTCTGCTGTGTAAGTGTGTGTGGGCGCCAGCTTGTACCTGCTGATCAGCATGTGTGCTACTGTTTGCTTTTGTTGTGTGCAGTGTCGTTAGGTGACTCCACTTGAGCAGGTGTTCTGCCCGGTGTGGTACTGTTCTCGTATGCATCTAGGGCTGACACTCCTTCAAGTGAAGAAGTTTGTATATACACAGTGTTTAGACATAAGGCGAGCGTGCCCCAAGTAGATACACCAGGATGGGCTGTAGAACCGATGGAAGTCCTGAAATATTGGGGGAGTTTTCACGAGCCGACACTTTTACACTCTCGGGAACGGCTCGCCCGTGCAGGGCGTATCGCTGGTTGTTTGTTGTTTGTCTATAAGGTCATGGTTGATTGGGAAAAGGAGTTGAGCCAAAATCTATAGGATGCTCTGTATGAAAATGAGAAACTTAAGGAAAAATGAGAAACTGAGCTCTTGTTGCAAAGGCAGACTTTTATGTCAGTCGTAAGTGATGAAAAAAAAAAAAAAAAGAAAAAAAAAAGAGAAAAGAAAAAAAGAAAAATAATAAAAAAAAAGAGAAAAAAAAAAAGAAAAATAATGAAAAAAAAAAAAGAAAAAAAAAAAAAAGGAAAAAAAAAAAAGAAACCAAACAGGAACAATTAGATGGGAAATGTGCCACGTTAGCACAAAAGTATGCCATAAGCATTACGAGAAAGCATCAGAAAAAGAGAAATAGGACACCTGATTCAAAGCAGTGCCATGGAGATATGTTTTTTGGTTTTTTTCCTGTGTGTGTATGTGTTGTTGCATGCCTTGGTAGATTGCTCTGTGTTGTACCCTGCGAGACTAAAATGAACCCAGCAGAAGCGGTCTCTTGAGCAAGGGGGTGGAATATGGGAAAGCAACGGAAAATCGGCGAGGAGGACTGTAAATACACGCAAGGGACTCGCACCTGGGTGCTGGAAAACACAGATATCACACCAATTGTTATTCAGTCTTGGGTGCTTGCAAGAAAAACATTTGGATGACATAAGCCTGTAATGGACTCACAGACACCTTATCTAGCTGCTTGAGAATCTTGGCCTGTTGTGGAAGAAGATCAAAGCACAGTACCAGCAAGAACAGGGAGTCCGCATGCGCTCTTGCTAACAAGGACTCTTTTGCTGCCAAGGATTCGTGATAACAAGGACTCTCTTGCTGCCAAGGATAAGTTTAACAATGCTACTAGTACCGCTATTTCTGAGTTATTGCTAGATGTAGATAGTATTCGATATGCGATGTTGCAAAACAGAACTGCTACTGATTTTTTGCTTTCAGCTCACAGACATGGTTGTCAAGATTTTAAAGGACTGTATTGTATGAATCTAAGTAACCACTCCAAATCCATCCATGCCCAGTTGCAGGAACTGCACCGACCGAACCAGCAACTTGTGGAGACCACTGGGTGAAATCTCTTTGCTGGATGGACTTGGGGGTGGGGTTGGTTGAAGCAAATTATACTCATCGCCTGTGTGGAAGGAATTTGTCTGTTATGTTTAGTATGCTGTTTGCTGTGTTTAATAAGCATTATACAATTAGTTGTAAATGCCGCTTTGCATCGTACCCTTGTACGAGTTGTAGAATATGTTGCTCTAAAAACTATGTGTGTATCCATGAGAACCTGACCTTCACAGAAGAAGATAACAAGAAGGGATTACAACAATGTAGTCACGTATCAGACAGCTGCCGTTAGCAAAGCTGGATCATGAGTTTGGTGAGACTCGCTGCATACACTGGCCACGTGTGCAGCGACTCTGGCCTGTACTTTTCTACTCGATCTAGTGCAGGAGAGTCTGGCGGGACTCGCTGCATGCACTGGCCATGCATGCAGCGACTCTAGCCTGTACTTCTCCACTCAATCCAGTGCAGGATATAAGGAGGCTGTCTCGGGTCAGAGAGTGGGAGAGGGACATGAGCACACTTTGAAGACACAGGGGATGCCCGGAAGCACTGTGTCTGCCCCCGCCCCCCCCCCCATAAATTCTATGTTCATTAACCCCAACAACTCCGAAGGCATTACAGTATGTTGCAAGATAAGATATAGTCTACTACTGCTGCAAGACGCATTGAACACCTTCCTACAAGAATTTCAACTTTATGCCCTGACAGGACAGTGGGATGATGCACTCGCAAAGAGCCTGACTGCATTAGAGTGGGTATTTTTGCCACATACCTTTTCAAAACCAGTAACTATGATGATCGAAATGTTACCACGATTGTTTTTCCAGGGTCGCTTGTGCTGTCAGCAACCACAATGTATTTGAAATATTACAAAAGGATTTCTCGTGGGTAAATCCAAAGAAATTGGCTTTCTGGGCTAAATTTAGGAATCTGGGTATTTATTGCCTTAGCAGGGTTCTTTTTGATTCTGTTTTTAATTGTGTTTAGTATATAACCTGCTAAGAGCGTCACAACAAGGATAACATGTCCAAATTAAAAGCGGTCAAAAATGGTTTCGATGATTGGTCAAACTCATGGGGTATAACGGGATGGTTATCAGACTTACCAAAGCAAGGCCTCATGCTATTGTTGGTTATATTATTATTGATTATGGTAGCCTCATGTGTTCTCCGCAAAGTGACTGACATGATAGAAAATGCCATGCATAAGGTCTGGCTGGCTCAAGAAGAAAAAGGGGGTATTGTAGGAATGTGTCTGAGAGAAAATGGTCATGTGAGCCAGCCTCCCTACTATGAGAGATTAGATTAAGAGCAAAACAGGTGGTAGAAGATGGAATTAGTACATGGGAAAAACGGGAACTGAGAAGGTAGAAAACATGTTGTGCTAATGACTAAGTAATTTACTATGTGAATTCTTGTAACCAATCTGATCTGTGAATGAACTGCATGGACAGTGCGTGAACAGAGACTGTAAGCCAATCATATAGCTGCCGTTAGCGCGTGCTCTTATTGCCTGTCTATATATACTCTGTGAAAACTTGAATAAAGGGAGAACGATCATACTCATATTGAGATTCCATCGTTACTCCGGGTCCGTCTCCCACTCCAACATCTTCCGACATTTCCCCACTGAAGAGAGAGAGTACAGAGGGTACACACCACGAGGCACCCTGTGGTTCTACCTGCGGGACCACGGAGAGGACATGAGGAAGTGGGACGGACAACCTACTTCGATCCTGCGGACACGGGTACAGGAGTTGCAAGGAAGGACAACCACAAAAGGGGATCCCTCCAGGAAAAGTGCCGCCCCAGTTTCCAGTGGGCCGTTCCCCAGACAAAGCAGAAGGCCTGATCTTGCTTCTGATCCTCTTGAAGGAACTTCCAAGTCATTTATGCAAGAAGTGAGTAATGGATACTATGACCAGTATTAGGGGGGCCCTGCCTCCGGCCAGGTGGAGGAAAGGGACAACCGGGTTTATTGGACGGTGTGGATTCGATGGCCTGACACATCAGACCCACAGGAGTGTAAGGCTCTAGTGGACACAGGTGCACAGTGTACTTTAATACCATCAAGCTATAGAGGGGCAGAACCCATTTGTATTTCTGGGGTGATAGGGGGATCCCAAGAGTTGACTGTACTGGAGGCAGAAGTGAGCCTAACTGGGAATGAGTGGCAAAAGCATCCCATTGTGACTGGCCCAGAGGCTCCATGCATCCTTGGTATAGATTACCTCAGGAGAGGGTATTTTAAGGACCCAAAAGGGTACCGTTGGGCCTTTGGCATAGCTGCTTTGGAGACAGAGGAAGTTAAACAGTTGTCTGCCTTGCCTGGTCTCTCGGAGGATTCTTCTGTTGTGGGGTTGTTGAGGGTCAAAGAACAACAGGTGCCGATTGCTACCACAACGGTGCATCGGCGGCAGTATCGCACTAACCGAGACTCTCTGATTCCCATCCATGAGCTGATTCGTCAACTAGAGGTTCAAGGAGTGATCAGCAAGACTCGCTCACCCTTTAACAGTCCCATATGGCCGGTGCGAAAATCTAATGGAGAGTGGAGGCTAACTGTAGACTATCGTGGTCTGAATGAAGTCACGCCACCGCTGAGCGCTGCCGTGACGGACATGCTAGAACTCCAGTACGAACTGGAGTCCAAGGCAGCCAAGTGGTATGCCACGATTGATATAGCGAATGCATTCTTCTCAATCCCTTTGGCAGCAGAGTGCAGGCCACAGTTTGCTTTCACTTGGAGGGGCGTCCAATACACCTGGAATCGACTGCCCCAGGGGTGGAAACACAGCCCCACCATTTGCCATGGACTGATCCAGACTGCACTGGAACAGGGTGAAGCTCCAGAACATCTGCAGTACATTGATGACATCATTGTATGGGGAAACACAGCAGAAGAAGTTTTTGAGAAAGGGAGTAAAATAGTCCAAATCCTTCTGAACGCTGGTTTTGCTATAAAGCGAAGTAAGGTCAAGGGACCTGTGGAGGAGATCCAGTTTTTAGGAATAAAATGGCAAGATGGACGCCGTCAGATTCCAATGGATGTGATCAACAAAATAGCAGCTATGTCTCCACCAACTAGTAAAAAGGAAACACAGGCTTTCTTAGGTATTGTGGGTTTTTGGAGAATGCATATCCCAGATTACAGTCAAATTGTGAGCCCTCTGTATCAAGTAACCCGGAAGAAGAATGATTTTAAATGGGGTCCTGAGCAACGACAAGCTTTTGAACAAATCAAACAGGAAATAGTCCATGCAGTGGCCCTGGGGCCAGTCCGGGCAGGACAAGATGTTAAAAATGTGCTCTACACTGCAGCCGGGGAGAACGGCCCTACCTGGAGCCTCTGGCAGAAAGCACCAGGGGAGACTCGAGGTCGACCCCTAGGGTTTTGGAGTCGGGGATACAGAGGATCCGAAGCCCGCTACACTCCAAGAGAAAAAGAGATATTGGCAGCATATGAAGGGGTTCGAGCTGCTTCGGAAGTGGTTGGTACAGAAGCACAGCTCCTCTTAGCACCTCAACTGCCGGTGCTGGGTTGGATGTTCAAAGAAAGGGTCCCCACCACACATCATGCAACCGATGCTACATGGAGTAAGTGGATTGCACTGATCACGCAGCGAACTCGAATGGGAAACCCCAGTCGCCCAGGAATTCCGGAAGTGATCATGGACTGGCCAGAAGGCAAGGATTTCGGAATGTCACCAGAGGAGGAGGTGATGCGTGCAGAAGAGGCCCCACCATATAATAAACTGCCAGAAAATGAGAAGAAATATGCCCTGTTCACTGATGGGTCCTGCTGGATTGTGGGAAAGCATCGAAAGTGGAAGGCTGCTGTGTGGAGTCCTACACGACGGGTTGCAGAAGCCAGTGAGGGACAGGGTGAATCGAGCCAGTTTGCAGAGGTGAAGGCTATTCAGCTGGCTTTGGACATTGCTGAGCGAGAAAAATGGCCAGTACTTCATCTCTACACTGACTCATGGATGGTGGCAAATGCTCTGTGGGGGTGGTTACAGCAGTGGAAGCAGGGCAACTGGCAGCGCAGAGGCAAACCCATCTGGGCTGCTGACCTATGGCAAGATATTGCTGCCCGGATAGAGAATCTGGTTGTGAAAGTACGCCATGTAGATGCCCACGTACCAAAGAATCGGGCCACGGAGGAACATCAGAACAAGCAGCAGGTGGATCGGGCCGCTAGGATTGAAGTGGCTCAGGTGGATCTGGACTGGCAACATAAGGGTGAACTATTCATAGCTCGGTGGGCCCATGACTCCTCAGGCCATCAAGGGAGAGATGCGACATATAGATGGGCTCGTGACCGAGGGGTGGACTTGACCATGGACACTATTGCACAGGTCATCCATGAATGTGAGACATGCGCTGCGATCAAACAAGCCAAGCGTTTGAAGCCTCTTTGGTATGGAGGGCGATGGCTGAAATACAAATATGGGGAGGCCTGGCAGATTGATTATATCACACTGCCACAAACCCGTCAAGGCAAGCGCTATGTGCTCACAATGGTGGAAGCAACCACTGGATGGCTGGAAACATACCCTGTGCCCCATGCCACTGCCCGGAACACTATCCTGGGCCTTGAAAAGCAAGTCCTGTGGCGACATGGTACCCCAGAGAGAATTGAGTCGGACAATGGGACTCATTTCCGAAACAGCCTCATAGACACCTGGGCCAAAGAGCATGGTGTCGAGTGGGTGTATCACATCCCCTGTCACGCCCCAGCCTCTGGGAAGATAGAACGATACAATGGACTGTTAAAAACTACACTGAGAGCAATGGGTGGTGGGACTTTCAAACACTGGGATACACATTTAGCAAAAGCTGCCTGGCTAGTTAACACCAGGGGATCTAACAATCGGGCTGGCCCTGCCCAATCAAAACTTCCACGTACTGTAGAAGGGGATAAAGTCCCTGTAGTGCACATGAAGAATACGCTAGGGAAGACAGTCTGGGTTAGTCCTGCCTCAGGCAAAGGCAAACCCATCCGTGGGATTGCTTTTGCCCAAGGACCTGGGTGCACTTGGTGGGTGATGCGGAAGGATGGGGAAGTCCGATGTGTACCTCATGGAGATCTGATTTTGGGCGAGAATAGCCAATGAATCAGATTGTGTGCTGTTAATTGCTAAGTAACACTGTCACTGTATGTCCTCATTGCTATCAGTTGTACTACAAGTAAGGCACAGGGATGATGGGATAAGAACTGATCTCAGCAGCCGGCGCCCAGCAGTTTCCTCAAGATCTACATCTTCAGCCTACAGACTGCGTGCATGAGCCACACCAGGTGCACCAGTCACAAGCGCCGAAAAATACAGCATGCAACAGACCAGCACTACCCAGCATCTCACCTGCCCTGAGAGACTGTTCTAACAGATGGAGCCCAAAGCCGTGGATTAAAAGAACTCAACGGACACTTTGGAGGGATGACCCATAAACTAAGGGTATTATATGTGTGTATATATATATAGATAACAGGGGAAAGTGGTGGCAATTCATTGGAACCTGCTGGGCATGGCATAGATGGTATGGAATAAGGGGTGGATAATGTCCTGGTTCCGGTGGGGATAGGGTTAACTTTTCCTGGTATTCCATGCCATGTGAGCCACGCCCACCCTGAGCTGCCGGGGGAGGGGGGCAGGAAGTTGCTGCTTAAAAGCGGGCTGGGGCGGCCCGGGTCCGGCCGGCGAGCGGCGAGCGGCGGGTGAGCGGCGGTTCCGTAATCGCGTTTGTATATTCCCCTATCCGTGTTGTTGTTGTTGTTGTTGTTGTTGTTTGCCTGTTCCCTTTGCTGTTCTATTAAACTGCCTTTGTCTCAACCCAAGAGTCTTGCCTTTTCTTACGATTCTTCCTGTGTTTGGAAGGCACGAGCGAGCGGCACGTGCTTCTTTGTTGCCGTCTGAGGCTAAACCACGACACCTTGCAAGGCACGCTGAGAAAGGAGAGCAAGAGGCTCTCCCGGCCTTGCGTTGCTGTGCCCAGCTTTGGTCCCCTGGATCTCCTTCCCGGCACGTGCAGAGCAGCCAGGTCAGGATGGCCAGGGCGGAGAGGAGACGAGGCACGGGCAGGCGAGCGGAGCCCCAGCCCAGGGGTGCGCGGAGCCCCGTTTCCCTGCACGGAGCTCCCCACCTGCAGCCAGATGCCCGCACCCTCCGGGGCGTCCGGCGCTGTCCTGCACCCTCGCACCCGCCCGGCACCACAGCCACGTCAGAGCCTCAGCAGCCTCCTCTCTCCACAGACGCCTCTCCACAGCTTCAGGAGCCCAGCTCAACCCCAGCAGCTCCCCCTCGTGCCTGGACAGCTGCACCACCCATCCCAGCACCTCTGAGGGTCGGCCCCAACCCCAGCAGCCATCACCTGTGCCTGGGAAACCGGCCCACCTGCCAGGGAGCAACCAGAAACAGGCCCCCGACAGACTGGACATCCATCTGGTCTTCCCAACCCCACCCGAGCCTCCACCACTGGCGACAGCAGTACAGGTGTCAGATATCAGAAGACTCCCAACTGACAGCTGAAGGGGTCGACCATTCTGATTTCAGAATAAAAGCGTCTCCATAAATACAGACCAGTGGCGCTCTTGTCCAGGTCGCAATGGCAGCAATGCCAGGAATCCAGCAATTTTGGGCCAAACTTCATATCGGGGCAGGCAGGGACGAGGATGCCCACGGTGTCAGCTGGCAGGGAGCTGGGCACGGGACCCGCTGAGGGGCAGAGGAACCCAGCCTCCCTGGTGGGACCGGCCCGCAAAATTCTGAGCCACTGAGGCACCCATGGGGCTCATTAGAGGTCATCACCCCCACCTCGACCTCCCGTACCAGCACTGCAGCGCTTTGTCTCAGTGAGTGACCGTTGGTGGCGGTTATACCTCCTTTAAACCTGCCCCTGCCGCGGCATGCTCCGGCCTGGCCTCCTCAGCCACTGTCGCGTGAGCTCCGGGCTCCCTGCGGGTCCCTGCCGCTGGCCAGGCTTGACCGAGAGAGGCTCCCGCCCGGCACCACAGCCGCCTCAGAGCCTCAGCAGCCTCCTCTCTCCACAGCCGCCTCTCCACAGCTTCAGGAGCCCAGCCCAACACCAGCAGCTCCCCCTCGTGCCCGGACAGCCGCACCACCCGTCCCAGCACCTCTGAGAGTCGGCCCCAACCCCAGCAGCTCCCCCTCGTGCCCAGGCAGCAGCACGGGGAGTGGGATGTGGGAGCTGACACAAATCGACACCTGATGACATGTGACATGTCATGCCATGTGACAACACCTGATGACCCATGAGGGCTCAGAGGAAAAGGGGGATTCGGGGGCACCTGGGGGGCAGGGTGACCCAAGTACTGACCCGCACGATGACACAGGGAAGGGGATGTGAGAGATGGCACATGACAGCATATGGTGATACCTGACGACACATGATGACATGTGACGACACATGATGGCTGGAGGAAGAAGGGGGTTTTGGGAATGACCCAAGTACTGACGCACAATGACACAGGTGATGACACGTACCATGCAGGAAGGCAGGGCCCAACGTGCCCCTGAGGCGGGAGCTCTTGGCCACAACCCTGCATGGCACCGTCCCCCATGCTGGGGACACACACACACGGGGACACCTTGTTACTGCCCTGGGGACACCAAAATTGCCCCAAAGGACCCAAAAATTACCCCAGTAAACCCCCAAAATTCTTCCGGGGAATAATAACCCTAATAATAACAACCCTAATTAATCATCTTAACAATACTAACCCTAACTTTGCCTCAGGGACCCCAAGTTTGCCTCAAGGGACCCCAAAAGTTCTCCAGACACTCCAAAAATATCCCCAGGGCAGTCCCCAGACTTGCCGCAGGGATCCCAAAATTGCCCCAGGGGAACATAAAACTGCCCCAGGGGACCCCAAAGTTGCCCCAGGGACCCCAAAACTACCCTAGGGACTTTAGACTTGCCCTTGGGGGCCTCCAAACCCACCCTGGGGACCCCAAACCTGTACCAGGGACCCCACCAAAATTGCCTTGGACACTGCAAAAATCGCCCCAGGGATGCCCAAAACTGCCCGAGGAACCCCCCAAGGTGGGGGTGACCCCAAGGTGGCCCCAAGGGACGCCATGGCATGTGTCACCTTTGGTGTGGGAGCAATCGCTGAACGTTTGATAGTTTTGAGCCCAGCCGCAGGGAGAGTGAAAAACGGCAAAGGCCAGAGCACAAAGGCAGTCTGACCACAACTCTGTTGTGCAGCTGCGGCGGAAGGCTACAGGAGCCAGGCAGAAAAGGCTGTCCCTGTCACCACAGGCTGCCTTGCTGAACTTTACCAGCACCTCCTCCCAGCGCTCCTCCTCCTGTGCGAGGACCCCGTATCACCCCCTCTGCCCCGCGGCCTGCGCACTCCCATCCGCAGTGCTGCCTCCCAAAATCGGTCCACCCTTCTCTGCTTCTGCTGCCTCCACACGGGTGTAGAAGGAGGAAGCGCAGTAGTTCACAGGCTCAGTAATTCATTGGCAGCGCCTCTACATGACGGGGATGCAGCTTTCACACGTATTTTGCTGTGCACGAGAGGGACTGCCCCAGAGCCCGCGGGCAAAAGGCTTACATGCTGAGTGAAGCCGGGCTTTTCTTTAGAGAAGTTTTGTTTTCTGTCTTGTGGCCCATTTGACAAAGCAGCCAAGTCTGTCTGCTGTGGGAGTGTTTTGTCCAGAATCGCTTCCAAGCCAAAAAGCAGTGTTTTCCAGGTAACAGCGTGGGGACGAGCCTGGGTTGGCCAGTTTAGCCGCGCTGGGACTCTGCAGGTGTCACAGCCGGTCCCGCTGGGGGCGGTGCCCCAGGGCCGTGGCTGCGGTGGGGTAGCCGGGCTGTGAGGTCACAGAGCCCCGCTGTGCCACGCCCTCACGTGCAGTGCTGTGTCGCGGGCAGTGCTCCGGCAGTGCCAGCAGCGGCAGTGCCAGCAGCAGCGGCAGCAGCAGCAGCAGTGCCAGCAGCGGTTGTAGCAGTGTCGTTGCCAGCAGCGGTAGCAGTGCCAACGTTGTCAGCGGCAGCAGTGCCATCAGTGGCAGTGCCAGCAGCAGCGGCAGTGCCGGCAGCAGCAGCAGCGGCGGCATGGTGCAGGTGCAGGGGGTCATGACCCCCGCCCGCCTCCTTATCCTCCTCCTGGTGCTCCTGCAAGCCCATGAGGCCTGGGCTGCTCCGTGCAGAATGCCGGGATTAGGTAGGCGGGCAAGCCATCCGCCAGCCCTGGCAGCGTGGCACAGCACCCAGGGCACATCGGGGTGGCAGCGGGGCTGGGATCGTGGTGGGTCAGGGCTGGGAGGGCAGCGGTGCTGGGTGAGCCGTGGCCAGCTCTGCGGGTGCCAGGAGGCAGATGCCTCGCGGGGAGGTGGAGGGGCCCGTGGCTGCTGCGGGGGCATTTCCCAGGTGAACAGAGGGGCCAGGAGCGGTGCCACAGGGTGAGAAAAAAAGGAATGCTGGAAATCCTTCCTGGGAAGGAATCCCCGAGGGGCCATATGTTTCCCCATCCGGTCCTTGAGGACGGACGTGCACTTGGCCTGGAAACAGTATCCTGAGAGCTGCCAGGTGCCAGTGAACGGGTCACCCAGGCCCCTCTGCAGCTTTGGCAATCTCCAGCCACGTCTGGGTCCCACGACAGTACCTGACCCCTCCAGTCACTGCAGGTCACTGAGAAAGCTGTAGATCACATCTCATGGAAACGTGCTTGATTACAGCTGTGCCTGCAGCCGACGGCCACCCGACTTCTCTGCAGGATCTTGTCCGGGAGCCTCAGGGCGATCCCACAGGTACGTCGCTTGAATAAGTGAGCATTTTGGTTTTCATAGTCTGTTGATACAAAGTCTGACTTAATATCTTCTTGGCTGATGCTCAGACGTGCAGAAGAGCCGAGGGGGAATGGGTCAGGCTCAGTGATGTGCCCCGGGGCACTCGGCCTTGCACAGCGTTCCTTCCCAGCCTCTCCGACCCTGCGCTGCTTCCAGCGCCTGCCGCAAAGCCAGCGGGCTTGTTGGGCTTGAGGTTAGAGCTGGTGTGAGCTCCAGGGAGTCCCGTCTCGCGACAGCTTGGTGCGTGCTTTGTTTCAGAGGGGCCTGGTCCAGGTGCCCAGTGCCTGTGCACAATGCTGCTGCGTGGAAGGGAGAGACGCGTGCCACGGGTCAATCCCGTGTTTGAACTGCATTCGCTGCCGTTCAGGTGGGAAGAACTCTATTGAAATATCTCACGGGAGCTGCTCCGGTGTGTTTGTTTACAGACGTGGCTGGAGTTCCTCAAAGAGCAAAGTCTAAAGCTGAAAAGAGAAAATCTTCCCAGCGGTCATCAGAAGTCCTAAAGGAACTCCTGAAGGAATTGGACAAAGCGGCACATGGTGGGCATATCTCACTCTTAAGCACAAGGCTCGGGAAGCCGAGGTTTTAGCTGGCTGTATGGACAAGCCGTAGCCTAGACAGCAGGAAGGGATGGATCAGAGCCTCCCTGCGGTGACACTCAATTTCACGCCTTGCAGGCGCTGGCGAGCTGCAGACAGAGACGGTCCAGAGTCTCTGCTGCCAGGTGTGGTCCAAGCTGAGTGCCAGGGACAGCTGCTGCCCCAGTTAGAGCGTTGCTCCTCAGAGCTGCTCTGGGCAGACGGTGGTGCCCAGCTGGCAGGAACTGGCGGTGCTCGCGTCTTGAGCACGTGAGGAACTGGCCGAGGAGCTGATCCCAGAGAAGCCGTGAGAGGGCCAGCGCCCTCTCTGCAAGTCAACAGAGAGGAGGGTGCCCCTGGGTGGCAGAGAGGATGCGCAGGCAGCTTGGGGCCGCTGGGACCGGCAGAGTTGGCCGGGGCCGGAGCAGCCCCAGCTTCACAGCCTGGTCCAGCCTCGTTGTTCTCCTTGATGTCTGAGGACTCTCGGGGACACCTCAGGCTCAGGGACAGGTGAAAGCTGGACACCCAGCTTGAGGCCGGACACCTAACTTGAAGGCCACTCAAATGAAGGGCTGTGAATTCAGCCTCGGGTGGTTTAGCTGTCTCTTGCCGCTTGTGTTTTAGGTAACTTGGGTGTTTTTCTGCTTCTTTTGGGGGACTGTGGGCTCTTGTGTGCCCTGGGAAACCAGAAAATGTCTCGCATTTAGATTTTTCTCCATGAAGTCCACGTTGTTTGGCCTAGTAACTAGGGGCACGCCCAAATTTCCAGGCTTTGTGTCTAAGCGATATTCATGTATTTTGGGAAGTATCGCCTCCTGAAGACACCATGTTGCCCATGAGGAGCGGTTACTTCTATCTCATTCAACTGACCTGCTTTCTTTTGAAAGTGAGAGACTGGGGGCCTGTGGAGAAGGAGGCGCTTCAGGAAGGAGGCAGTCGGGCACTGCCAGTCTCTGATGAATCAACGAGGGCAATTCAATCAGCAGGCGTGCCAGGTAATTGCCGTCCCTCGGTCATCCAGCGTCCTGAATCAAAATCCCTGGGTGTCTGCAGGCTCTTCCCCTGGTGCCTGCTGCCGCACATCGTGTCAGCAGCCAAACTATGGAAAAGAAGCCAGGAAGGGCTCTCTGAGGATGACTGTCACCTCTGGGCTGTGGAGGTTATGGCCAGCAGTGTGCGCCTAACCCTCTCTGGATGCGGGGGGATGCTCACCGCCCACCACACCCAGTTCACCCGAGGTTCAGAACTTTGCCACTTTGCGAAGGAGGCCATCTGAACCAGCCTCAGCAGATGACGGGAAATGCGGCTCTTAATGGAACGTACCTCCCGCAATAGCTGCACCCCAGAGCTCACCGTGAGTCCCCCGAGGCACAACAGCGGGGGATCCCTCCTGTGACCTGAGGTCCAACGGGATGCACTGAGAGATGGGGCACAGCTTAGAGGGAACCTGCACCGTCCTTTTGCACCCTCTGTGCGTGGGCTGTGCTGAGGCTTTACCTTTCTGGGATTTTTGGCAGTGCTGTCCACCCCCGGGGAAGCCCGCCACGCCGGGATGGATGACGTTCTTCCAAAGAAAGCAGGTACTGAGCAGTCTTGCAGGGGGCCAGAAGTGGGAGACAAGTCCTGAAAACTCGGGGCATGCAAGCGGTGCCCACGCTGAAGAAAAGGCAAAGGGGGAGAGGGAGGTTGGGGTGTCTCCCGAGAGGGCCTGACTCCGTCCCTTCGGGGTGTGGGTGCTTGGCTGGGGCGGGAGAGCTGGGGGCGAGAGGAGAAAGAGAGGCTCCAGAGTGCACTGATTTGCGACGACTGTGGGAGTTGCCTCTGCTTCTACTGGAACCAAGGAGACAACGCAGCCCCAGGGTGTTCCCTCCTTCAGGGATGCTAACAAAGTGCGAAAGAACGTTCGCTGGCAATGTCAGACCTCCTGTGAGACTGCCACTAGCGCGCAGGACACACTAACGTACAGAATTGTTTCTCCAGGTGTGGATGGCAAGAGAAACACAAATGCCACAAA
Organism: Rissa tridactyla; assembly: GCF_028500815.1. Classification (NCBI taxonomy): domain Eukaryota; kingdom Metazoa; phylum Chordata; class Aves; order Charadriiformes; family Laridae; genus Rissa; species Rissa tridactyla. The sequence goes on from NC_071485.1 coordinate 2,285,356, forward strand.
TCCTGAAGACTTCCAGAAGTACTGGATAGAAGGCACCATGACAATCTTAGGCTCCGTGCTGTTTGGGATGGGACTGTGTTGTGCGATCTATTTGTGGAGGGAGAGGAAAACGTAAGTTGTTGCGGGGGAGGAGGTGCCAAGCTCCTGTATTAGATGGCTGCTATTAGCCATGAAGCATTTAGAGGTAGGGTGTTCTGGAGTGCCGAGTTAGGTACGGGCCAAAGTCCGTCAGGTGATGCCATAAATCACAGATGAGCCAAGGTGTCCCAGCAGCTCCGGCCATGGTGAGGAACCTTCCCAGCTATCATCCCGGCTTTGGAGAAAGAGCTGTCCCATCTGCAGCCCAGCGCTGCCAGCGTGCGTGTTCTCAGCAAGGGCAGGGGTTTTGTCTGGGCAGGGGTGTGTATCTCTGCAGACAGGTATTCTGAAGAGAGGATGGAGAGCAGCTCAGTGAAGAGGGAGCCCAGGCTGTCCCCTTGTCTGGCGAGGGATGGGCAGGGGAGGCGAGTGCTGGTCCTTGCCAGGCACGCTGAGAAAGGAGAGCAGGAGGCTCTCCCGGCCCTGCGTTGCTGTGCCCAGCTTTGGTCCCCTGGGTCTCCTTCCCGGCACGTGCAGAGCAGCCAGGTCAGGATGGTCAGGGCGGAGAGGAGACAAGCCACGGGCAGGCGAGTGGAGCCCCAGCCCAGGGGTGCGCAGGGCCCCGTTTTCCTGCACGGAGCTCCCCGCGTGCAGCCGGATGCCCGCACCCCCCGGGGCGTCTGGCGCTGTCCCGCACCCTCGGACCCGCCCGGCACCACAGCCGTGTCAGAGCCTCAGCAGCCTCCTCTCTCCACAGCCACCTCTCCACAGCTTCAGGAGCCCAGCCCAACACCAGCAGGTACTCCTCATGCCCGGACAGCCGCACGACCAGTCCCAGCACCTCTGAGAGCCGGCCCCATCCCCAGCAGCCATCACCTGAGCCTGGGAAACCAGCCCACCTGCCAGGGACCACCCAGAAACGGGCCCCCGACAGACTGGACATCCACTTGGTCTTCCCGACGCCACCTGTGCCTCCACCGCTGGCGACAGCAGTACGGGTTTCAGACATCAGAAGACTCCCGACTGAGAACTGAATGGCTTGACCATTCTGACTGACAGCTGCAGGGGTCGACCATTCTGATTGCAGAATAGAGTCGTAGCTATAAATACAGACCAGTTGCGCTGTTGTCCGGTTCATAACGGCAGCAATGCCAGGAATTTAGCAATTCTGGGCTGAAGTTCATATCGGGGCAGGCAGGGATGAGGATGCCCACGGTGTCAGCAGGCAGGAGCTGGGCATGGGACCTGCTGACGGGCCAGCGGAACCCAGCCTCCCTGTTGGGACCGGCCCACTATATTCTGAGCCCCTGAGGCAGCCATGGGGCTGGTCAACAGGTCATCAGCCCCACCTCTGCTCCCCGTGCCAGCTCTGTCCTGGGGTGCACAGGACAGGGCTCCTGTGTAGGGCAGTACCAGCCCCAGCCCAGCCCCTGCCTTGGGTGCACACAAATATACCACAGAAGGCAAAGCCCTAAAGAAAACACAGAGCGGCACAAAGCTGCTCTCAAGCCATAACGGAGATACCGTCTGTCATGGTTTTGGCGGGGAGGGCCTTAATTTTCTTCCTAGCAGCCTCTCTGGTGCCGAGTCTTGGATTTGTGACCAAAGCAGTGTGGGTAGCACACCCATGGTTTGGCTGCTGCTGAACACTGCTTGCACGGCGCCAAGGCCTGCTCTGTTCGCACGTTGCCCTGCCAGCGTCAGAGCCTCAGCGGCCTCCTCTCTCCACAGCCGCCTCACTGCAGCTTCAAAAGCCCATCCCAAACCCAGCAGCTACCCCTCGTGCCCGGACAGCTGCACCACCCGTCCCAGCACCTCTGAGAGACAGCCCCAACCCCAGCAGCCATCACCTGTGCCTGGGAAACCGGCCCCACCTGCCAGGGAGCACCCGGGAACGGGCCCCAGCAGCCAGGACAGCCGCCCGGCCTTCCTGAGCCCACCACTGTTTCTCCCGCTGCCCACCTCAGAGATGTGGCCCCAACACCACCAGCCATCATCTCTGCCTTGAAAACCGGCCCGGCTTCCACAGAGAACGGAGCAAAGGGGCCCCGTCAGCCCGGCCAGTCGCCTGACCTTCCAAACCCCACCGCCGCCTCCCCTGCTGCCCAACTCGGCCAGCCAGCCCCAACACTGACAGCCATCATCTCTGCCTCAAAGACCTGCATGCCTGCCAGGGAGCACCCAGGAAGAGGTCCCCACCAGCCCGGATAGACGCCTGGCCTGCCAAACCCCAGCCCCACCTCCCCTGCTGCCTGACTAAGCACTGCCCCGGTCCCCAACACCAGCAGCCGGCATCTGTGTCTCGAAAGCACACCCACTTTCCACGGAGCATCCAGGAACGGCCCGCACCAGCCCGGACACTGCCTGGCCTTCCTGACCCCACTGCCACCTCCCCTGCTGCCCTGCCCGGCCAGCCGGCCCCAACCGCAGCAGCCATCACCTATTGCCTGGGAAACCGGCCCACCTGCCAGGGAGCACCTGGGAACCGGCCCCCACCAGCCCGGACAGCCGCCCGGCCTTCCCAACTCAACACCTGCATCCCTCACTGCCCAACGCAGCCAGACGGCCCTTCGGGACCAGGCCAGTGCCCTCCAGCCCCCGCAGGAACTGAAACCGCCCATCTGCCCCCCAAGACCATCGCCCTCATCATCCTGCAAGGGTGCCAGGCGGCCCCGACAGCGGTACGGGTTTGGGCTGCCACAAGGCTCCCGACGGACAGCTGCAGGGGTCGACCATTCTGAGTTCGGCATAAAGACGTAGCCATAAATACACAGCAGTCGCCTTTGCCAGATATTAATGGCAGCAATGCCGGGAATTCAGCAATTCTGGGCCAAACTTCATATCAGGGCAGGCAGGGACGAGGATGTCCACGGTGTCAGCTGGCAGGGAGCTGGGCACGGGACCCGCCGACAGGCCAGGGGAAGCAGTATTACGGAGCACAGCAGGAGTATAGTCACCACCACAGGCCCAATGGCAACTCATCGGTCCTTTGGAGTTCAATGGCTTCCCGTTGATCCGTAGGTCTCAAGTGACGGTGGTGAGGGTCCCAGTTGTGGCCTGGCTTGGCACTAGTTTATAGTCCCTGTCGGCTCGCAGTTCGATCAATCTGCGTGCAGGTCGTCTTGGCTCGGCCAGTCACCGTTTGATGCGGTTGCTGGGTGAGATTTTCCTGCCCCTGTTGCGTGGGCAGCGCTTGACTTAGCACAGTCATCCTGCCACAGTAAATTTGGGGTACCCTTGGTTGGCATGTGGACCACGCAGGCAGCAGCAGGCAAACTTCCAGACATCCCGTTGGGCTGCCAAAAGTCAGACCTTTTGGCTCTGGACTTTCCTGGCGCCCCCAACCTCAAAACCACCCTTTCTCACTCGCCCCAGGTCCAGCCTCAAAAATTTCCATAAAGAATGGAAATCCCATAAAGAAAAGAGAGGCTTCTTCCCACTGTCTCTGGAAAGCCCCACTCTGCCCTCCTGGCACCTTCCCTGTGGGAGAAATTCTCAGAGGTTTGATGGTTTTGAGCCCGGTTCTGGGGAGAGCGTTAGCACAGAGGTTACTGGGGCAATGGAAGCCGTCCCCAGAGAGGGTGAGGAGAAGCAACACTTTTCCCTCCTGGCTCCTTCGCAGTGGGACAAATCTCTATATACTTGCTCTCTCTGAGCCCAGCTGAGCGGAGAGTGGTAGCACTGAGGTTTTCAAGGCAGTGAAAGCTGTTCCCAGAGACAGAGAGCACAAGCAACACTTCTCCCTCCTGGCACTTCCCATTTTGGAGCAATCTCTAGATGTCTGCAGTTGTAGAGCCCAGCTCAGGGGAGAGCGTTAGCACAGAGGTTACTGGGGCAAGGAAAGCTGTCCCCAGAGAGGGTGAGAAGAAGCAACACTTTTCCCTCCTGGCTCCTTCGCCCGCGGGGTGAGAACAGGCCCGGGTTGTGGGCCCTGGCGCCTTGCCAGGAGCTCCCGCGCCACCCCACGTGATACTGGCCGACCAATAGGAGCGAAGGGGCGTGGCGCCACAGCCGAGTCCCTCGCGGTGGCCGGGGCCGGGCTCACGCGCCGCAGCGCAGGTTAAAAAAGAGGGGGGGAGGAGGGGGGGAGGAGGGGGGGAGGAGGGAGGGCCCCGCGCGCGAGCGGGACAGGCAGTGACATCAGAGGAGCGGGGAGGATGGCGGGAAAACGGCACTGGGAACGGGAAGGGGAAGGGGAAGACGCGACACGGTGGCGGGGGTGAGGGGCCGACGACACGGTGAGGCCGCGTTAGTGACGTCAGCGCGGGGGTCGGGGGTGGGCGAGGGGCTGTGGGTGAGGCTGCACGGTGGGGAGCGGGGGGAGGGCTCGGGCCTGCTACGGAGGTGAACCCGGGCCTGGTCGTGTGGGGACCGGGGCCCAGGGGAGGTCGCAGGCCCTGTTCTGAGGCGACTGAGGCCGTGGGGGGGCCGCAGGGCCCCTCCTGAGGTGACAGTGGTCATGGAGAGGTCCCAGCCCCTGTTCTGAGGCAACAGCAGCCGAGGGAAGGCTCTGTCCTCAGGCGACAGCAGCCATGGGGAGGCCCCAGGCACCCTCCTGAGGCGACGGAGATCGAGGAGAGGCCCCGACCCGAAATGACAGTGGCCGAGGGGAGGCCCCAGGCCCCGTCCTGAGGCGACTGAGGCCACGGGGGGGCCCCAGGACCCTTCCTGAGGTGAGAGGGGCTAAGGGGAGGCCCCAGCCCTTGCCCTGACCCGACGGTAGCCGAGTGGAGGCCCCCTCCTGAGGCGACAGTAGCCGTGGGGAGGCCCCAGACGCAGTTCTGAGGTGACAGTGGCCAAGGGGAGGCCCTGCTCCCAGTGCCCGGCCCAGCAGCGTGCCCCCATCCTGGTCCTGCCTCACGCAGGGCCCAACCTGGCCCTTCGTTCTTGTGCTGGTCCCCGGGCCCTGCTGGGATGTGGGTGTCCCTGCCCCTGCGCTCCCCTCGGTGAGGGCCCTTCTGCTCACCCAGGGGGGTGTCGGGGCATTGTCCCACCTGGCACAGACCCACCGTCCCCTCAGCTGTGCCCTGTCCTTTGCAGTTGGGCTGGGAGCTCCCAGTGCCGCCAGTTTATCCAGTGTAAATACCCACTGAGGTCTGGGACTGGCTTCAGTGGGCACAGAAGCACCGGGAGCTGCATTTCAGCGTCCCCAGCCTCTCCTCACACCCACCGCTCAGCTCCGGCGGTGACAATAAATGCCCTTTGCCTCTGCCCGCTGTCTGCGTCTGTGGGACGCTGGCTCGAAGGCTGGGCTGCGTGTGGCTTTTCACGCGGTGCCTGGTTTTGCCCCAAAAAGGGGGGTTTTGGTGGTGGTGAGGAGGCAGGGGTGAGCGGAGGGCTCTGCCGTGGGGTTGAGGGGAGCCGGGCAGCCCTCCCAGCCCGCCTGGTGTCTCACACCAGGACAGGGTGGGGCAGGGGAAGGGGGAAATGCGGTTGGCAGGGGAGAAATGTTTATGGATTGTGTCAGGAACGGTGTGGCCAGGACTGGGGCAGTGACCGTCTCCCTGTACTGAGCACTAGTGACGCCCCACCTTGAATATTGTGTTCATTTTGGCGCCCCTCACTCCAAGAAGGACACTGAGGCACCGGAGCGTGTCCAGAGAAGGGCAACGGAGCTGGTGAGGGCTCTGGAGCACAAATGTGGTGAGGAGTGGCTGAGGGAGCTGGGGGTGTTCAGCCTGGAGGAGGCTGAGGGGAGACCTTCTCACTCTCCACAACTCCCTGAAAGGAAGGTGTAGCCAGGGGGGGTCAGTCTCTTCTCCCAAGGAACAGGTGATGGGACAAGAGGAAATGGCCTCGAGTTGCGGCAGGGCGGGTTTAGGATGGAAATTAGGAAAAATTTCTACACCACAAGGGTTGTCAAACATCGTAAGAGGCTGCCCAGGGCAGTGGTGGAATCGCCACCCCTGGAGGGATTTAAAAGCCGGGCAGACGTGTTGCTGAGGGACGTGGGTTAGTGGTGTTTTGGGCAGGGCTGAGTTAATGGTTGGACTTGATGATCTGAAAGGTCTTTTCCAACCTAAACGATTCTGTCCTTCCACGATCCAGACAGGATTGTGGGTCCAGCAGCACCAGGGCTGCTCGCCGGGAGTCGCTCGTGCTCCTCGGCTGCCAACCTGCTGCCAAAACCCGGTGGTTTTGGCCACCCAGCTTTACGTCCCATGTCCTTTCAGCCAGTCGCTTCCCCCTCTCTCTCTTTGTCCCCTCCATCTCTGTGGCTGCTGGGGACTGAGGACGGTCACCGCCACCTGCAGAGGGACCCGTGGGTGTCACCAGCCGAGCACCGCGTCCCCGCTGTCCCTCCCCAGGCGGGTAACTCACCCCGCTCTCTCTGCCCTTACAGGTTTCCCAGAGGATGGAACCGGTATCGGTGAGGACCAAAGTCCCCTCCTTCCTATCGGACCTGGGGAAGGCCACGCTGCGGGGCATCCGGAAATGTCCCCGCTGCGGCACTTACAATGGCACCCAAGGCCTCATCTGCAAGAACAAGACCTGCGGCACCGTCTTCTGCTACGGCACCCGCAAGCAGCCCAGCGTTGACGCCGTCAAGATCGTCAGTGGCTCAGACTTACAGATTTATTCAGTTCAGCAGAGGGACTGGGGACCGGATTACCGGTGCTTTGTGGAGCTGGGGGTCTCGGAGACGGCCATCCAGACGGTGGACGGGACCATCATCACGCAGCCCCCAGCCATGGAATGAGGGAAAGACTTGGAAGAAAAAGGCAGAACTCATGGGTTGAGATAAAGGCAGTTTAACATTACAGCAAAGAGAAGAAGAAAACAACAACAAGAATACTGAGAGAGGAATATACAAAACATGATTACGATAGCACCGCTCACTGACCGGACCTGGGAAGCCCCAGCCCTGCGAAGTGGCAGCTCCCAGGGCATGGTCCACAGGGGATGGAATACCTGTGTCCCTGCCAGGTCCTGGGGAAATTAACCCTACCGCCACCGGCACCAGCACAGACAGGTTGCCAGTTTGAAAAGGAGCCAGCTCTCTTAACACCCTCGGGTGGATATCGTCAGGGCCCATTGATGTGTAGGGCTCAGGCTCCTGTAATAGCTTCTATACCAACCCTCCCTGGGTTTGTGTTTACGTCAGCCTGGATTGTTGTTCCCAAGGCCAGCCGCCCAACAAAGGGAATTCCCTTTCTTGGGAATAAACTGGTTTTGTGCTTCCAGGAGAGCATTCTTGAAAAACTCCCAGCAATCACTTGCTCCTCCGGGGAAGCTTCCCGTGGAATCCCTGCCATCTGGGCTCTCAGCAGGCTGAACCTTGCTCTTCAAAAATCTGAAATCTTTGCCTCAGTGCTAACCTTCAGGGCGCCCGGCAGGATCCCAGACTCCACAATACTGAGATGACTGCAGCCGAGGCTGTCACTAACTGAGGCGCTACGAGGCAGGTGGGCTTGGTTTGTGAGTAGCACGTCCAGCATCCTCGTTCCTGCTTGGCACATCTTAAAGCGAGAAAGACTGTAGCCACACAGTCTTCCCTTTTTCTCCTTCTTCTGGTTCAAAAGAGTTGAGAAGTTAAGGGAAAGGTTTTTACTTCAAGTTTTCAGGAGCGTGTTCAAGATGTCTTTTGCATACCGTCAGACACTGAACATCCTAAACTAAAGGGAACTCTCAGTTCCCGTGTTCGGTGACCTCTGAGGTTTGCAAGGCGTGCTTGACTGTGTACAGACATGATTTTATCCTGAAAATGAGAAAAAGAGAATGTTTCCCCTGCGCTGGCTGTTCAGGTAAAATGACTTCTAAGATTTTTTTTTTCCTCTTTTGAAAGGTATTGCTTTAGGTAAAGGTCTGGGATAAAAATGACTCTATTTCTGTTCTCTCACAGTCTGGGCCTTTTTTTGTAAGTGTCAGGGAAGGACGGAATTCCTTCTTCCCCCGCCCCTCCTCATGAGAGCACTGGAAAGAGAATGAGATACATCTGTTCCTTAGTACCTGCAACAGCAGCTCCTTGGACAATTAGAGAGAAGCCCACCTGTATGCACGCTTTGCACCCGCTGCTTTCATTGTTACACGGGCAGCATGGCTTGTGCTAGCCAGTGCCTAGAGGAAGAACAAGCATCTTTGTAACCTCGCTCTGGAGACCGCTGGTGGCTGAATGAGCGTCCACACTTTAAAGAGCATCACTGACGTTTGATAGACCCCGTGCAAGTAGTTACTAAAAGCCCATGTGAGGCGATTGCAGGCTTGCGATGCCTTGATGCCTACCACATTCCCTTTTAGCCAGGACCTTCTTTTGACTCTTCTAAGGTGTCATTGTCTCTGACAACATCAGCGGCTAACCACGTAGCAGAACTAAAAGAAATTGGCGAGGTTCTTTCAGTTGTGCCCTTTTCTTTATTTCACGTTACTAATAAGGAGCGTGAAGGTTTTAGGCTTTGCATCCTCATCCCTTCCCAGTGCGTCTTCTGACTCGGTGTAACACTCCAAAGTTAGGTAAGGTTTCCAGGTTTTCCCTGGAAGACTTTGTGGACAAGTCGACAGGCCTGCCGAGCCCAGCCTTAGGAGCGGATGCACTGGCCATGGAGCTGGTGATGTTGGAGGTGTCGGAGGAGAGAAGTCGAGCAGGGTCTGGTCACTGGGGCACGGTGGGACCTGCGCATCTGAGCACACCCAGCGCATGGACATATCTGGCATCCACGCGGCCGGGAGAGCAGAACTGACCCTGCACTGCTCTTCCAGACACGTTTCGATAGAGCCCATGGGAATGCGGAGAACTGGTGTACCTGTGGGGTCAGAGATGCTCCGTTTGACTCATGAGCAAAAGCAAAAAAAGAGGCACTGGTATTTCAAGCACTCAGTTTTAAGTCCTGTATTTAGGCATCTATCTCTCATCAGAGTCTCACCAGCGACTCCAAGTTTTCAAGTCTCTTTCACTGGTAGGTTCCTGAAGCAACACTGGAGAAGACAGGCCTTGTTTGACTCGATTTCTTAATCCAGAAAGCAAAAAGGATATCTAACTCTCCCTAAGCATCCTCCTCACCTCAAAGACAGGGAAAGGTATTTTGAAGGTGTCAACCAATGGGAGGAAGACCTTTGGAAAAGGTCTAACTCATTCTGGCTGAGCACAGTGGATCCCATTAAGGCTGACGTGGCGTCTGACTGGCGAGGATCTTCTCCGAGCACGTCAGGTGGCGCAAAGGCCAGAGCACAAGGGCAGTCTTCTCACAACTCTGCTGAGCAGCTGTGACTGAAGTGCAGTAGTTTGCAGGCTCAGTAATTCATTGGCAGCGCCTCTACGTGACGGGGATGCAGCTTTCGCACGTATTTTGCTGTGCACGAGAAGGACTGCCCCAGAGCCCGCGGGCAAAAGGCTTACATGCTGAGTGAAGCCGGGCTTTTCTTTAGAGAAGTTTTGTTTTCTGTCTTGTGGCCCATTTGACAAAGCAGCCAAGTCTGTCTGCTGTGGGAGTGTTTTGTCCAGAATCGCTTCCAAGCCAAAAAGCAGTGTTTTCCAGGTAACGGCGTGGGGACGAGCCTGGGTTGGCCAGTTTTGCCGCGCTGGGACTCTGCAGGTGTCACAGCCGGTCCCGCTGGGGGCGGTGCCCCAGGGCCGTGGCTGCGGTGGGGTAGCCGGGCTGTGAGGTCACAGAGCCCCGCTGTGCCACGCCCTCACGTGCAGAGCTGTGCCGCGGGCAGTGCTTCGGCAGCGCCAGCAGTGGCAGTGCCAGCAGCGGCAGCAGCGGCAGCAGTGTCAGCAGCAGTCGTAGCAGTGGCATTGCCAACAGTGGTAGCAGTGCCAACGTTGTCAGCGGCAGCAGTGCCATCAGTGGCAGTGACAGCTGCAGCAGCGGCAGTGCCCGCAGCGGTAGCGGTAGCAGTGCCAACGTCGTCAGTGGCAGTATTGCCATCAGTGGCAGTGCCAGCAGCAGCGGCAGTGCCGGCAGCAGCAGCAGCAGCCGCGGCATGGTGCAGGTGCAGGGGGTCATGACCCCCGCCCGCCTCCTTATCCTCCTCCTGGTGCTCCTGCAAGCCCATGATGCCTGGGCTGCTCCGTGGAGAGTGCCGGGATTAGGTAGGCGGGCAAGCCGTCCCCCAGCCCTGGCAGCGTGGCACAGCACCCAGCGCACGTCGGGGTGGCAGCGGGGCTGGGGTCGTGGTTGGGCAGGGCTGGGAGGGCAGCAGTGCCGGGCGAGCCGTGGGCAGCTCTGCGGGTGTCAGAAGGCAAATGCCTCATGGGGAGGTGGCTCTTCTCCACAGAGAAGAGCCGTGGGAGGTGGGGAGGGCTCTTCTCCACGGGAGGTGTGAATGGTCAGTGTTTCCCTCCGGTGCTTTCCTGTGGGCTGCTTCTGTGCACGGTAGACATCTCCTGGGAAGGAATCCCCGAGGGGCCATATGTTTCCCCATCCGGTCCTTGAGGATGGACGTGCACTTGGCCTGGAAACAGTATCCTGAGAGCTGCCAGGTGCCAGCGAATGGGTCACCCAGGCCCCTCTGCAGCTTTGGCAATCTCCAGCCACGTCTGGGTCCCACGACAGTACCTGACCCCTCCAGTCACTGCAGGTCACTGAGAAAGCTGTAGATCACATCTCATGGAAACATGCTTGATTACAGCTCTGCCTGCAGCCGATGGCCACCCGACTTCTCTGCCGGATCTCGTCTGGGAGCCTCAGGTCAATCCCACAGGTGTGTCGCTTGAATGAGTGAGCATTTTGGTTTTCATAGTCTGTTGATACGAAGTCTGACTTAATATCTTCTTGGCTGATGCTCAGACATGCAGAAGAGTCGAGGGGGAATGGGTCAGGCTCAGTGATGTGCCCCGGGGCACTCGGCCTTGCACAGCGTTCCTTCCCAGCCTCTCCGACCCTGCGCTGCTTCCAGCGCCTGCCGCAAAGCCAGCGGGCTTGTTGGGCTTGAGGTTAGAGCTGGTGTGAGCTCCAGGGAGTCCCGTCTCGTGACAGCTTGGTGCATGCTTTGTTTCAGAGGGGCCTGGTCCAGGTGCCCAGTGGCTGTGCACAATGCTGCTGCGTGGAAGGGAGAGACACGTGCCACGGGTCAATCCCGTGTTTGAACTGCATTCGCTGCCATTCAGGTGGGAAGAACTCTATTGAAATATCTCACGGGAGCTGCTCTGGTGTGTTTGTTTCCAGACGTGGCTGGAGTTCCTCAAAGAGCAAAGTCCAAAGCTGAAAAGAGAAAATCTTCCCAGCGGTCATCAGAAGTCCTAAAGGAACTCCTGAAGGAATTGGACAAAGCGGCACATGGTGGGCATATCTCACTCTTAAGCACAAGGCTCGGGAAGCCGAGGTTTTAGCTGACTGTATGGACAAGCCGTAGCCTAGACAGCAGGAAGGGATGGATCAGAGCCTCCCTGCGGTGACACTCAATTTCACGCCTTGCAGGCGCTGGCGAGCTGCAGACAGAGACGGTCCAGAGTCTCTGCTGCCAGGTGTGGTCCAAGCTGAGTGCCAGGGAAAGCTGCTGCCCCAGTTAGAGCGTTGCTCCTCAGAGCTGCTCTGGGCAGACGGTGGTGTCCAGCTGTCAGGAACTGGCGGTGCTCGCGTCTTGAGCGCGTGAGGAACTGGCCGAGGAGCTGATCCCAGAGAAGCCGTGAGAGGGCCAGCGCCCTCTCTGCAAGTCAACAGAGAGGAGAGTGCCCCTGGGTGGCAGAGAGGATGCGCAGGCAGCCTGAAGCTGCAGGGACCGGCAGAGTTGTCCGGGGCCGGAGCAGCCCCACTTCACAGCCTGGTCCAGCCTTGTTGTTCTCCTTGATGTCTGAGGACTCTCGGGGACACCTCGGGCTCAGGGACAGGTGAAAGCTGGACACCCAGCTTGAGGCCGGACACCTAACTTGAAGGCCACTCGAATGAAGGGCTGTGAATTCAGCCTCGGGTGGTTTAGCTGTCTCTTGCCGCTTGTGTTGTAGGTAACTTGGGTGTTTTTCTGCTTCTTTTGGGGGACTGTGGGCTCTTGTGTGCCCTGGGAAACCAGAAAATGTCTCGCATTTAGATTTTTCTCCATGAAGGCCACGTTGTTTGGCCTAGTGACTAGGGGCACGCCCAAATTCCCAGGCTTTGTGTCTAAGCGATATTCATGTATTTTGGGAAGTATCGCCTCCTGAAGACACCATGTTGCCCATGAGGAGCAGTTACTTCTATCTCATTCAACTGGCCTGCTTTCTTTTGCAAGTGAGGGACTGGGGGCCTGTGGAGAAGGAGGCGCTTCAGGAAGGAGGCAGTCGGGCACTGCCAGTTTCTGATGAATCAACGAGGGCAATTCAATCAGCAGGCGTGCCAGGTAATTGCCGTCCCTCGGTCATCCAGCGTCCTGAATCAAAATCCCTGGGTGTCTGCAGGCTCTTCCCCTGGTGCCCGCTGCCGCACATCGTGTCAGCAGCCAAACTATGGAAAAGAAGCCAGGAAGGGCTCTCTGAGGATGACTGTCACCTCTGGGCTGTGGAGGTTATGGCCAGCAGTGTGCGCCTAACCCTCTCTGGATGCGGGGGGATGCTCACCGCCCACCACACCCAGTTCACCCGAGTTTCAGAACTTTGCCACTTTGGGAAGGAGGCCATCTGAACCAGCCTCAGCAGATGACGGGAAATGCGGCTCTTAATGGAACGTACCTCCCGCAATAGCCGCCCCCCAGAGCTCGCCGTGAGTCCCCCGAGGCACAACAGCGGGGGATCCCTCCTGTGACCTGAGGTCCAAAGGGCTGCACTGAGAGATGGGGCACGGCTTAGAGGGAACCTGCACCGTCCTTCTGCACCCTCTGTGCGTGGGCCATGCTGAGGCTTTACCTTTCTGGGATTTTTGGCAGTGCTGTCCACCCCCGGGGAAGCCCGCCACGCCGGGATGGATGACGTTCTTCCAAAGAATGCAGGTACTGAGCAGTCTTGCAGGGGGCCAGAAGTGGGAGACAACTCCTGAAAACTCGGGGCATGCAGGCGGTGCCCACGCTGAAGAAAAGGCAAAGGGGGAGAGGGAGGTTGGGGTGTCTCCCGAGAGGGCCTGACTCCGTCCCTTCGGGGTGTGGGTGCTTGGCTGGGGCGGGAGAGCTGGGGGCGAGAGGAGAAAGAGAGGCTCCAGAGTGCACTGATTTGCGACGACCGTGGGGGATTCCTTTGCTTCTACCGGAACCAAGGAGACAACGCAGCCCCAGGGTGTTCCCTCCTTCAGGGATGCTAACAAAGTGCGAAAGAACGTTTGCTGGCAATGTCAGACCTCCTGTGAGACTGCCAGTGGCGCGCAGGACACACTAACGTACGGAATTGTTCCTCCAGGTGTGGATGGCAAGAGAAACACAAATGCCACAAATCCTGAAGACTTCCAGAAGTACTGGATAGAAGGCACCATGACAATCTTAGGCTCCGTGCTGTTTGGGATGGGACTGTGTTGTGCGATCTATTTGTGGAGGGAGAGGAAAACGTAAGTTGTTGCGGGGGAGGAGGTGCCAAGCTCCTGTATTAGATGGCTGCTATTAGCCATGAAGCATTTAGAGGTAGGGTGTTCTGGAGTGCCGAGTTAGGTACGGGCCAAAGTCCGTCAGGTGATGCCGTAAATCACAGATGAGCCAAGGTGTCCCAGCAACTCCGGCCATGGTGAGGAACCTTCCCAGCTATCATCCCGGCTTTGGAGAAAGAGCTGTCCCATCTGCAGCCCAGCGCTGCCAGCGTGCGTGTTCTCAGCAAGGGCAGGGGTTTTGTCTGGGCAGGGGTGTGTATCTCTGCAGACAGGTATTCTGAAGAGAGGATGGAGAGCAGCTCAGTGAAGAGGGAGCCCAGGCTGTCCCCTTGTCTGGCGAGGGATGGGCAGGGGAGGCGAGTGCTGGTCCTTGCCAGGCACGCTGAGAAAGGAGAGCAGGAGGCTCTCCCGGCCCTGCGTTGCTGTGCCCAGCTTTGGTCCCCTGGGTCTCCTTCCCGGCACGTGCAGAGCAGCCAGGTCAGGATGGCCAGGGCGGACAGGAGACGAGCCACGGGCAGGCGAGCGGAGCCCCAGCCCAGGGGTGCGCAGAGCCCCGTTTCCCTGCACGGAGCTCCCCACCTGCAGCCGGATGCCCGCACCCTCCGGGGCGTCCGTTGCTGTCCTGCACCCTCACACCCGCCCGGCACCACAGCCACGTCAGAGCCTCAGCAGCCTCCTCTCTCCACAGCCGCCTCTCCGCAGCTTCAGGAGCCCAGCTCAACCCCAGCAGCTACCCCTCGTGCCCGGACAGCCGCACGACCAGTCCCAGCACCTCTGAGAGCCGGCCCCAACCCCAGCAGCCATCACCTGAGCCTGGGAAACCGGCCCACCTACCAGAGACCACCCAGAAACGGGCCCCCGAAAGACTGGACATCCACTTGGTCTTCCCGACGCCACCTGTGCCTCCACCACTGGCGACAGCAGTACGGATTTCAGACATCAGAAGACTCCCGACTGAGAACTGAATGGCTTGACGCAGCCTGGGAAACCGGCCCACCTGCCAGGGAGCAACCAGAAATGGGCCCCCGACAGACTGGACATCCACCTGGTCTTACCGACCCCACCTGTGCCTCCCTCGCTGCCGACAGCGGTAGGGATTTGGGATAGCAGAAGACTCCCGACTGACAGCTGAAGGGGTCGACCATTCTGATTTCAGCAGAATAAAGGCGTAGCCATAAAACCAGACCTTTAAACCTGCCGCTGCTGCTCCAGGCTTGCACCTGGCCTCCTCAGCCGCTGTCGCCCCAGCTCCGAGCTGTTTGCCGTCCCTGCTGCTGCCCAGGCTTGACCCAGATTCAGAAAATCCTGGGAAAAGTGCCTTTTCACCACGACCGCCCGGCTTTGCTGCCGACGTGTCAGTAACGCAGCTCTTTCTCTTGGTGAGTGATTGTTGGTGGCAGTTACGCCTCGTTTAAACCTGCCGCTGCTGCTGCAGGCTCGGGCCTGGCCTCCTCAGCCGCTGTCGCGCGAGCTCTGGGCTGTTTGCGGTCCCTGCTGCTTCCCGGGCTTGAACTGGCTTCAGAAAATCTTGAAAAATTTGCCTTTTCACCGTGATCGCCTGGCTTTGCTGCTGACGTGCCAGCACCGCAGCTCTTTCTCTCAGTGAGTGACCGTTGGTGGCGCTTACGCCTCGTTTAAACCTGCCGCTGCTGCTGCAGGCTCCGGCCTGGCCTCCTCAGCCGCTGTCACACGAGCCGAGGGGGAGTGGGTCAGGCTCAGTGATGTGCCCCGGGGCTGCGCACAATGCTCCTGCGTGGAAGGGAGAGACGCGTGCCACGGGTCAATCCCGTGTTTGAACTGCATTCGCTGCCGTTCAGGTGGGAAGAACTCTATTGAAATACCTCACAGGAGCTGCTCCGGTGTGTTTGTTTCCAGACGTGGCTGGAGTTCCTCAAAGAGCAAAGTCTAAAGCTGAAAAGAGAAAATCTTCCCAGCGGTCATCAGAAGTCCTAAAGGAACTCCTGAAGGAATTGGACAAAGCGGCACATGGTGGGCATATCTCACTCTTAAGCACAAGGCTCGGGAAGCCGAGGTTTTAGCTGGCTGTATGGACGAGCCATAGCCTAGACAGCAGGAAGGGATGGATCAGAGCCTCCCTGCGGTGACACTCAATTTCACGCCTTGCAGGCGCTGGCGAGCTGCAGACAGAGACGGTCCAGAGTCTCTGCTGCCAGGTGTGGTCCAAGCTGAGTGCCAGGGACAGCTGCTGCCCCAGTTAGAGCGTTGCTCCTCAGAGCTGCTCTGGGCAGACGGTGGTGTCCAGCTGGCAGGAACTGGCGGTGCTCGCGTCTTGAGCGCGTGAGGAACTTGCCGAGGAGCTGATCCCAGAGAAGCCGTGAGAGGGCCAGCGCCCTCTCTGCAAGTCAACAGAGAGGAGAGTGCCCCTGGGTGGCAGAGAGGATGCGCAGGCAGCTTGGGGCCGCTGGGACCGGCAGAGTTGGCCGGGGCCAGAGCCGCCCCAGCTTCACAGCCTGGTCCAGCCTCGTTGTTCTCCTTGATGTCTGAGGACTCTCGGGGACACCTCGGGCTCAGGGACAGGTGAAAGCTGGACACCCAGCTTGAGGCCAGACACCTAACTTGAAGGCCACTCAAATGAAGGGCTGTGAATTCAGCCTCGGGTGGTTTAGCTGTCTCTTGCCGCTTGTGTTTTAGGTAACTTGGGTGTTTCTCTGCTTCTTTTGGGGGACTGTGGGCTCTTGTGTGCACTGGGAAACCAGAAAATATCTCGCATTTATATTTTTCTCCATGAAGGCCACGTTGTTTGGACTAGTGACCTGGTGCACCCCCAAATTTCCAGGCTTTGTGTCTAAGCGATACTCATGTATTTTGGGAAGTATCGCCTCCTGAAGACACCATGTTGCCCATGAGGAGCGGTTACTTCTATCTCATTCAACTGACCTGCTTTCTTTTGAAAGTGAGGGACTGGGGGCCTGTGGAGAAGGAGGCGCTTCAGGAAGGAGGCAGTCAGGCAGTGCCAGTCTCTGATGAAGCAGCGAGGGCAATTCAATCAGCAGGCGTGCCAGGTAATTGCCGTCCCTCGGTCATCCAGCGTCCTGAATCAAAATCCCTGGGTGTCTGCAGGCTCTTCCCCTGGTGCCCGCTGCCGCACATCGTGTCAGCAGCCAAACTATGGAAAAGAAGCCAGGAAGGGCTCTCTGAGGATGACTGTCACCTCTGGGCTGTGGAGGTTATGGCCAGCAGTGTGCGCCTAACCCTCTCTGGATGCGGGGGGATGCTCACTGCCCACCACACCCAGTTCACCCGAGTTTCAGAACTTTGCCATTTTGGGAAGGAGGCCATCTGAGCCAGCCTCAGCAGATGACGGGAAATGCGGCTCTTAATGGAATGTAGCCCCGCAATAGCTGCACCCCAGAGCTCGCCGTGAGTCCCCCGAGGCACAACAGCGGGGGATCCCTCCTGTGACCTGAGGTCCAAAGGGCTGCACTGAGAGATGGGGCACGGCTTAGAGGGAACCTGCATCAACCTTCTGCACCCTCTGTGCCTGGGCTGTGCTGAGGCTTTACCTTTCTGGGATTTTTGGCAGTGCTGTCCACCCCTGGGGAAGCCCGCCACGCCGGGCTGGATGACGTTCTTCCAAAGAAAGCAGGTACTGAGCAGTCTTGCAGGGGGCCAGAAGTGGGAGACAACTCCTGAAAACTCGGGGCATGCAAGCGGTGCCCACGCTGAAGAAAAGGCAAAGGGGGAGAGGGAGGTTGGGGTGTCTCCCGAGAGGGCCTGACTCCGTCCCTTCGGGGTGTGGGTGCTTGGCCGGGGCAGGAGAGCTGGGGGCGAGAGGAGAAAGAGAGGCTCCAGAGTGCACTGATTTGCGACAACTGTGGGAGTTGCCTCTGCTTCTACCGAAACCAAGGAGACAACGCAGCCCCAGGGTGTTCCCTCCTTCAGGGATGCTAACAAAGTGCGAAAGAACGTTTGCTGGCAATGTCAGACCTCCTGTGAGACTGCCAGTGGCGTGCAGGACACACTAACGTACGGAATTGTTCCTCCAGGTGTGGATGGCAAGAGAAACACAAATGCCATAGATCCTCAAGACTTCCAGAAGTATTGGATAGAAGGCGCTATGGCGATCTTAGGCTCCATGCTGTTTGGGATGGGACTGTGTTGTGCGATCTGTCTGTGGAGGGAGAGGAAAAAGTAAGTTCTCATTGGGGGAGGTGCCGAACTTCTGTATTAGATGGCTATTAGCCATGAAGCATTTAGGGTGATCTGGAGTATTCAGGGCCTCAGCAGCCTCCTCTCTCCACAGGTGCCTCTCTGCAGCTTCAGAAGCCCAGCCCAACCCCAGCAGCTACTACTAGGACCCGGACAACAGCACTACCCATCCCAGCACCTCTGGGAACTTGCCCCAACCCCAGCAGCCATCACCTGTGCCTGGGAAACTGTCCCGCCTGCCAGGGAGCACCCGGGAACCGGCTTGCGACAGCCTGGACAGCCGCCCGGCCTTCCCAACACAACGCCCGCCTCCCCCACTGCCCTGCTCGGCCAGACAACCCTTCGGGACCAGGCCAGCACCCTCCAGCCCTTGTAGGAACTGAAACCACCCGCCTGCCCCCCAAGACCATCGCCCTCGTCGTCCTGCAAGGGTGCCAGGCGGCCCCGACAGCGGTACGGGTTTGGGCTGCCACAACACTCCGGAGTGACAGCTGCAGGGGTCGACCATTCTGATTTCAGCAGAATAAAGGCGTAGCCATAAATACAGACCAGTCATGCCATTGTCCATTGTCCTGGTTCCAGCGGGGATAGGGTTAATTTTTCCTGGTATTCCATGCCATGTGAGCCATGCCCACCCTGAGCTGCCGGGGGAGGGGGCAGGAAGTCACCGCTTGGAGCGGGCTGGGGCGTCCTGGTCCGGTTGGTGAGCGGCAGGGAGCGGCGGTTCCGTAATCGTGTTTGTATATGTCTCTATCCGTGTTATTGTTGTTGTTTTTCTTGTTCCCTTTGCTGTTCTGTTAAACTGCCTTTGTCTCAACCCAAGAGTCTTGCCTTTTTCTTCTGATTCTTCCTGTATTGGGAAGGTCCGAGCGAGCGGCACGTGGTTCTTTGTTGCCGTCTGAGGCTAAACCACGACAGTCCTTTTTGGCGCCCAACGTGGGGCTCGAAGGGTTGAGATAACGACAGAATTCAACTAGAGCTTGAAAAAACGAATTTCTTGTATGCGTTTATTGTATTAGGCAAATAGTCGCTGGTCACCATGTTGCTTGGTTTGTTCTCATGGCTGTGTTATGTGAATTCCTATATGGCTTATGTACTCCTTCCGATGATTTTTGTTACTTCTGGGAGAGGGATGAGGATTATCATTTTGTTGTCCTGTGCAATATCGGCTTATGAGATGATAACATCACTTGTTCGACAGTTACTTTGGGGCTTTTATGTGGTGTTGCTGTCCTGTCCGTACCTTGGGCATCGTCTCTCAGAATTGATTAATAATTACACCCAGTCTGTGGGGGAAACAGGGGGGACACTTTGCCCAGGTCTTTTGCCTCCCTCTTCTCCTTCGGGTCAGGTATGGCAGCTTTTGAGAATTTTGAATATCCTTGGGATACTCAAACCAGCCTGGTCCTATTGTTATGTCTGCTGAATATGTTCCAGGTCCTGTTTAAGGTTAAACAGCTATTTAAGACTACCACCCGGAGATCTGCTCCGAGGCTGGATAGTCAGGGGTGGCATGGCCTGTGGGAGAACATGGGCAGGTACCTAGAGAACTTCTCACCTCCAATGGTCTGGGAATTCACCCCTGAACAATTACAGGACCCTGATAAAGTGGTAGAACATTTGAAGGGAAAATGCTGTGGCTATTCTAGAGAGGCACAACTCACCGCGCTGTGCTGGGCCCTGGCCAGTATCTACCAGGCACTGCTCAGTATTGTGCAGCACCCTCAGGGGGAAGAGATGGAGACCAGACCAGCAGCCACTGCGGCTACTGCAACCCCTGCGACGGACACTGCGGCTACTCCAACCCCTGTGGCAACCACTGCCACTGAACCAGGGAACCAACCCGTGCCAGTATCAGTTGCCCCCATACAGAAGAAGAGGTACACGAAGAAATCAGTTCGCTTAGTAAGAGATGATGATGAACCAGGGTCATCACGAGATCAGGAGGAAGAGGCAGAACCAGAGATAATTACTCGATCCCTATTCCTTGAGTGAGCTGCGGGATATGCGAAAAGATTTCAGCCGACTTTCAGGCGAGCACATTGTCACCTGGCTGCTCTGGTGCTGGGATAACGGAGCCAGTAGCCTGGAATCAGAGGGTAGAGAAGCCAGGCAGCTGGGATCCCTGTCTAGGGAAGGCGGCATTGACAGGGCAATTGGGAAAAAGACCCAAGCCCTCAGCCTCTGGAAACGACTCCTGTCAGGCGTGAGGGAGAGGTGCCCCTTCAGTGAGGATGTTGTATGTCAACCAAGCAAGTGGACTACCATGGAAAGAGGTATCCAGTACCTGAGAGAATTAGCCATGCGGGAGATGATTTATTATGACTGGGACGATGCAGACTTACCCACAGACCCTGATGAGGTGCAATGCACAAGGCCCATGTGGCGGAAGTTTGTACGGAGCGCACCATCGTCATATGCCAACTCCCTGGCAGTAATGGAATGGAAAGGTGAAGAGGGACCAATGGTGGATGAGGTAGCTGGCCGGCTCCGGCGATATGAAGAAAGTCTCTCTTCCCCCCTTGTCTCAGCTGTGGAGAAACTGTCGCGGAAGGTCCAGCAACTTGAAGAGAATATCTCCTACTCCCCACCTGCACGGGCCAGCGTCTCAGCTATTAGAAGCAGGCATTTCCCCACTCAAGAGAGAGAGTACAGAGGGTACACACCACGAGGCACCCTGTGGTTCTACCTGCGGGACCACGGAGAGGACATGAGGAAGTGGGATGGACAACCCACTTCGATCCTGCGGACACGGGTACAGGAGTTGCAAGGAAGGACAACCACAAAAGGGGATCCCTCCAGGAAAAGTGCTGCCCCAGTTTCCAGTGGGCCGTTCCCCAGACAGAGCAGAAGGCCTGATCTTGCTTCTGATCCTCTTGAAGGAACTTCCAAGTCATTTCTGCAAGAAGTGAGTAATGGATACTATGACCAGTATTAGAGGGGCCCTGCCTCCGGCCAGGTGGAGGAAAGGGACAACCGGGTTTATTGGACGGTGTGGATTCGATGGCCTGGCACATCAGACCCACAGGAGTGTAAGGCTCTAGTGGACACAGGTGCACAGTGTACTTTAATACCATCAAGCTATAGAGGGGCAAAACACATCTGTATTTCTGGGGTGACAGGGGGATCCCAAGCGTTGACTGTACTGGAGGCAGAAGTGAGCCTAACTGGGAATGAGTGGCAAAAGCATCCCATTGTGACTGGCCCAGAGGCTCCATGCATCCTTGGCATAGATTACCTCAGGAGAGGGTATTTTAAGGACCCAAAAGGGTACTGTTGGGCCTTTGGCATAGCTGCCTTGGAGACGGAGGAAGTTAAACAGTTGTCTACCTTGCCTGGTCTCTCAGAGGACCCTTCTGTTGTGGGGTTGTTGAGGGTCGAAGAACAGCAGGTGCCGATTGCTACCACAACGGTGCATCGGCGGCAATATCGCACTAACCGAGACTCTCTGATTCCCATCCGTAAGCTGATTCGTCAACTAGAGGCTCAAGGAGTGATCAGCAAGACTCGCTCACCCTTTAACAGTCCCATATGGCCGGTGCGAAAATCTAATGGAGAGTGGAGGCTAACTGTAGACTATCGTGGTCTGAATGAAGTCACGCCACCGCTGAGCGCTGCCGTGACGGACATGCTAGAACTCCAGTACGAACTGGAGTCCAAGGCAGCCAAGTGGTATGCCACGATTGATATAGCGAATGCATTCTTCTCAATCCCTTTGGCAGCAGAGTGCAGGCCACAGTTTGCTTTCACTTGGAGGGGCGTCCAATACACCTGGAATCGACTGCCCCAGGGGTGGAAACACAGCCCCACCATTTGCCATGGACTGATCCAGACTGCACTGGAACAGGGTGAAGCTCCAGAACATCTGCAGTACATTGATGACATCATTGTATGGGGAAACACAGCAGAAGAAGTTTTTGAGAAAGGGAGTAAAATAGTCCAAATCCTTCTGAACGCTGGTTTTGCTATAAAGCGAAGTAAGGTCAAGGGACCTGTGGAGGAGATCCAGTTTTTAGGAATAAAATGGCAAGATGGACGCCGTCAGATTCCAATGGATGTGATCAACAAAATAGCAGCTATGTCTCCACCAACTAGTAAAAAGGAAACACAGGCTTTCTTAGGTATTGTGGGTTTTTGGAGAATGCATATCCCAGATTACAGTCAAATTGTGAGCCCTCTGTATCAAGTAACCCGGAAGAAGAATGATTTTAAATGGGGTCCTGAGCAACGACAAGCTTTTGAACAAATCAAACAGGAAATAGTCCATGCAGTGGCCCTGGGGCCAGTCCGGGCAGGACAAGATGTTAAAAATGTGCTCTACACTGCAGCCGGGGAGAACGGCCCTACCTGGAGCCTCTGGCAGAAAGCACCAGGGGAGACCCGAGGTCAACCCCTAGGGTTTTGGAGTCGGGGATCCAGAGGATCCGAAGCCCGCTACACTCCAAGAGAAAAAGAGATATTGGCAGCATATGAAGGGGTTCGAGCTGCTTCGGAAGTGGTTGGTACAGAAGCACAGCTCCTCTCAGCACCTCGACTGCCGGTGCTGGGCTGGATGTTCAAAGAAAGGGTCCCCACCACACATCATGCAACTGATGCTACATGGAGTAAGTGGATTGCACTGATCACGCAGCGAACTCGAATGGGAAACCCCAGTCGCCCAGGAATTCTGGAAGTGATCATGGACTGGCCAGAAGGCAAGGATTTCGGAACGTCACCAGAGGAGGAGGTGACGCGTGCAGAAGAGGCCCCACCATATAATAAACTGCCAGAAAATGAGAAGAAATATGCCCTGTTCACTGATGGGCCTGCTGGATTGTGGGAAAGCATCGAAAGTGGAAGGCTGCTGTGTGGAGTCCTACACGACGGGTTGCAGAAGCCAGTGAGGGACAGGGTGAATCGAGCCAGTTTGCAGAGGTGAAAGCCATTCAGCTGGCTTTGGACATTGCTGAGCGAGAAAAATGGCCAGTACTTCATCTCTACACTGACTCATGGATGGTGGCAAATGCTCTGTGGGGGTGGTTACAGCAGTGGAAGCAGGGCAACTGGCAGCGCAGAGGCAAACCCATCTGGGCTGCTGACCTATGGAAAGACATTGCTGCCCGGATAGAGAATCTGGTTGTGAAAGTACGCCATGTAGGTGCCCATGTACCAAAGAATCGGGCCACGGAGGAACATCAGAACAAGCAGCAGGTGGATCGGGCCGCTAGGATTGAAGTGGCTCAGGTGGATCTGGACTGGCAACATAAGGGTGAACTATTCATAGCTCGGTGGGCCCATGACTCCTCAGGCCATCAAGGGAGAGATGCGACATATAGATGGGCTCGTGACCGAGGGGTGGACTTGACCATGGACACGATTGCACAGGTCATCCATGAATGTGAGACATGCGCTGCAATCAAGCAAGCCAAGCGTTTGAAGCCTCTTTGGTATGGAGGGCGATGGCTGAAATATAAATATGGGGAGGCCTGGCAGATTGATTATATCACACTGCCACAAACCCGTCAAGGCAAGCGCTATGTGCTCACAATGGTGGAAGCAACCACCGGATGGCTGGAAACATACCCTGTGCCCCATGCCACTGCCCGGAACACTATCCTGGGCCTTGAAAAGCAAGTCCTGTGGCGACATGGTACCCCAGAGAGAACTGAGTCGGACAACGGGACTCATTTCCGAAACAGCCTCATAGACACCTGGGCCAAAGAGCATGGTGTCGAGTGGGTGTATCACATCCCCTGTCACGCACCAGCCTCTAGGAAGATAGAACGATACAATGGACTGTTAAAAACTACGCTGAGCGCAATGGGTGGTGGGACTTTAAAACACTGGGATACACATTTAGCAAAAGCTGCCTGGCTAGTTAACACCAGGGGATCTAACAATCGGGCTGGCCCTGCCCAATCAAAACTTCCACGTACTGTAGAAGGGGATAAAGTCCCCGTAGTGCACATGAAGAATACGCTAGGGAAGACAGTCTGGGTTAGTCCTGCCTCAGGCAAAGGCAAACCCATCCGTGGGATTGCTTTTGCCCAAGGACCTGCGTGCACTTGGTGGGTGATGCGGAAGGATGGGGAAGTCCGATGTGTACCTCATGGGGATCTGATTTTGGGTGAGAATAGCCAATGAATCAAATTGTGTGTTGTTCATTACTAAGTAACACTGTCACTGTATGTCCTCATTGCTATAATTGCTATCAGTTGTACTACGAGTAAGGCACGGGGGTGATGGGATAAGAACTGGCCTCAGCAGCTGGCGCCCAGCAACTTCCTCAAGATCTACATCTTCAGCCCACGGACTGTGTGCATGAGCCACACCGGGTGCACCAGCCACAAGCTCCAAAAAATACAGCATGCAACAGACCAGCACCACACAGCTTCTCACCTGCCCTGAGAGACTGTTCTAACAGATGGATCCCAAAGCCATGGATTACAAGAACTCAACGGACACTTTGGAGGGATGGCCCATAAACTAAGGGCATTATATCTGCATGAATATATATGTATATATATATGACAGGAGAAAGTGGTGGCAATTCATTGGAACCTTTAAGATCTGGGCATGGCATAGATGGTATGGACTAAGGGGTGGATAATGTCCTGGTTCCGGCGGGGATAGGGTTAATTTTTCCTGGTATTCCATGCCATGTGAGCCATGCCCACCCTGAGCTGCCGGGGGAGGGGGCAGGAAGTCACCGCTTGGAGCGGGCTGGGGCATCCCGGGTCCGGTCGGTGAGCGGCGGTTCCGTAATCGTGTTTGTATATTCCTCTATCCATGTTATTGTCGTTGTTTTGCTTGTTCCCTTTGCTGTTCTGTTAAACTGCCTTTGTCTCAACCTTTTTCTTCTGATTCTTCCTGTATTAGGAAGGCCCGAGCCAGCGGCACGTGGTTCTTTGTTGCCGTCTGAGGCTAAACCACGACATCCAGGTTGTAACGGCAGCAATGCCAGGAATTCAGCAATTCTGGGCCAAACTTCGTATTGGGGCGGGCAGGGACAAGGATGCCCACGGTGTCAGCAGGCAGGGAGCTGGGCACGGGACCAGACGACGGGCCGTGGGATCCCAGCCTCCCTGGTGGGACCGGCCCGATAAATTCTGAGCCACTGAGGCAGCCATGGGGCTTGTCAACAGGTCATCACCCTCTTACATCCCGGTCCAACTACGTTGGGTCCAGGAGGGGTTCGTACTGATTCTGAGTGTGAGTTTGAGACACAAACAAGGTCAGATGCCGCTCACTGCAGTTTTATTGTTATTCCCCATCATTAGTCACTAAGATGAGCACTAGAGCGAAGGAGGAAGTAGAGAAAAGGCAGAAAAGAGAGGAGCAGTATTACGGAGCACAGCAAGAGTATAGTCACCCCCACAGGCCCGATGGCAACTCATCGGTCCTTTGGAGTTCAACAGCATCCCGTTGATCCGTAGGTCTCAAGTGACGGTGGTGAGGGTCCCAGTTGTGGCCTGGCTTGGCGCTAGTTTATAGTCCCTGTCGGCTCGCAGTTCGATCAATCTGCGTGCAGGTCGTCTTGGCTCGGCCAGTCACCGTTTGATGCGGTTGCTGGGTGAGATTTTCCTGCCCCTGTTGCGTGGGCAGCGCTTGACTTAGCACCGTCATCCTGCCACAGTAAATTTGGGGTACCCTTGGTTGGCATGTGGACCACGCAGGCAGCAGCAGGCAAACTTCCAGACATCCCGTTGGGCTGCCAAAAGTCAGACCTTTTGGCTCTGGACTTTCCTGGCGCCCTCAACCTCAAAACCACCCTTTCTCACTCGCCCCAGGTCCAGCCTCAAAAATTTCCATAAAGAATGGAAATCCCATAAAGAAAAGAGAGGCTTCTTCCCACTGTCTCTGGAAAGCCCCACTCTGCCCTCCTGGCACCTTCCCTGTGGGAGAAATTCTCAGAGGTTTGATGGTTTTGAGCCCGGTTCTGGGGAGAGCGTTAGCACAGGGGGCAAGGGAAGCCGTCCCCAGAGAGGGTGAGAAGAAGCAACACTTTTCCCTCCTGGCTCCTTCGCAGTGGGACAAATCTCTATATACTTGCTCTCTCTGAGCCCAGCTGAGCGGAGAGTGGTAGCACTGAGGTTTTCAAGGCAGTGAAAGCTGTTCCCAGAGACAGAGAGCACAAGCAACACTTCTCCCTCCTGGCACTTCCCATTTTGGAGCAATCTCTAGATGTCTGCAGTTGTAGAGCCCAGCTCAGGGGAGAGCGTTAGCACAGAGGTTACTGGGGCAAGGAAAGCTGTCCCCAGAGAGGGTGAGAAGAAGCAACACTTTTCCCTCCTGGCTCCTTCGCCCGCGGGGTGAGAACAGGCCCGGGTTGTCGGCCCTGGCGCCTTGCCAGGAGCTCCCGCGCCACCCCACGTGATACTGGCCGACCAATAGGAGCGAAGGGGCGTGGCGCCACAGCCGAGTCCCTCGCGGTGGCCGGGGCCGGGCTCACGCGCTGCAGCGCAGGTTAAAAAAGAGGGGGGGAGGAGGGAGGGCCCCGCGCGCGAGCGGGACAGGCAGTGACATCAGAGGGGCGGGGAGGATGGCGGGAAAACGGCACTGGGAACGGGAACGGGAAGGGGAAGAAGCGACACGGTGGCGGGGGTGAGGGGCCGACGACACGGTGAGGCCGCGTTAGTGACGTCAGCGCGGGGGTCGGGGGTGGGCGAGGGGCTGTGGGTGAGGCTGCACGGTGGGGAGCGGGGGGAGGGCTCGGGCCTGCTACGGAGGTGAACCCGGGCCTGGTCGTGTGGGGACCGGGGCCCAGGGGAGGTCGCAGGCCCTGTTCTGAGGCGACTGAGGCCGTGGGGGGGCCGCAGGGCCCCTCCTGAGGTGACAGTGGTCATGGAGAGGTCCCAGCCCCTGTTCTGAGGCAACAGCAGCCGAGGGAAGGCTCTGTCCTCAGGCGACAGCGGCCGTGGGGAGGCCCCAGGCACCCTCCTGAGGCGACGGAGATCGAGGAGAGGCCCCGACCCGAAATGACAGTGGCCGAGGGGAGGCCCCAGGCCCCGTCCTGAGGTGACTGAGGCCACGGGGGGGCCCCAGGACCCTTCCTGGGGTGAGAGGGGCTAAGGGGAGGCCCCAGCCCTTGCCCTGACCCGACGGTAGCCGAGTGGAGGCCCCCTCCTGAGGCGACAGTAGCCGTGGGGAGGCCCCAGACCCAGTTCTGAGGTGACAGTGGCCAAGGGGAGGCCCTGCTCCCAGTGCCCGGCCCAGCAGCGTGCCCCCATCCTGGTCCTGCCTCACGCAGGGCCCAACCTGGCCCTTCGTTCTTGTGCTGGTCCCCGGGCCCTGCTGGGATGTGGGTGTCCCTGCCCCTGCGCTCCCCTCGGTGAGGGCCCTTCTGCTCACCCAGGGGGGTGTCGGGGCATTGTCCCACCTGGCACAGACCCACCGTCCCCTCAGCTGTGCCCTGTCCTTTGCAGTTGGGCTGGGAGCTCCCAGTGCCGCCAGTTTATCCAGTGTAAATACCCACTGAGGTCTGGGACTGGCTTCAGTGAGCACGGAGGCACCGGGAGCTGCATTTCAGCGTCCCCAGCCTCTCCTCACACCCACCGCTCAGCTCCGGCGGTGACAATAAATGCCCTTTGCCTCTGCCCGCTGTCTGCGTCTGTGGGACGCTGGCTTGAAGGCTGGGCTGCGTGTGGCTTTTCACGCGGTGCCTGGTTTTGCCCCAAAAAGGGGGGTTTTGGTGGTGGTGAGGAGGCAGGGGTGAGCGGAGGGCTCTGCCGTGGGGTCGAGGGGAGCCGGGCAGCCCTCCCAGCCCGCCTGGTGTCTCACACCAGGACAGGGTGGGGCAGGGGAAGGGGGAAATGCGGTTGGCAGGGGAGAAATGTTTATGGATTGTGTCAGGAATGGTGTGGCCAGGACTGGGGCAGTGACCGTCTCCCTGTACTGAGCACTAGTGACGCCCCACCTTGAATATTGTGTTCATTTTGGCGCCCCTCACTCCAAGAAGGACACTGAGGCACCGGAGCGTGTCCAGAGAAGGGCAACGGAGCTGGTGAGGGCTCTGGAGCACAAATGTGGTGAGGAGTGGCTGAGGGAGCTGGGGGTGTTCAGCCTGGAGAAGAGGAGGCTGAGGGGAGACCTTCTCACTCTCCACAACTCCCTGAAAGGAAGGTGTAGCCGGGGGGGGATCGGTGTCTTCTCCCAAGGAACAGGTGATGGGACAAGAGGAAATGGCCTCGAGTTGCGCCAGGGCGGGTTTAGGATGGAAATTAGGAAAAATTTCTACACCACAAGGGTTGTCAAACATCAGAAGAGGCTGCCCAGGGCGGTGGTGGAATCGCCACCCCTGGAGGGATTTAAAAGCCGGGCAGACGTGTTGCTGAGGGATGTGGGTTAGTGGTGTTTTGGGCAGGGCTGAGTTAATGGTTGGACTTGATGATCTGAAAGGTCTTTTCCAACCTAAATGATTCTGTCCTTCCACGATCCAGACAGGATTGTGGGTCCAGCAGCACCAGGGCTGCTCGCCGGGAGTCGCTCGTGCTCCTCGGCTGCCAACCTGCTGCCAAAACCCGACCCAGGTGGATCTAGGGGGAAATCGCTCGGTTTCTGTCCCGTCCATGCAAGCTTTCCTCTCCCATTGTTGTTGCCTCAGATGGTGGTTTCCACTCCGGTGTCCCTCCGAGGAGCTGCTCTGTGTGTCCCCTCACCGCGTGTCCCCCCGCAATGGTGTCAGGCCACCCAGCTTTACGTCCCATGTCCTTTCAGCCAGTCGCTTCCCCCTCTCTCTCTTTGTCCCCTCCATCTCTGTGGCTGCTGGGGACTGAGGACGGTCACCGCCACCTGCAGAGGGACCCGTGGGTGTCACCAGCCGAGCACCGCGTCCCCGCTGTCCCTCCCCAGGCGGGTAACTCACCCCCCTCTCTCTGCCCTTACAGGTTTCCCAGAGGATGGAACCGGCATCGGTGAGGACCAAAGTCCCCTCCTTCCTATCGGACCTGGGGAAGACCACGCTGCGGGGCATCCGGAAATGTCCCCGCTGCGGCACTTACAATGGCACCCGAGGCCTCATCCACAAGAACAAGACCTGCGGCACCGTCTTCTGCTACGGCACCCGCAAGCAGCCCAGCGTTGACGCCGTCAAGATCGTCAGTGGCTCAGACTTACAGATTTATTCAGTGCAGCAGAGGGACCGGGGACCGGATTACCGGTGCTTTGTGGAGCTGGGGGTCTCGGAGACGGCCATCCAGACGGTGGACGGGACCATCATCACACAGCCCCCAGCCATGGAATGAGGGAAAGACTTGGAAGAAAAAGGCAAAACTCATGGGTTGAGATAAAGGCAGTTTAACATTACAGCAGAGAAAAGAAGAAAACAACAACAAGAATACTGAGAGAGGAATATACAAAACATGATTACGATAGCACCGCTCACTGACCGGACCTGGGAAGCCCCAGCCCTGCAAAGTGGCAGCTCCCAGGGCATGGCCCACAGGGGATGGAATACCTGTGTCCCTGCCAGGTCCTGGGGAAATTAACCCTACCGCCACCGGCACCAGCACAGACAGGTTGCCAGTTTGAAAAGGAGCCAGCTCTCTTAACACCCTCGGGTGGATATCGTCAGGGCCCATTGATGTGTAGGGCTCAGGCTCCTGTAATAGCTTCTATACCAACTCTCCCTGGGTTTGTGTTTACGTCAGCCTGGATTGTTGTTCCCAAGGCCAGCCGCCCAACGAAGGGAATTCCCTTTCTTGGGAATAAACTGGTTTTGTGCTTCCAGGAGAGCATTCTTGAAAAACTCCCAGCACTCACTTGCTCCTCCGGGGAAGCTTCCCGTGGAATCCCTGCCATCTGGGCTCTCAGCAAGCTGAACCTTGCTCTTCAAAAATCTGAAATCTTTGCCTCAGTGCTAACCTTCAGGGCGCCCGGCAGGATCCCAGACTCCACAATACTGAGATGACTGCAGCCGAGGCTGTCACTAACTGAGGCGCTACGAGGCAGGTGGGCTTGGTTTGTGAGTAGCACGTCCAGCATCCTCGTTCCTGCTTGGCACATCTTAAAGCGAGAAAGATTGTAGCCACACAGTCTTCCCTTTTTCTCCTTCTTCTGGTTAAAAAGAGTTGAGAAGTTAAGGGAAAGGTTTTTACTTCAAGTTTTCAGGAGCGTGTTCAAGATGTCTTTTGCATACCGTCAGACACTGAACATCCTAAACTAAAGGGAACTCTCAGTTCCCGTGTTCGGTGACCTCTGAGGTTTGCAAGGCGTGCTTGACTGTGTACAGACATGATTTTATCCTGAAAATGAGAAAAAGGGAATGTTTCCCCTGCGCTGGCTGTTCAGGTAAAATGACTTCTAAGATTTTTTTTTTCCCTCTTTTGAAAGGTATTGCTTTAGGTAAAGGTCTGGGATAAAAATGACTCTATTTCTGTTCTCTCATAGTCTGGGCCTTTTTTTGTCAGTGTCAGGGAAGGACGGAATTCCTTCTTCCCCCGCCCCTCCTCATGAGAGCACTGGAAAGAGAATGAGATACATCTGTTCCTTAGTACCTGCAACAGCAGCTCCTTGGACAATTAGAGAGAAGCCCACCTGTATGCACGCTTTGCACCCGCTGCTTTCATTGTTACACGGGCAGCATGGCTTGTGCTAGCCAGTGCCTAGAGGAAGAACAAGCATCTTTGTAACCTCGCTCTGGAGACCGCTGGTGGCTGAATGAGCGTCCACACTTTAAAGAGCATCACTGACGTTTGATAGACCCCATGCAAGTAGTTACTAAAAGCCCATGTGTGGCGATTGCAGGCTTGCGATGCCTTGATGCCTACCACATTCCCTTTTAGCCAGGACCTTCTTTTGACTCTTCTAAGGTGTCATTGTCTCTGACAACATCAGCGGCTAACCACGTAGCAGAACTAAAAGAAATTGGCAAGGTTCTTTCAGTTGTGCCCTTTTCTTTATTTCACGTTACTAATAAGGAGCGTGAAGGTTTTAGGCTTTGCATCCTCATCCCTTCCCAGTGCGTCTTCTGACTCGGTGTAACACTCCAAAGTTAGGTAAGGTTTCCAGGTTTTCCCTGGAAGACTTTGTGGACAAGTCGACAGGCCTGCCGAGCCCAGCCTTAGGAGCGGATGCGCTGGCCGTGGAGCTGGTGATGTTGGAGGTGTCGGAGGAGAGAAGTCGAGCAGGGTCTGGTCACTGGGGCACAGTGGGACCTGCGCATCTGAGCACACCCAGCGCATGGACATATCTGGCATCCACGCGGCTGGGAGAGCAGAACTGACCCTGCACTGCTCTTCCAGACACGTTTCGATAGAGCCCATGGGAATGCGGAGAACTGGTGTACCTGTGGGGTCAGAGATGCTCCGTTTGACTCATGAGCAAAAGCAAAAAAAGAGGCACTGGTATTTCAAGCACTCAGTTTTAAGTCCTGTATTTAGGCAACTATCTCTCATCAGAGTCTCACCAGCGACTCCAAGCTTTCAAGTCTCTTTCACCGGTAGGTTCCTGAAGCAACACTGGAGAAGACAGGCCTCGTTTGACTCGATTTCTTAATCCAGAAAGCAAAAAGGATATCTAACTCTCCCTAAGCATCCTCCTCACCTCAAAGACAGGGAAAGGTATTTTGAAGGTGTCAACCAATGGGAGGAAGACCTTTGGAAAAGGTCTAACTCATTCTGGCTGAGCACAGTGGATCCCATTAAGGCTGACGTGGCGTCTGACTGGCGAGGATCTTCTCCGAGCACGTCAGGTGGCGCAAAGGCCAGAGCACAAGGGCAGTCTTCTCACAACTCTGCTGAGCAGCTGTGACTGAAGTGCAGTAGTTTGCAGGCTCAGTAATTCATTGGCAGCGCCTCTACGTGACGGGGATGCAGCTTTCGCACGTATTTTGCTGTGCACGAGAGGGACTGCCCCAGAGCCCGCGGGCAAAAGGCTTACATGCTGAGTGAAGCCGGGCTTTTCTTTAGAGAAGTTTTGTTTTCTGTCTTGTGGCCCATTTGACAAAGCAGCCAAGTCTGTCTGCTGTGGGAGTGTTTTGTCCAGAATCGCTTCCAAGCCAAAAAGCAGTGTTTTCCAGGTAACGGCATGGGGACGAGCCTGGGTTGGCCAGTTTTGCCGCGCTGGGACTCTGCAGGTGTCACAGCCGGTCCCGCTGGGGGCGGTGCCCCAGGGCCGTGGCTGCGGTGGGGTAGCCGGGCTGTGAGGTCACAGAGCCCCGCTGTGCCACGCCCTCACGTGCAGAGCTGTGCCGCGGGCAGTGCTCCGGCAGCGCCAGCAGTGGCAGTGTCAGCAGCGGCAGCAGCGGCAGCAGT
Organism: Rissa tridactyla; assembly: GCF_028500815.1. Classification (NCBI taxonomy): domain Eukaryota; kingdom Metazoa; phylum Chordata; class Aves; order Charadriiformes; family Laridae; genus Rissa; species Rissa tridactyla. The sequence continues at coordinate 2,317,253 of NC_071485.1, forward strand.
GTCAGCAGCAGTCGTAGCAGTGGCATTGCCAGCAGCGGTAGCAGTGCCAACGTTGTCAGCGGCAGCAGTGCCATCAGTGGCAGTGACAGCTGCAGCAGCGGAAGTGCCCGCAGCGGTAGCGGTAGCAGTGCCAACGTCGTCAGTGGCAGTATTGCCAACAGTGGTAGCAGTGCCAACGTTGTCAGCGGCAGCAGTGCCATCAGTGGCAGTGACAACTGCAGCAGCGGCAGTGCCCGCAGCGGTAGCGGTAGCAGTGCCAACGTCGTCAGCGGCAGTATTGCCATCAGTGGCAGTGCCAGCAGCAGCGGCAGTGCCGGCAGCAGCAGCGGCGGCATGGTGCAGGTGCAGGGGGTCATGACCCCCGCCCGCCTCCTTATCCTCCTCCTGGTGCTCCTGCAAGCCCATGATGCCTGGGCTGCTCCGTGGAGAGTGCCGGGATTAGGTAGGCGGGCAAGCCGTCCCCCAGCCCTGGCAGCGTGGCACAGCACCCAGCGCACGTCGGGGTGGCAGCGGGGCTGGGGTCGTGGTTGGGCAGGGCTGGGAGGGCAGCAGTGCCAGGCGAGCCGTGGGCAGCTCTGCGGGTGTCAGAAGGCAAATGCCTCATGGGGAGGTGGCTCTTCTCCACAGAGAAGAGCCGTGGGAGGTGGGGAGGGCTCTTCTCCACGGGAGGTGTGAATGGTCAGTGTTTCCCTCCGGTGCTTTCCTGTGGGCTGCTTCTGTGCACGGTAGACATCTCCTGGGAAGGAATCCCCGAGGGGCCATATGTTTCCCCATCCGGTCCTTGAGGATGGACGTGCACTTGGCCTGGAAACAGTATCCTGAGAGCTGCCAGGTGCCAGCGAACGGGTCACCCAGGCCCCTCTGCAGCTTCGGAAATCTCCAGCCACGTCTGGGTCCCACGACAGTACCTGACCCCTCCAGTCACTGCAGGTCACTGAGAAAGCAGTAGATCACCCCATCTCATGGAAACATGCTTGATTACAGCTCTGCCTGCAGCCGACGGCCACCCGACTTCTCTGCCGGATCTTGTCTGGGAGCCTCAGGGCGATCCCACAGGTGTGTCGTTTGAATGAGTGAGCATTTAGGTTTTCATAGTCTGTTGATACGAAGTCTGACTTAATATCTTCTTGGCTGATGCTCAGACATGCAGAAGAGCCGAGGGGGAATGGGTCAGGCTCAGTGATGTGCCCCGGGGCACTCGGCCTTGCACAGCGTTCCTTCCCAGCCTCTCTGACCCTGCGCTGCTTCCAGCGCCTGCCGCAAAGCCAGCGGGCTTGTTGGGCTTGAGGTTAGAGCTGGTGTGAGCTCCAGGGAGTCCCGTCTCGCGACAGCTTGGTGCGTGCTTTGTTTCAGAGGGGCCTGGTCCAGGTGCCCAGTGGCTGTGCACAATGCTCCTGCGTGGAAGGGAGAGACGCGTGCCACGGGTCAATCCCGTGTTTGAACTGCATTCGCTGCCGTTCAGGTGGGAAGAACTCTATTGAAATATCTCACGGGAGCTGCTCCGGTGTGTTTGTTTACAGACGTGGCTGGAGTTCCTCAAAGAGCAAAGTCCAAAGCTGAAAAGAGAAAATCTTCCCAGCGGTCATCAGAAGTCCTAAAGGAACTCCTGAAGGAATTGGACAAAGCGGCACATGGTGGGCATATCTCACTCTTAAGCACAAGGCTCGGGAAGCCGAGGTTTTAGCTGGCTGTATGGACAAGCCGTAGCCTAGAGAGCAGGAAGGGATGGATCAGAGCCTCCCTGCGGTGACACTCAATTTCACGCCTTGCAGGCGCTGGCGAGCTGCAGACAGAGACGGTCCAGAGTCTCTGCTGCCAGGTGTGGTCCAAGCTGAGTGCCAGGGACAGCTGCTGCCCCAGTTAGAGCGTTGCTCCTCAGAGCTGCTCTGGGCAGACGGTGGTGTCCAGCTGGCAGGAACTGGCGGTGCTCGCGTCTTGAGCGCGTGAGGAACTTGCCGAGGAGCTGATCCCAGAGAAGCCGTGAGAGGGCCAGCGCCCTCTCTGCAAGTCAACAGAGAGGAGAGTGCCCCTGGGTGGCAGAGAGGATGCGCAGGCAGCTTGGGGCCGCTGGGACCGGCAGAGTTGGCCGGGGCCGGAGCAGCCCCAGCTTCACAGCCTGGTCCAGCCTCGTTGTCCTCCTTGATGTCTGAGGACTCTCGGGGACACCTCAGGCTCAGGGACAGGTGAAAGCTGGACACCCAGCTTGAGGCCGGACACCTAACTTGAAGGCCGCTCAAATGAAGGGCTGTGAATTCAGCCTCGGGTGGTTTAGCTGTCTCTTGCCGCTTGTGTTTTAGGTAACTTGGGTGTTTTTTGGCTTCTTTTGGGGGACTGTGGGCTCTTGTGTGCACTGGGAAACCAGAAAATGTCTCGCATTTAGATTTTTCTCCATGAAGGCCACGTTGTTTGGACTAGTGACCTGGTGCACCCCCAAATTCCCAGGCTTTGTGTCTAAGCGATATTCATGTATTTTGGGAAGTATCGCCTCCGGAAGACACCATGTTGCCCATGAGGAGCGGTTACTTCTATCTCGTTCAACTGGCCTGCTTTCTTTTGCAAGTGAGGGACTGGGGGCCTGTGGAGAAGGAGGCGCTTCAGGAAGGAGGCAGTCAGGCAGTGCCAGTCTCTGATGAAGCAACGAGGGCAATTCAATCAGCAGGCGTGCCAGGTAATTGCCGTCCCTCGGTCATCCAGCGTCCTGAATCAAAATCCCTGGGTGTCTGCAGGCTCTTGCCCTGGTGCCCGCTGCCGCACATCGTGTCAGCAGCCAAACTATGGAAAAGAAGCCAGGAAGGGCTCTCTGAGGATGACTGTCACCTCTGGGCTGTGGAGGTTATGGCCAGCAGTGTGCGCCTAACCCTCTCTGGATGCGGGGGGATGCTCACCGCCCACCACACCCAGTTCACCCGAGTTTCAGAACTTTGCCACTTTGGGAAGGAGGCCACCTGAAGCAGCCTCAGCAGATGACGGGAAATGCGGCTCTTAATGGAACGTACCTCCCGCAATAGCCGCCCCCCAGAGCTCGCCGTGAGTCCCCCGAGGCACAACAGCGGGGGATCCCTCCTGTGACCTGAGGTCCAAAGGGCTGCACTGAGAGATGGGGCACGGCTTAGAGGGAACCTGCACCGTCCTTCTGCACCCTCTGTGCCTGGGCCATGCTGAGGCTTTACCTTTCTGGGATTTTTGGCAGTGCTGTCCACCCCCGGGGAAGCCCGCCACGCCGGGATGGATGACGTTCTTCCAAAGAAAGCAGGTACTGAGCAGTCTTGCAGGGGGCCAGAAGTGGGAGACAAGTCCTGAAAACTCGGGGCATGCAAGCGGTGCCCACGCTGAAGAAAAGGCAAAGGGGGAGAGGGAGGTTGGGGTGTCTCCCGAGAGGGCCTGACTCCGTCCCTTCGGGGTGTGGGTGCTTGGCCGGGGCAGGAGAGCTGGGGGCGAGAGGAGAAAGAGAGGCTCCAGAGTGCACTGATTTGCGACGACTGTGGGAGTTGCCTCTGCTTCTACCGAAACCAAGGAGACAACGCAGCCCCAGGGTGTTCCCTCCTTCAGGGATGCTAACAAAGTGCGAAAGAACGTTTGCTGGCAATGTCAGACCTCCTGTGAGACTGCCAGTGGTGCGCAGGATACACTAACGTACGGAATTGTTCCTCCAGGTCTGGATGGCAAGAGAAACACAAATGCCACAAATCCTGAAGACTTCCAGAAGTACTGGATAGAAGGCACCATGACAATCTTAGGCTCCGTGCTGTTTGGGATTGGACTGTGTTGTGCGATCTATTTGTGGAGGGAGAGGAAAATGTAAGTTGTTGCGGGGGAGGAGGTGCCAAGCTCCTGTATTAGATGGCTGCTATTAGCCATGAAGCATTTAGAGGTAGGGTGTTCTGGAGTGCCGAGTTAGGTACTGGCCAAAGTCCGTCAGGTGATGCCGTAAATCACAGATGAGCCAAGGTGTCCCAGCAGCTCCGGCCATGGTGAGGAACCTTCCCAGCTATCATCCCGGCTTTGGAGAAAGAGCTGTCCCATCTGCAGCCCAGCGCTGCCAGCGTGCGTGTTCTCAGCAAGGGCAGGGGTTTTGTCTGGGCAGGGGTGTGTATCTCTGCAGACAGGTATTCTGAAGAGAGGATGGAGAGCAGCTCAGTGAAGAGGGAGCCCAGGCTGTCCCCTTGTCTGGCGAGGGATGGGCAGGGCAGGCGAGTGCTGGTCCTTGCCAGGCACGCTGAGAAAGGAGAGCAGGAGGCTCTCCCGGCCCTGCGTTGCTGTGCCCAGCTTTGGTCCCCTGGGTCTCCTTCCCGGCACGTGCAGAGCAGCCAGGTCAGGATGGCCAGGGCGGAGAGGAGATGAGCCACGGGCAGGCGAGTGGAGCCCAAGCCCAGGGGTGCGCAGAGCCCCGTTTCCCTGCACGGAGCTCCCCACCTGCAGCCGGATGCCCGCACCCTCCGGGGCGTCCGTTGCTGTCCTGCATCCTCACACCCGCCCGGCACCACAGCCACGTCAGAGCCTCAGCAGCCTCCTCTCTCCACAGCCGCCTCTCCGCAGCTTCAGGAGCCCAGCTCAACCCCAGCAGCTACCCCTCGTGCCCGGACAGCCGCACGACCAGTCCCAGCACCTCTGAGAGCCGGCCCCAACCCCAGCAGCCATCACCTGAGCCTGGGAAACCGGCCCACCTACCAGAGACCACCCAGAAACGGGCCCCGGAAAGACTGGACATCCACTTGGTCTTCCCGACGCCACCTGTGCCTCCACCGCTGGCGACAGCAGTACGGATTTCAGACATCAGAAGACTCCCGACTGAGAACTGAATGGCTTGACGCAGCCTGGGAAACCGGCCCACCTGCCAGGGAGCAACCAGAAACGGGCCCCCGACAGACTGGACATCCACCTGGTCTTACCGACCCCACCTGTGCCTCCCTCGCTGCCGACAGCGGTAGGGATTTGGGATAGCAGAAGACTCCCGACTGACAGCTGAAGGGGTCGACCATTCTGATTTCAGCAGAATAAAGGCGTAGCCATAAAACCAGACCTTTAAACCTGCCGCTGCTGCTCCAGGCTTGCACATGGCCTCCTCAGCCGCTGTCGCCCCAGCTCCGAGCTGTTTGCCGTCCCACCTGCCAGGGAGCACCCAGGAACCGGCCCCTGAAGGACTGGATATCCGCCTGGTCTTCCCGACCCGACCCGAGTCTCCCCCGCTACCAACAGCGGTAGGCATTTGGGATAGCAGAAGACTCCCGACTGACAGCTGAAGGGGTCGACCATTCTGATTTCAGCAGAATAAAGGTGTAGCCAAAACTACAGACCAGTTGCGCTGTTGTCCGTTTCGTAACGGCATGAATGCCAGGAGTTCTGCAATTCTGGGCTGAAGTTCATACCGGGCCAGGCAGGGACGAGGATGCCCATGGTGTCAGCTGGCAGGGAGCTGGGCACGGGACCCGCCGACGGGCCAGCGGAACCCAGCCTCCCTGGTGGGACCGGCCCGCAAAATTCTGAGCCACTGAGGCACCCATGGGGCTCATTAGAGGTCATCACCCCCACCTCGGCCTCCTGTGCCAGCACCGCAGCACTTTGTCTCAGTGAGTGACTGTTGGTGGCGCTTACGCCTCGTTTAAACCTGCCGCTGCTGCTGCAGGCCCCGGCCTGGCCTCCTCAGCCGCTGTCGCGCGAGCTCTGGGCTGTTTGCGGTCCCTGCTGCTTCCCGGGCTTGAACTGGCTTCAGAAAATCTTGAAAAAATCGCCTTTTCACCGTGATCGCCTGGCTTTGCTGCTGACGTGCCAGCACCGCAGCTCTTTGTCTCAGTGAGTGACCGTTGGTGGCGCTTACGCCTCGTTTAAACCTGCCGCTGCTGCTGCAGGCTCCGGCCTGGCCTCCTCAGCCGCTGTCACACGAGCCGAGGGGGAGTGGGTCAGGCTCAGTGATGTGCCCCGGGGCTGCGCACAATGCTCCTGCGTGGAAGGGAGAGACGCGTGCCACGGGTCAATCCCGTGTTTGAACTGCATTCGCTGCCGTTCAGGTGGGAAGAACTCTATTGAAATATCTCACGGGAGCTGCTCCGGTGTGTTTGTTTACAGACGTGGCTGGAGTTCCTCAAAGAGCAAAGTCTAAAGCTGAAAAGAGAAAATCTTCCCAGCGGTCATCAGAAGTCCTAAAGGAACTCCTGAAGGAATTGGACAAAGCGGCACATGGTGGGCATATCTCACTCTTAAGCACAAGGCTCGGGAAGCCGAGGTTTTAGCTGGCTGTATGGACAAGCCGTAGCCTAGACAGCAGGAAGGGATGGATCAGAGCCTCCCTGCGGTGACACTCAATTTCACGCCTTGCAGGCGCTGGCGAGCTGCAGACAGAGACGGTCCAGAGTCTCTGCTGCCAGGTGTGGTCCAAGCTGAGTGCCAGGGACAGCTGCTGCCCCAGTTAGAGCGTTGCTCCTCAGAGCTGCTCTGGGCAGACGGTGGTGTCCAGCTGGCAGGAACTGGCGGTGCTCGCGTCTTGAGCGCGTGAGGAACTTGCCGAGGAGCTGATCCCAGAGAAGCCGTGAGAGGGCCAGCGCCCTCTCTGCAAGTCAACAGAGAGGAGAGTGCCCCTGGGTGGCAGAGAGGATGCGCAGGCAGCTTGGGGCCGCTGGGACCGGCAGAGTTGGCCGGGGCCGGAGCAGCCCCAGCTTCACAGCCTGGTCCAGCCTCGTTGTCCTCCTTGATGTCTGAGGACTCTCGGGGACACCTCAGGCTCAGGGACAGGTGAAAGCTGGACACCCAGCTTGAGGCCGGACACCTAACTTGAAGGCCACTCGAATGAAGGGCTGTGAATTCAGCCTCGGGTGGTTTAGCTGTCTCTTGCCGCTTGTGTTTTAGGTAACTTGGGTGTTTTTCTGCTTCTTTTGGGGGACTGTGGGCTCTTGTGTGCACTGGGAAACCAGAAAATGTCTCGCATTTAGATTTTTCTCCATGAAGGCCACGTTGTTTGGCCTAGTGACTAGGGGCACGCCCAAATTCCCAGGCTTTGTGTCTAAGCGATATTCATGTATTTTGGGAAGTATCGCCTCCTGAAGACACCATGTTGCCCATGAGGAGCAGTTACTTCTATCTCATTCAACTGGCCTGCTTTCTTTTGAAAGTGAGGGACTGGGGGCCTGTGGAGAAGGAGGCGCTTCAGGAAGGAGGCAGTCGGGCAGTGCCAGTTTCTGATGAATCAACGAGGGCAATTCAATCAGCAGGCGTGCCAGGTAATTGCCGTCCCTCGGTCATCCAGCGTCCTGAATCAAAATCCCTGGGTGTCTGCAGGCTCTTCCCCTGGTGCCCGCTGCCGCACATCGTGTCAGCAGCCAAACTATGGAAAAGAAGCCAGGAAGGGCTCTCTGAGGATGACTGTCACCTCTGGGCTGTGGAGGTTATGGCCAGCAGTGTGCGCCTAACCCTCTCTGGATGCGGGGGGATGCTCACCGCCCACCACACCCAGTTCACCCGAGTTTCAGAACTTTGCCATTTTGGGAAGGAGGCCATCTGAAGCAGCCTCAGCAGATGACGGGAAATGCGGCTCTTAATGGAACGTACCTCCCGCAATAGCCGCCCCCCAGAGCTCGCCGTGAGTCCCCCGAGGCACAACAGCGGGGGATCCCTCCTGTGACCTGAGGTCCAAAGGGCTGCACTGAGAGATGGGGCACGGCTTAGAGGGAACCTGCACCGTCCTTCTGCACCCTCTGTGCCTGGGCCATGCTGAGGCTTTACCTTTCTGGGATTTTTGGCAGTGCTGTCCACCCCCGGGGAAGCCCGCCACGCCGGGATGGATGACGTTCTTCCAAAGAATGCAGGTACTGAGCAGTCTTGCAGGGGGCCAGAAGTGGGAGACAAGTCCTGAAAACTCGGGGCATGCAAGCGGTGCCCACGCTGAAGAAAAGGCAAAGGGGGAGAGGGAGGTTGGGGTGTCTCCCGAGAGGGCCTGACTCCGTCCCTTCGGGGTGTGGGTGCTTGGCCGGGGCGGGAGAGCTGGGGGCGAGAGGAGAAAGAGAGGCTCCAGAGTGCACTGATTTGCGACAACTGTGGGAGTTGCCTCTGCTTCTACCAAAACCAAGGAGACAACGCAGCCCCAGGGTGTTCCCTCCTTCAGGGATGCTAACAAAGTGCGAAAGAACGTTTGCTGGCAATGTCAGACCTCCTGTGAGACTGCCAGTGGCGCGCAGGACACACTAACGTACGGAATTGTTCCTCCAGGTGTGGATGGCAAGAGAAACACAAATGCCATAGATCCTCAAGACTTCCAGAAGTATTGGATAGAAGGCGCTATGGCGATCTTAGGCTCCATGCTGTTTGGGATGGGACTGTGTTGTGCGATCTGTCTGTGGAGGGAGAGGAAAAAGTAAGTTCTCGTTGGGGGAGGTGCCGAACTTCTGTATTAGATGGCTATTAGCCATGAAGCATTTAGAGGTAGGGTGATCTGGAGTATTCAGGGCCTCAGCAGCCTCCTCTCTCCACAGGCGCCTCTCTGCAGCTTCAGAAGCCCAGCCCAACCCCAGCAGCTACTACTAGGACCCGGACAACAGCACTACCCATCCCAGCACCTCTGGGAACTGGCCCCAACCCCAGCAGCCATCACCTGTGCCTGGGAAACTGTCCCGCCTGCCAGGGAGCACCCGGGAACCGGCTTGCGACAGCCTGGACAGCCGCCCGGCCTTCCCAACACAACGCCCGCCTCCCCCACTGCCCTGCTCGGCCAGACAACCCTTCGGGACCAGGCCAGCACCCTCCAGCCCTTGCAGGAACTGAAACCACCCGCCTGCCCCCCAAGACCATCGCCCTCGTCGTCCTGCAAGGGTGCCAGGCGGCCCCGACAGCGGTACGGGTTTGGGCTGCCACAACACTCCGGAGTGACAGCTGCAGGGGTCGACCATTCTGATTTCAGCAGAATAAAGGCGTAGCCATAAATACAGACCAGTCATGCCATTGTCCATTGTCCTGGTTCCAGCGGGGATAGGGTTAATTTTTCCTGGTATTCCATGCCATGTGAGCCATGCCCACCCTGAGCTGCCGGGGGAGGGGGCAGGAAGTCACCGCTTGGAGCGGGCTGGGGCGTCCTGTTCCGGTTGGTGAGCGGCAGGGAGCGGCGGTTCCGTAATCGTGTTTGTATATGTCTCTATCCGTGTTATTGTTGTTGTTTTTCTTGTTCCCTTTGCTGTTCTGTTAAACTGCCTTTGTCTCAACCCAAGAGTCTTGCCTTTTTCTTCTGATTCTTCCTGTATTGGGAAGGTCCGAGCGAGCAGCACGTGGTTCTTTGTTGCCGTCTGAGGCTAAACCACGACAGTCCTTTTTGGCGCCCAACGTGGGGCTCGAAGGGTTGAGATAACGACAGAATTCAACTAGAGCTTGAAAAAACGAATTTCTTGTATGCGTTTATTGTATTAGGCAAATAGTCGCTGGTCACCATGTTGCTTGGTTTGTTCTCATGGCTGTGTTATGTGAATTCCTATATGGCTTATGTACTCCTTCCGATGATTTTTGTTACTTCTGGGAGAGGGATGAGGATTATCATTTTGTTGTCCTGTGCAATATCGGCTTATGAGATGATAACATCACTTGTTCGACAGTTACTTTGGGGCTTTTATGTGGTGTTGCTGTCCTGTCCGTACCTTGGGCATCGTCTCTCAGAATTGATTAATAATTACACCCAGTCTGTGGGGGAAACAGGGGGGACACTTTGCCCAGGTCTTTTGCCTCCCTCTTCTCCTTCGGGTCAGGTATGGCAGCTTTTGAGAATTTTGAATATCCTTGGGATACTCAAACCAGCCTGGTCCTATTGTTATGTCTGCTGAATATGTTCCAGGTCCTGTTTAAGGTTAAACAGCTATTTAAGACTACCACCCGGAGATCTGCTCCGAGGCTGGATAGTCAGGGGTGGCATGGCCTGTGGGAGAACATGGGCAGGTACCTAGAGAACTTCTCACCTCCAATGGTCTGGGAATTCACCCCTGAACAATTACAGGACCCTGATAAAGTGGTAGAACATTTGAAGGGAAAATGCTGTGGCTATTCTAGAGAGGCACAACTCACCGCGCTGTGCTGGGCCCTGGCCAGTATCTACCAGGCACTGCTCAGTATTGTGCAGCACCCTCAGGGGGAAGAGATGGAGACCAGACCAGCAGCCACTGCGGCTACTGCAACCCCTGCGACGGACACTGCGGCTACTCCAACCCCTGTGGCAACCACTGCCACTGAACCAGGGAACCAACCCGTGCCAGTATCAGTTGCCCCCATACAGAAGAAGAGGTACACGAAGAAATCAGTTCGCTTAGTAAGAGATGATGATGAACCAGGGTCATCACGAGATCAGGAGGAAGAGGCAGAACCAGAGATAATTACTCGATCCCTATTCCTTGAGTGAGCTGCGGGATATGCGAAAAGATTTCAGCCGACTTTCAGGCGAGCACATTGTCACCTGGCTGCTCTGGTGCTGGGATAACGGAGCCAGTAGCCTGGAATCAGAGGGTAGAGAAGCCAGGCAGCTGGGATCCCTGTCTAGGGAAGGCGGCATTGACAGGGCAATTGGGAAAAAGACCCAAGCCCTCAGCCTCTGGAAACGACTCCTGTCAGGCGTGAGGGAGAGGTGCCCCTTCAGTGAGGATGTTGTATGTCAACCAAGCAAGTGGACTACCATGGAAAGAGGTATCCAGTACCTGAGAGAATTAGCCATGCGGGAGATGATTTATTATGACTGGGACGATGCAGACTTACCCACAGACCCTGATGAGGTGCAATGCACAAGGCCCATGTGGCGGAAGTTTGTACGGAGCGCACCATCGTCATATGCCAACTCCCTGGCAGTAATGGAATGGAAAGGTGAAGAGGGACCAATGGTGGATGAGGTAGCTGGCCGGCTCCGGCGATATGAAGAAAGTCTCTCTTCCCCCCTTGTCTCAGCTGTGGAGAAACTGTCGCGGAAGGTCCAGCAACTTGAAGAGAATATCTCCTACTCCCCACCTGCACGGGCCAGCGTCTCAGCTATTAGAAGCAGGCATTTCCCCACTCAAGAGAGAGAGTACAGAGGGTACACACCACGAGGCACCCTGTGGTTCTACCTGCGGGACCACGGAGAGGACATGAGGAAGTGGGATGGACAACCCACTTCGATCCTGCGGACACGGGTACAGGAGTTGCAAGGAAGGACAACCACAAAAGGGGATCCCTCCAGGAAAAGTGCTGCCCCAGTTTCCAGTGGGCCGTTCCCCAGACAGAGCAGAAGGCCTGATCTTGCTTCTGATCCTCTTGAAGGAACTTCCAAGTCATTTCTGCAAGAAGTGAGTAATGGATACTATGACCAGTATTAGAGGGGCCCTGCCTCCGGCCAGGTGGAGGAAAGGGACAACCGGGTTTATTGGACGGTGTGGATTCGATGGCCTGGCACATCAGACCCACAGGAGTGTAAGGCTCTAGTGGACACAGGTGCACAGTGTACTTTAATACCATCAAGCTATAGAGGGGCAAAACACATCTGTATTTCTGGGGTGACAGGGGGATCCCAAGAGTTGACTGTACTGGAGGCAGAAGTGAGCCTAACTGGGAATGAGTGGCAAAAGCATCCCATTGTGACTGGCCCAGAGGCTCCATGCATCCTTGGCATAGATTACCTCAGGAGAGGGTATTTTAAGGACCCAAAAGGGTACTGTTGGGCCTTTGGCATAGCTGCCTTGGAGACGGAGGAAGTTAAACAGTTGTCTACCTTGCCTGGTCTCTCAGAGGACCCTTCTGTTGTGGGGTTGTTGAGGGTCGAAGAACAGCAGGTGCCGATTGCTACCACAACGGTGCATCGGCGGCAATATCGCACTAACCGAGACTCTCTGATTCCCATCCGTAAGCTGATTCGTCAACTAGAGGCTCAAGGAGTGATCAGCAAGACTCGCTCACCCTTTAACAGTCCCATATGGCCGGTGCGAAAATCTAATGGAGAGTGGAGGCTAACTGTAGACTATCGTGGTCTGAATGAAGTCACGCCACCGCTGAGCGCTGCCGTGACGGACATGCTAGAACTCCAGTACGAACTGGAGTCCAAGGCAGCCAAGTGGTATGCCACGATTGATATAGCGAATGCATTCTTCTCAATCCCTTTGGCAGCAGAGTGCAGGCCACAGTTTGCTTTCACTTGGAGGGGCGTCCAATACACCTGGAATCGACTGCCCCAGGGGTGGAAACACAGCTCCACCATTTGCCATGGACTGATCCAGACTGCACTGGAACAGGGTGAAGCTCCAGAACATCTGCAGTACATTGATGACATCATTGTATGGGGAAACACAGCAGAAGAAGTTTTTGAGAAAGGGAGTAAAATAGTCCAAATCCTTCTGAACGCTGGTTTTGCTATAAAGCGAAGTAAGGTCAAGGGACCTGTGGAGGAGATCCAGTTTTTAGGAATAAAATGGCAAGATGGACGCCGTCAGATTCCAATGGATGTGATCAACAAAATAGCAGCTATGTCTCCACCAACTAGTAAAAAGGAAACACAGGCTTTCTTAGGTATTGTGGGTTTTTGGAGAATGCATATCCCAGATTACAGTCAAATTGTGAGCCCTCTGTATCAAGTAACCCGGAAGAAGAATGATTTTAAATGGGGTCCTGAGCAACGACAAGCTTTTGAACAAATCAAACAGGAAATAGTCCATGCAGTGGCCCTGGGGCCAGTCCGGGCAGGACAAGATGTTAAAAATGTGCTCTACACTGCAGCCGGGGAGAACGGCCCTACCTGGAGCCTCTGGCAGAAAGCACCAGGGGAGACCCGAGGTCAACCCCTAGGGTTTTGGAGTCGGGGATCCAGAGGATCCGAAGCCCGCTACACTCCAAGAGAAAAAGAGATATTGGCAGCATATGAAGGGGTTCGAGCTGCTTCGGAAGTGGTTGGTACAGAAGCACAGCTCCTCTCAGCACCTCGACTGCCGGTGCTGGGCTGGATGTTCAAAGAAAGGGTCCCCACCACACATCATGCAACTGATGCTACATGGAGTAAGTGGATTGCACTGATCACGCAGCGAACTCGAATGGGAAACCCCAGTCGCCCAGGAATTCTGGAAGTGATCATGGACTGGCCAGAAGGCAAGGATTTCGGAACGTCACCAGAGGAGGAGGTGACGCGTGCAGAAGAGGCCCCACCATATAATAAACTGCCAGAAAATGAGAAGAAATATGCCCTGTTCACTGATGGGCCTGCTGGATTGTGGGAAAGCATCGAAAGTGGAAGGCTGCTGTGTGGAGTCCTACACGACGGGTTGCAGAAGCCAGTGAGGGACAGGGTGAATCGAGCCAGTTTGCAGAGGTGAAAGCCATTCAGCTGGCTTTGGACATTGCTGAGCGAGAAAAATGGCCAGTACTTCATCTCTACACTGACTCATGGATGGTGGCAAATGCTCTGTGGGGGTGGTTACAGCAGTGGAAGCAGGGCAACTGGCAGCGCAGAGGCAAACCCATCTGGGCTGCTGACCTATGGAAAGACATTGCTGCCCGGATAGAGAATCTGGTTGTGAAAGTACGCCATGTAGGTGCCCATGTACCAAAGAATCGGGCCACGGAGGAACATCAGAACAAGCAGCAGGTGGATCGGGCCGCTAGGATTGAAGTGGCTCAGGTGGATCTGGACTGGCAACATAAGGGTGAACTATTCATAGCTCGGTGGGCCCATGACTCCTCAGGCCATCAAGGGAGAGATGCGACATATAGATGGGCTCGTGACCGAGGGGTGGACTTGACCATGGACACGATTGCACAGGTCATCCATGAATGTGAGACATGCGCTGCAATCAAGCAAGCCAAGCGTTTGAAGCCTCTTTGGTATGGAGGGCGATGGCTGAAATATAAATATGGGGAGGCCTGGCAGATTGATTATATCACACTGCCACAAACCCGTCAAGGCAAGCGCTATGTGCTCACAATGGTGGAAGCAACCACCGGATGGCTGGAAACATACCCTGTGCCCCATGCCACTGCCCGGAACACTATCCTGGGCCTTGAAAAGCAAGTCCTGTGGCGACATGGTACCCCAGAGAGAACTGAGTCGGACAACGGGACTCATTTCCGAAACAGCCTCATAGACACCTGGGCCAAAGAGCATGGTGTCGAGTGGGTGTATCACATCCCCTGTCACGCACCAGCCTCTAGGAAGATAGAACGATACAATGGACTGTTAAAAACTACGCTGAGCGCAATGGGTGGTGGGACTTTAAAACACTGGGATACACATTTAGCAAAAGCTGCCTGGCTAGTTAACACCAGGGGATCTAACAATCGGGCTGGCCCTGCCCAATCAAAACTTCCACGTACTGTAGAAGGGGATAAAGTCCCCGTAGTGCACATGAAGAATACGCTAGGGAAGACAGTCTGGGTTAGTCCTGCCTCAGGCAAAGGCAAACCCATCCGTGGGATTGCTTTTGCCCAAGGACCTGCGTGCACTTGGTGGGTGATGCGGAAGGATGGGGAAGTCCGATGTGTACCTCATGGGGATCTGATTTTGGGTGAGAATAGCCAATGAATCAAATTGTGTGTTGTTCATTACTAAGTAACACTGTCACTGTATGTCCTCATTGCTATAATTGCTATCAGTTGTACTACGAGTAAGGCACGGGGGTGATGGGATAAGAACTGGCCTCAGCAGCTGGCGCCCAGCAACTTCCTCAAGATCTACATCTTCAGCCCACGGACTGTGTGCATGAGCCACACCGGGTGCACCAGCCACAAGCTCCAAAAAATACAGCATGCAACAGACCAGCACCACACAGCTTCTCACCTGCCCTGAGAGACTGTTCTAACAGATGGATCCCAAAGCCATGGATTACAAGAACTCAACGGACACTTTGGAGGGATGGCCCATAAACTAAGGGCATTATATCTGCATGAATATATATGTATATATATATGACAGGAGAAAGTGGTGGCAATTCATTGGAACCTTTAAGATCTGGGCATGGCATAGATGGTATGGACTAAGGGGTGGATAATGTCCTGGTTCCGGCGGGGATAGGGTTAATTTTTCCTGGTATTCCATGCCATGTGAGCCATGCCCACCCTGAGCTGCCGGGGGAGGGGGCAGGAAGTCACCGCTTGGAGCGGGCTGGGGCATCCCGGGTCCGGTCGGTGAGCGGCGGTTCCGTAATCGTGTTTGTATATTCCTCTATCCATGTTATTGTCGTTGTTTTGCTTGTTCCCTTTGCTGTTCTGTTAAACTGCCTTTGTCTCAACCTTTTTCTTCTGATTCTTCCTGTATTAGGAAGGCCCGAGCCAGCGGCACGTGGTTCTTTGTTGCCGTCTGAGGCTAAACCACGACATCCAGGTTGTAACGGCAGCAATGCCAGGAATTCAGCAATTCTGGGCCAAACTTCGTATTGGGGCGGGCAGGGACAAGGATGCCCACGGTGTCAGCAGGCAGGGAGCTGGGCACGGGACCAGACGACGGGCCGTGGGATCCCAGCCTCCCTGGTGGGACCGGCCCGATAAATTCTGAGCCACTGAGGCAGCCATGGGGCTTGTCAACAGGTCATCACCCTCTTACATCCCGGTCCAACTACGTTGGGTCCAGGAGGGGTTCGTACTGATTCTGAGTGTGAGTTTGAGACACAAACAAGGTCAGATGCCGCTCACTGCAGTTTTATTGTTATTCCCCATCATTAGTCACTAAGATGAGCACTAGAGCGAAGGAGGAAGTAGAGAAAAGGCAGAAAAGAGAGGAGCAGTATTACGGAGCACAGCAAGAGTATAGTCACCCCCACAGGCCCGATGGCAACTCATCGGTCCTTTGGAGTTCAACAGCATCCCGTTGATCCGTAGGTCTCAAGTGACGGTGGTGAGGGTCCCAGTTGTGGCCTGGCTTGGCGCTAGTTTATAGTCCCTGTCGGCTCGCAGTTCGATCAATCTGCGTGCAGGTCGTCTTGGCTCGGCCAGTCACCGTTTGATGCGGTTGCTGGGTGAGATTTTCCTGCCCCTGTTGCGTGGGCAGCGCTTGACTTAGCACCGTCATCCTGCCACAGTAAATTTGGGGTACCCTTGGTTGGCATGTGGACCACGCAGGCAGCAGCAGGCAAACTTCCAGACATCCCGTTGGGCTGCCAAAAGTCAGACCTTTTGGCTCTGGACTTTCCTGGCGCCCTCAACCTCAAAACCACCCTTTCTCACTCGCCCCAGGTCCAGCCTCAAAAATTTCCATAAAGAATGGAAATCCCATAAAGAAAAGAGAGGCTTCTTCCCACTGTCTCTGGAAAGCCCCACTCTGCCCTCCTGGCACCTTCCCTGTGGGAGAAATTCTCAGAGGTTTGATGGTTTTGAGCCCGGTTCTGGGGAGAGCGTTAGCACAGGGGGCAAGGGAAGCCGTCCCCAGAGAGGGTGAGAAGAAGCAACACTTTTCCCTCCTGGCTCCTTCGCAGTGGGACAAATCTCTATATACTTGCTCTCTCTGAGCCCAGCTGAGCGGAGAGTGGTAGCACTGAGGTTTTCAAGGCAGTGAAAGCTGTTCCCAGAGACAGAGAGCACAAGCAACACTTCTCCCTCCTGGCACTTCCCATTTTGGAGCAATCTCTAGATGTCTGCAGTTGTAGAGCCCAGCTCAGGGGAGAGCGTTAGCACAGAGGTTACTGGGGCAAGGAAAGCTGTCCCCAGAGAGGGTGAGAAGAAGCAACACTTTTCCCTCCTGGCTCCTTCGCCCGCGGGGTGAGAACAGGCCCGGGTTGTCGGCCCTGGCGCCTTGCCAGGAGCTCCCGCGCCACCCCACGTGATACTGGCCGACCAATAGGAGCGAAGGGGCGTGGCGCCACAGCCGAGTCCCTCGCGGTGGCCGGGGCCGGGCTCACGCGCTGCAGCGCAGGTTAAAAAAGAGGGGGGGAGGAGGGAGGGCCCCGCGCGCGAGCGGGACAGGCAGTGACATCAGAGGGGCGGGGAGGATGGCGGGAAAACGGCACTGGGAACGGGAACGGGAAGGGGAAGAAGCGACACGGTGGCGGGGGTGAGGGGCCGACGACACGGTGAGGCCGCGTTAGTGACGTCAGCGCGGGGGTCGGGGGTGGGCGAGGGGCTGTGGGTGAGGCTGCACGGTGGGGAGCGGGGGGAGGGCTCGGGCCTGCTACGGAGGTGAACCCGGGCCTGGTCGTGTGGGGACCGGGGCCCAGGGGAGGTCGCAGGCCCTGTTCTGAGGCGACTGAGGCCGTGGGGGGGCCGCAGGGCCCCTCCTGAGGTGACAGTGGTCATGGAGAGGTCCCAGCCCCTGTTCTGAGGCAACAGCAGCCGAGGGAAGGCTCTGTCCTCAGGCGACAGCGGCCGTGGGGAGGCCCCAGGCACCCTCCTGAGGCGACGGAGATCGAGGAGAGGCCCCGACCCGAAATGACAGTGGCCGAGGGGAGGCCCCAGGCCCCGTCCTGAGGTGACTGAGGCCACGGGGGGGCCCCAGGACCCTTCCTGGGGTGAGAGGGGCTAAGGGGAGGCCCCAGCCCTTGCCCTGACCCGACGGTAGCCGAGTGGAGGCCCCCTCCTGAGGCGACAGTAGCCGTGGGGAGGCCCCAGACCCAGTTCTGAGGTGACAGTGGCCAAGGGGAGGCCCTGCTCCCAGTGCCCGGCCCAGCAGCGTGCCCCCATCCTGGTCCTGCCTCACGCAGGGCCCAACCTGGCCCTTCGTTCTTGTGCTGGTCCCCGGGCCCTGCTGGGATGTGGGTGTCCCTGCCCCTGCGCTCCCCTCGGTGAGGGCCCTTCTGCTCACCCAGGGGGGTGTCGGGGCATTGTCCCACCTGGCACAGACCCACCGTCCCCTCAGCTGTGCCCTGTCCTTTGCAGTTGGGCTGGGAGCTCCCAGTGCCGCCAGTTTATCCAGTGTAAATACCCACTGAGGTCTGGGACTGGCTTCAGTGAGCACGGAGGCACCGGGAGCTGCATTTCAGCGTCCCCAGCCTCTCCTCACACCCACCGCTCAGCTCCGGCGGTGACAATAAATGCCCTTTGCCTCTGCCCGCTGTCTGCGTCTGTGGGACGCTGGCTTGAAGGCTGGGCTGCGTGTGGCTTTTCACGCGGTGCCTGGTTTTGCCCCAAAAAGGGGGGTTTTGGTGGTGGTGAGGAGGCAGGGGTGAGCGGAGGGCTCTGCCGTGGGGTCGAGGGGAGCCGGGCAGCCCTCCCAGCCCGCCTGGTGTCTCACACCAGGACAGGGTGGGGCAGGGGAAGGGGGAAATGCGGTTGGCAGGGGAGAAATGTTTATGGATTGTGTCAGGAATGGTGTGGCCAGGACTGGGGCAGTGACCGTCTCCCTGTACTGAGCACTAGTGACGCCCCACCTTGAATATTGTGTTCATTTTGGCGCCCCTCACTCCAAGAAGGACACTGAGGCACCGGAGCGTGTCCAGAGAAGGGCAACGGAGCTGGTGAGGGCTCTGGAGCACAAATGTGGTGAGGAGTGGCTGAGGGAGCTGGGGGTGTTCAGCCTGGAGAAGAGGAGGCTGAGGGGAGACCTTCTCACTCTCCACAACTCCCTGAAAGGAAGGTGTAGCCGGGGGGGGATCGGTGTCTTCTCCCAAGGAACAGGTGATGGGACAAGAGGAAATGGCCTCGAGTTGCGCCAGGGCGGGTTTAGGATGGAAATTAGGAAAAATTTCTACACCACAAGGGTTGTCAAACATCAGAAGAGGCTGCCCAGGGCGGTGGTGGAATCGCCACCCCTGGAGGGATTTAAAAGCCGGGCAGACGTGTTGCTGAGGGATGTGGGTTAGTGGTGTTTTGGGCAGGGCTGAGTTAATGGTTGGACTTGATGATCTGAAAGGTCTTTTCCAACCTAAATGATTCTGTCCTTCCACGATCCAGACAGGATTGTGGGTCCAGCAGCACCAGGGCTGCTCGCCGGGAGTCGCTCGTGCTCCTCGGCTGCCAACCTGCTGCCAAAACCCGACCCAGGTGGATCTAGGGGGAAATCGCTCGGTTTCTGTCCCGTCCATGCAAGCTTTCCTCTCCCATTGTTGTTGCCTCAGATGGTGGTTTCCACTCCGGTGTCCCTCCGAGGAGCTGCTCTGTGTGTCCCCTCACCGCGTGTCCCCCCGCAATGGTGTCAGGCCACCCAGCTTTACGTCCCATGTCCTTTCAGCCAGTCGCTTCCCCCTCTCTCTCTTTGTCCCCTCCATCTCTGTGGCTGCTGGGGACTGAGGACGGTCACCGCCACCTGCAGAGGGACCCGTGGGTGTCACCAGCCGAGCACCGCGTCCCCGCTGTCCCTCCCCAGGCGGGTAACTCACCCCCCTCTCTCTGCCCTTACAGGTTTCCCAGAGGATGGAACCGGCATCGGTGAGGACCAAAGTCCCCTCCTTCCTATCGGACCTGGGGAAGACCACGCTGCGGGGCATCCGGAAATGTCCCCGCTGCGGCACTTACAATGGCACCCGAGGCCTCATCCACAAGAACAAGACCTGCGGCACCGTCTTCTGCTACGGCACCCGCAAGCAGCCCAGCGTTGACGCCGTCAAGATCGTCAGTGGCTCAGACTTACAGATTTATTCAGTGCAGCAGAGGGACCGGGGACCGGATTACCGGTGCTTTGTGGAGCTGGGGGTCTCGGAGACGGCCATCCAGACGGTGGACGGGACCATCATCACACAGCCCCCAGCCATGGAATGAGGGAAAGACTTGGAAGAAAAAGGCAAAACTCATGGGTTGAGATAAAGGCAGTTTAACATTACAGCAGAGAAAAGAAGAAAACAACAACAAGAATACTGAGAGAGGAATATACAAAACATGATTACGATAGCACCGCTCACTGACCGGACCTGGGAAGCCCCAGCCCTGCAAAGTGGCAGCTCCCAGGGCATGGCCCACAGGGGATGGAATACCTGTGTCCCTGCCAGGTCCTGGGGAAATTAACCCTACCGCCACCGGCACCAGCACAGACAGGTTGCCAGTTTGAAAAGGAGCCAGCTCTCTTAACACCCTCGGGTGGATATCGTCAGGGCCCATTGATGTGTAGGGCTCAGGCTCCTGTAATAGCTTCTATACCAACTCTCCCTGGGTTTGTGTTTACGTCAGCCTGGATTGTTGTTCCCAAGGCCAGCCGCCCAACGAAGGGAATTCCCTTTCTTGGGAATAAACTGGTTTTGTGCTTCCAGGAGAGCATTCTTGAAAAACTCCCAGCACTCACTTGCTCCTCCGGGGAAGCTTCCCGTGGAATCCCTGCCATCTGGGCTCTCAGCAAGCTGAACCTTGCTCTTCAAAAATCTGAAATCTTTGCCTCAGTGCTAACCTTCAGGGCGCCCGGCAGGATCCCAGACTCCACAATACTGAGATGACTGCAGCCGAGGCTGTCACTAACTGAGGCGCTACGAGGCAGGTGGGCTTGGTTTGTGAGTAGCACGTCCAGCATCCTCGTTCCTGCTTGGCACATCTTAAAGCAAGAAAGATTGTAGCCACACAGTCTTCCCTTTTTCTCCTTCTTCTGGTTAAAAAGAGTTGAGAAGTTAAGGGAAAGGTTTTTACTTCAAGTTTTCAGGAGCGTGTTCAAGATGTCTTTTGCATACCGTCAGACACTGAACATCCTAAACTAAACGGAACTCTCAGTTCCCGTGTTCGGTGACCTCTGAGGTTTGCAAGGCGTGCTTGACTGTGTACAGACATGATTTTATCCTGAAAATGAGAAAAAGGGAATGTTTCCCCTGCACTGGCTGTTCAGGTAAAATGACTTCTAAGATTTTTTTTTTCCTCTTTTGAAAGGTATTGCTTTAGGTAAAGGTCTGGGATAAAAATGACTCTATTTCTGTTCTCTCACAGTCTGGGCCTTTTTTTGTAAGTGTCAGGGAAGGACGGAATTCCTTCTTCCCCCGCCCCTCCTCATGAGAGCACTGGAAAGAGAATGAGATACATCTGTTCCTTAGTACCTGCAACAGCAGCTCCTTGGACAATTAGAGAGAAGCCCACCTGTATGCACGCTTTGCACCCGCTGCTTTCATTGTTACACGGGCAGCATGGCTTGTGCTAGCCAGTGCCTAGAGGAAGAACAAGCATCTTTGTAACCTCGCTCTGGAGACCGCTGGTGGCTGAATGAGCGTCCACACTTTAAAGAGCATCACTGACGTTTGATAGACCCCATGCAAGTAGTTACTAAAAGCCCATGTGTGGCGATTGCAGGCTTGCGATGCCTTGATGCCTACCACATTCCCTTTTAGCCAGGACCTTCTTTTGACTCTTCTAAGGTGTCATTGTCTCTGACAACATCAGCGGCTAACCACGTAGCAGAACTAAAAGAAATTGGCAAGGTTCTTTCAGTTGTGCCCTTTTCTTTACTTCACGTTACTAATAAGGAGCGTGAAGGTTTTAGCCTTTGCATCCTCATCCCTTCCCAGTGCGTCTTCTGACTCGGTGTAACACTCCAAAGTTAGGTAAGGTTTCCAGGTTTTCCCTGGAAGACTTTGTGGACAAGTCGACAGGCCTGCCGAGCCCAGCCTTAGGAGCGGATGCACTGGCCGTGGAGCTGGTGATGTTGGAGGTGTCGGAGGAGAGAAGTCGAGCAGGGTCTGGTCACTGGGGCACGGTGGGACCTGCGCATCTGAGCACACCCAGCGCATGGACATATCTGGCATCCACGCGGCCGGGAGAGCAGAACTGACCCTGCACTGCTCTTCCAGACACGTTTCGATAGAGCCCATGGGAATGCGGAGAACTGGTGTACCTGTGGAGTCAGAGATGCTCCGTTTGACTCATGAGCAAAAGCAAAAAAAGAGGCACTGGTATTTCAAGCACTCAGTTTTAAGTCCTGTATTTAGGCAACTATCTCTCATCAGAGTCTCACCAGCGACTCCAAGCTTTCAGTCTCTTTCACCGGTAGGTTCCTGAAGCAACACTGGAGAAGACAGGCCTTGTTTGACTCGATTTCTTAATCCAGAAAGCAAAAAGGATATCTAACTCTCCCTAAGCATCCTCCTCACCTCAAAGACAGGGAAAGGTATTTTGAAGGTGTCAACCAATGGGAGGAAGACCTTTGGAAAAGGTCTAACTCATTCTGGCTGAGCACAGTGGATCCCATTAAGGCTGACGTGGCGTCTGACTGGCGAGGATCTTCTCCGAGCACGTCAGGTGGCGCAAAGGCCAGAGCACAAGGGCAGTCTTCTCACAACTCTGCTGAGCAGCTGTGACTGAAGTGCAGTAGTTTGCAGGCTCAGTAATTCATTGGCAGCGCCTCTACGTGACGGGGATGCAGCTTTCGCACGTATTTTGCTGTGCACGAGAGGGACTGCCCCAGAGCCCGCGGGCAAAAGGCTTACATGCTGAGTGAAGCCGGGCTTTTCTTTAGAGAAGTTTTGTTTTCTGTCTTGTGGCCCATTTGACAAAGCAGCCAAGTCTGTCTGCTGTGGGAGTGTTTTGTCCAGAATCGCTTCCAAGCCAAAAAGCAGTGTTTTCCAGGTAACGGCGTGGGGACGAGCCTGGGTTGGCCAGTTTAGCCGCGCTGGGACTCTGCAGGTGTCACAGCCGGTCCCGCTGGGGGCGGTGCCCCAGGGCCGTGGCTGCGGTGGGGTAGCCGGGCTGTGAGGTCACAGAGCCCCGCTGTGCCACGCCCTCACGTGCAGAGCTGTGTCGCGGGCAGTGCTCCGGCAGCGCCAGCAGTGGCAGTGCCAGCAGCGGCAGCAGCGGCAGCAGTGTCAGCAGCAGTCGTAGCAGTGGCATTGCCAGCAGCGGTAGCAGTGCCAACGTTGTCAGCGGCAGCAGTGCCATCAGTGGCAGTGACAGCTGCAGCAGCGGCAGTGCCCGCAGCGGTAGCGGTAGCAGTGCCAACGTCGTCAGTGGCAGTATTGCCAACAGTGGTAGCAGTGCCAACGTTGTCAGCGGCAGCAGTGCCATCAGTGGCAGTGACAACTGCAGCAGCGGCAGTGCCCGCAGCGGTAGCGGTAGCAGTGCCAACGTCGTCAGCGGCAGTATTGCCATCAGTGGCAGTGCCAGCAGCAGCGGCAGTGCCGGCAGCAGCAGCGGGGGCATGGTGCAGGTGCAGGGGGTCATGACCCCCGCCCGCCTCCTTATCCTCCTCCTGGTGCTCCTGCAAGCCCATGATGCCTGGGCTGCTCCGTGGAGAGTGCCGGGATTAGGTAGGCGGGCAAGCCGTCCCCCAGCCCTGGCAGCGTGGCACAGCACCCAGCGCACGTCGGGGTGGCAGCGGGGCTGGGGTCGTGGTTGGGCAGGGCTGGGAGGGCAGCAGTGCCAGGCGAGCCGTGGGCAGCTCTGCGGGTGTCAGAAGGCAAATGCCTCATGGGGAGGTGGCTCTTCTCCACAGAGAAGAGCCGTGGGAGGTGGGGAGGGCTCTTCTCCACGGGAGGTGTGAATGGTCAGTGTTTCCCTCCGGTGCTTTCCTGTGGGCTGCTTCTGTGCACGGTAGACATCTCCTGGGAAGGAATCCCCGAGGGGCCATATGTTTCCCCATCCGGTCCTTGAGGATGGACGTGCACTTGGCCTGGAAACAGTATCCTGAGAGCTGCCAGGTGCCAGTGAACGGGTCACCCAGGCCCCTCTGCAGCTTCGGAAATCTCCATCCACGTCTGGGTCCCACGACAGTACCTGACCCCTCCAGTCAATGCAGGTCACTGAGAAAGCAGTAGATCACCACATCTCATGGAAACATGCTTGATTACAGCTGTGCCTGCAGCCGACGGCCACCCGACTTCTCTGCCGGATCTCGTCCGGGAGCCTCAGGGCGATCCCACAGGTGTGTCGCTTGAATGAGTGAGCATTTAGGTTTTCATAGTCTGTTGATACGAAGTCTGACTTAATATCTTCTTGGCTGATGCTCAGACATGCAGAAGAGCCGAGGGGGAATGGGTCAGGCTCAGTGATGTGCCCCGGGGCACTCGGCCTTGCAAAGTGTTCCTTCCCAGCCTCTCTGACCCTGCGCTGCTTCCAGCGCCTGCCGCAAAGCCAGCGGGCTTGTTGGGCTTGAGTTTAGAACTGGTGTGAGCTCCAGGGAGTCCCGTCTCGTGACAGCTTGGTGCGTGCTTTGTTTCAGAGGGGCCTGGTCCAGGTGCCCAGTGCCTGTGCACAATGCTGCTGCGTGGAAGGGAGAGACACGTGCCACGGGTCAATCCCGTGTTTGAACTGCATTCGCTGCCGTTCAGGTGGGAAGAACTCTATTGAAATATCTCACGGGAGCTGCTCTGGTGTGTTTGTTTACAGACGTGGCTGGAGTTCCTCAAAGAGCAAAGTCCAAAGCTGAAAAGAGAAAATCTTCCCAGCGGTCATCAGAAGTCCTAAAGGAACTCCTGAAGGAATTGGACAAAGCGGCACATGGTGGGCATATCTCACTCTTAAGCACAAGGCTCGGGAAGCCGAGGTTTTAGCTGACTGTATGGACAAGCCGTAGCCTAGACAGCAGGAAGGGATGGATCAGAGCCTCCCTGCGGTGACACTCAATTTCACGACTTGCAGGCGCTGGCGAGCTGCAGACAGAGACGGTCCAGAGTCTCTGCTGCCAGGTGTGGTCCAAGCTGAGTGCCAGGGACAGCTGCTGCCCCAGTTAGAGCGTTGCTCCTCAGAGCTGCTCTGGGCAGACGGTGGTGTCCAGCTGGCAGGAACTGGCGGTGCTCGCGTCTTGAGCGCGTGAGGAACTGGCCGAGGAGCTGATCCCAGAGAAGCCGTGAGAGGGCCAGCGCCCTCTCTGCAAGTCAACAGAGAGGAGAGTGCCCCTGGGTGGCAGAGAGGATGCGCAGGCAGCTTGGGGCCGCTGGGACCGGCAGAGTTGGCCGGGGCCGGAGCAGCCCCAGCTTCACAGCCTGGTCCAGCCTCGTTGTTCTCCTTGATGTCTGAGGACTCTCGGGGACACCTCAGGCTCAGGGACAGGTGAAAGCTGGACACCCAGCTTGAGGCCGGACACCTAACTTGAAGGCCACTCGAATGAAGGGCTGTGAATTCAGCCTCGGGTGATTTAGCTGTCTCTTGCCGCTTGTGTTTTAGGTAACTTGGGTGTTTTTCGGCTTCTTTTGGGGGACTGTGGGCTCTTGTGTGCCCTGGGAAACCAAAAAGGGTCTCGCGTTTAGATTTTTCTCCATGAAGGCCACATTGTTTGGCCTAGTGACTAGGGGCACGCCCAAATTCCCAGGCTTTGTGTCTAAGCGATACTCATGTATTTTGGGAAGAATCGCCTCCTGAAGACACCATGTTGCCCATGAGGAGCGGTTGCTTCTATCTCGTTCAACTGACTTGCTTTCTTTTGAAAGTGAGGGACTGGGGGCCTGTGGAGAAGGAGGCGCTTCAGGAAGGAGGCAGTCAGGCAGCGCCAGTCTCTGATGAAGCAGCGAGGGCAATTCAATCAGCAGGCGTGCCAGGTAATTGCCGTCCCTCGGTCATCCAGCGTCCTGAATCAAAATCCCTGGGTGTCTGCAGGCTCTTCCCCTGGTGCCCGCTGCCGCACATCGTGTCAGCAGCCAAACTATGGAAAAGAAGCCAGGAAGGGCTCTCTGAGGATGACTGTCACCTCTGGGCTGTGGAGGTTATGGCCAGCAGTGTGCGCCTAACCCTCTCTGGATGCGGGGGGATGCTCACCGCCCACCACACCCAGTTCACCCGAGGTTCAGAACTTTGCCACTTTGGGAAGGAGGCCATCTGAAGCAGCCTCAGCAGATGACGGGAAATGCGGCTCTTAATGGAACGTACCTCCCGCAATAGCCGCCCCCCAGAGCTCGCCGTGAGTCCCCCGAGGCACAACAGCGGGGGATCCCTCCTGTGACCTGAGGTCCAAAGGGCTGCACTGAGAGATGGGGCACGGCTTAGAGGGAACCTGCACCGTCCTTCTGCACCCTCTGTGCGTGGGCTGTGCTGAGGCTTTACCTTTCTGGGATTTTTGGCAGTGCTGTCCACCCCCGGGGAAGCCCGCCACGCCGGGATGGATGACGTTCTTCCAAAG
Organism: Rissa tridactyla; assembly: GCF_028500815.1. Classification (NCBI taxonomy): domain Eukaryota; kingdom Metazoa; phylum Chordata; class Aves; order Charadriiformes; family Laridae; genus Rissa; species Rissa tridactyla. The sequence continues at coordinate 2,343,093 of NC_071485.1, forward strand.
AATGCAGGTACTGAGCAGTCTTGCAGGGGGCCAGAAGTGGGAGACAACTCCTGAAAACTCGGGGCATGCAAGCGGTGCCCACGCTGAAGAAAAGGCAAAGGGGGAGAGGGAGGTTGGGGTGTCTCCCGAGAGGGCCTGACTCCGTCCCTTCGGGGTGTGGGTGCTTGGCCGGGGCGGGAGAGCTGGGGGCGAGAGGAGAAAGAGAGGCTCCAGAGTGCACTGATTTGCGATGACTGTGGGAGTTGCCTCTGCTTCTACCGAAACCAAGGAGACAACGCAGCCCCAGGGTGTTCCCTCCTTCAGGGATGCTAACAAAGCGCGAAAGAACGTTTGCTGGCAATGTCAGACCTCCTGTGAGACTGCCAGTGGTGCGCAGGACACACTAACGTACGGAATTGTTCCTCCAGGTGTGGATGGCAAGAGAAACACAAATGCCACAAATCCTGAAGACTTCCAGAAGTACTGGATAGAAGGCACCATGACAATCTTAGGCTCCGTGCTGTTTGGGATGGGACTGTGTTGTGCGATCTATTTGTGGAGGGAGAGGAAAACGTAAGTTGTTGCGGGGGAGGAGGTGCCAAGCTCCTGTATTAGATGGCTGCTATTAGCCATGAAGCATTTAGAGGTAGGGTGTTCTGGAGTGCCGAGTTAGGTACGGGCCAAAGTCCGTCAGGTGATGCCGTAAATCACAGATGAGCCAAGGTGTCCCAGCAACTCAGACCGTGGTGAGGAACCTTCCCAGCTATCATCCCGTCTTCGGAGAAAGAGCTGTCCCATCTGCAGCCCAGCGCTGCCAGCGTGCGTGTTCTCAGCAAGGGCAGGGGTTTTGTCTGGGCAGGGGTGTGTATCTCTGCAGACAGGTATTCTGAAGAGAGGATGGAGAGCAGCTCAGTGAAGAGGGAGCCCAGGCTGTCCCCTTGTCTGGCGAGGGATGGGCAGGGGAGGCGAGTGCTGGTCCTTGCCAGGCACGCTGAGAAAGGAGAGCAGGAGGCTATCCCGGCCCTGCGTTGCTGTGCCCAGCTTTGGTCCCCTGGATCTCCTTCCCGGCACGTGCAGAGCAGCCAGGTCAGGATGGCCAGGGCGGAGAGGAGATGAGCCACGGGCAGGCGAGCGGAGCCCCAGCCCAGGGGTGCGCAGAGCCCCGTTTCCCTGCATGGAGCTCCCCACCTGCAGCCGGATGCCCGCACCCTCCGGGGCGTCCGTTGCTGTCCTGCACCCTCACACCCGCCCGGCACCACAGCCGTGTCAGAGCCTCAGCAGCCTCCTCTCTCCACAGCCGCCTCTCCGCAGCTTCAGGAGCCCAGCTCAACCCCAGCAGCTACCCCTCGTGCCCGGACAGCCGCACGACCAGTCCCAGCACCTCTGAGAGCCGGCCCCAACCCCAGCAGCCATCACCTGAGCCTGGGAAACCGGCCCACCTACCAGAGACCACCCAGAAACGGGCCCCCAAAAGACTGGACATCCACTTGGTCTTCCCGACGCCACCTGTGCCTCCACCGCTGGCGACAGCAGTACGGATTTCAGACATCAGAAGACTCCCGACTGAGAACTGAATGGCTTGACGCAGCCTGGGAAACCGGCCCACCTGCCAGGGAGCAACCAGAAACGGGCCCCCGACAGACTGGACATCCACCTGGTCTTACCGACCCCACCTGTGCCTCCCTCGCTGCCGACAGCGGTAGGGATTTGGGATAGCAGAAGACTCCCGACTGACAGCTGAAGGGGTCGACCATTCTGATTTCAGCAGAATAAAGGCGTAGCCATAAAACCAGACCTTTAAACCTGCCGCTGCTGCTCCAGGCTTGCACCTGGCCTCCTCAGCCGCTGTCGCCCCAGCTCCGAGCTGTTTGCCGTCCCTGCTGCTGCCCAGGCTTGACCCAGATTCAGAAAATCCTGGGAAAAGTGCCTTTTCACCACGACCGCCCGGCTTTGCTGCCGACGTGTCAGTAACGCAGCTCTTTCTCTTGGTGAGTGATTGTTGGTGGCAGTTACGCCTCATTTAAACCTGCCCCTGCTGCTGCAGGCTCGGGCCTTGCCTCCTCAGCCGCTGTCACGTGAGCTCCGGGCTCCCTGCGGGTCCCTGCCGCTGGCCAGGCTTGACCGAGAGAGGCTCCCGCCCGGCACCACAGCCGCCTCAGAGCCTCAGCAGCCTCCTCTCTCCACAGCCGCCTCTCCACAGCTTCAGGAGCCCAGCCCAACACCAGCAGCTCCCCCTCGTGCCCGGACAGCCGCACCACCCGTCCCAGCACCTCTGGGAGTCAGCCCCAACCCCAGCAGCCATCACCTGTGCCTGGGAAACTGTCCCACCTGCCAGGGAGCACCCAGGAACCGGCCCCTGAGGGACTGGATATCCGCCTGGTCTTCCCGACCCGACCCGAGTCTCCCCCGCTACCAACAGCGGTAGGCATTTGGGATAGCAGAAGACTCCCGACTGACAGCTGAAGGGGTCGACCATTCTGATTTCAGCAGAATAAAGGTGTAGCCAAAACTACAGACCAGTTGCGCTGTTGTCCGTTTCGTAACGGCATGAATGCCAGGAGTTCTGCAATTCTGGGCTGAAGTTCATACCGGGCCAGGCAGGGACGAGGATGCCCATGGTGTCAGCTGGCAGGGAGCTGGGCACGGGACCCGCCAACGGGCCAGCGGAACCCAGCCTCCCTGGTGGGACCGGCCCGCAAAATTCTGAGCCACTGAGGCACCCATGGGGCTCATTAGAGGTCATCACCCCCACCTCGGCCTCCTGTGCCAGCACCGCAGCACTTTGTCTCAGTGAGTGACTGTTGGTGGCGCTTACGCCTCGTTTAAACCTGCCGCTGCTGCTGCAGGCTCGGGCCTGGCCTCCTCAGCCACTGTCGCGCGAGCTCTGGGCTGTTTGCGGTCCCTGCTGCTTCCCAGGCTTGAACTGGCTTCAGAAAATCTTGAAAAAATCGCCTTTTCACCGTGATCGCCTGGCTTTGCTGCTGATGTGCCAGCACCAGAGCTCTATGTCTCGGTGAGTGACCGTTGGTGGCAGTTAGGCCTTGTTTAAACCTGCTGCTGCAGGCTCCGGCCTGGCCTCCTCAGCCGCTGTCGCACGACCTCCGGGCTCCCTGTGAGTCCCTGCTGCTTCCCAGGATTCAACTGGCTTCAGAAAGTCTTGAAAAAATCGCCTTTTCACCGTGATCGCCTGGCTTTGCTGCTGACGTGCCAGCACCGCAGCTCTTTGTCTCAGTGAGTGACCGTTGGTGGCGCTTACGCCTCGTTTAAACCTGCCGCTGCTGCTGCAGGCTCCGGCCTGGCCTCCTCAGCCGCTGTCACACGAGCCGAGGGGGAGTGGGTCAGGCTCAGTGATGTGCCCCGGGGCTGCGCACAATGCTCCTGCGTGGAAGGGAGAGACGCGTGCCACGGGTCAATCCCGTGTTTGAACTGCATTCGCTGCCGTTCAGGTGGGAAGAACTCTATTGAAATACCTCACAGGAGCTGCTCCGGTGTGTTTGTTTCCAGACGTGGCTGGAGGTCCTCAAAGAGTAAAGTCTAAAGCTGAAAAGAGAAAATCTTCCCAGCGGTCATCAGAAGTCCTAAAGGAACTCCTGAAGGAATTGGACAAAGCGGCACATGGTGGGCATATCTCACTCTTAAGCACAAGGCTCGGGAAGCCGAGGTTTTAGCTGGCTGTATGGACAAGCCGTAGCCTAGACAGCAGGAAGGGATGGATCAGAGCCTCCCTGCGGTGACACTCAATTTCACGCCTTGCAGGCGCTGGCGAGCTGCAGACAGAGACGGTCCAGAGTCTCTGCTGCCAGGTGTGGTCCAAGCTGAGTGCCAGGGACAGCTGCTGCCCCAGTTAGAGCGTTACTCCTCAGAGCTGCTCTGGGCAGACGGTGGTGTCCAGCTGGCAGGAACTGGCGGTGCTCGCGTCTTGAGCGCGTGAGGAACTGGCCGAGGAGCTGATCCCAGAGAAGTCCCGCTGTCCCGCACCCTCACACCCGCCCGGCACCACAGCTGTGTCAGAGCCTCAGCAGCCTCCTCTCTCCACAGCCGCCTCTCCGCAGCTTCAGGAGCCCAGCTCAACACCAGCAGGTACTCCTCATGCCCGGACAGCCGCACGACCAGTCCCAGCACCTCTGAGAGCCGGCCCCAACCCCAGCAGCCATCACCTGAGCCTGGGAAACCGGCCCACCTACCAGAGACCACCCAGAAACGGGCCCCCGAAAGACTGGACATCCACTTGGTCTTCCCGACGCCACCTGTGCCTCCACCGCTGGCGACAGCAGTACGGATTTCAGACATCAGAAGACTCCCGACTGAGAACTGAATGGCTTGACCATTCTGACTGACAGCTGCAGGGGTCGACCATTCTGATTGCAGAATAGAGTCGTAGCTATAAATACAGACCAGTTGCGCTGTTGTCCGGTTCATAACGGCAGCAATGCCAGGAATTTAGCAATTCTGGGCTGAAGTTCATATCGGGGCAGGCAGGGATTGGGATGCCCACGGTGTCAGCAGGCAGGAGCTGGGCATGGGACCTGCCGACGGGCCAGCGGAACCCAGCCTCCCTGGTGGGACCGGCCCGCTAGATTCTGAGCCCCTGAGGCAGCCATGGGGCTGGTCAACAGGTCATCAGCCCCACCTCTGCTCCCCGTGCCAGCTCTGTCCTGGGGTGCACAGGACAGGGCTCCTGTGTAGGGCAGTACCAGCCCCAGCCCAGCCCCTGCCTTGGGTGCACACAAATATACCACAGAAGGCAAAGCCCTAAAGAAAACACAGAGCGGCACAAAGCTGCTCTCAAGCCATAACGGAGATACCGTCTGTCATGGTTTTGGCGGGGAGGGCCTTAATTTTCTTCCTAGCAGCCTCTCTGGTGCCGAGTCTTGGATTTGTGACCAAAGCAGTGTGGGTAGCACACCCATGGTTTGGCTGCTGCTGAACACTGCTTGCACGGCGCCAAGGCCTGCTCTGTTCGCATGCTGCCCTGCCAGCGTCAGAGCCTCAGCAGCCTCCTCTCTCCACAGCCGCCTCACTGCAGCTTCAAAAGCCCATCCCAAACCCAGCAGCTACCCCTCGTGCCCGGACAGCTGCACCACCCGTCCCAGCACCTCTGAGAGACAGCCCCAACCCCAGCAGCCATCACCTGTGCCTGGGATACCGGCTCCACCTGCCAGGGAGCACCCGGGAACGGGCCCCAGCAGCCAGGACAGCCGCCCGGCCTTCCTGAGCCCACCACTGCTTCTCCCGCTGCCCACCTCAGAGATGTGGCCCCAACACCACCAGCCATCATCTCTGCCTCGAAAACCGGACCGGCTTCCACAGAGAACCGGCCCACCTGCCAGGGAGCACCTGGGAACCGGCTGTTACGTGAAACGGGGCCAAGCGGTTTTGGCAGAAGATAAACCCCCTTGCGTTCTAACACTCCTCACCGAGGTGGGAGGCTAGGTGCGGCTAGGTTTAAATTCTGAGTGATGCCCAATTCAGCACTATCAGTCCAATCGCTTTTAATATGTATTAAACTATTACGATTTGGATACACTAATAGTGGACTGCACCTTCAGTCTAGTCGTGCTCCTGAACTAGCACGGCCTCTCTGTAGTTTTGGTCGCGTTCAGTGAGAAAGCGAAACGACTAGCTACTTAAACAGCGCAGTTTATTTAAACAACAGATATACAGGTTCTTTAGGATTGCCGGTGATAAATACACTGTCTGCAAAGCACGTGCAAATAAAGATATTGCTAAGTACACAAACGCGCGACAAAATTATAAACGATACAGCCTGGCTATAAATGTAGGGTAGAGATTCTCTAGAGAAATTTCTAAGTCCCCGAGAAAGCGCTGGGTGTAATCAAAGTCTTACCCAAAGGCGTCCCTATGGGGGGGAAGAAAGGCTCAGCCCGTCGACTGATCCCGGAAATCAGCGGTGGAATTCTTCGCGATGGTGTCTTCCCTGACATCCCCTCTCTCTTGGGCTATTTTTATATTATTTTTTTATCTTCAAAGTGGAGTTTGAGTGACTTTAGTCATACGTACTTTTATTATGATTAATGTATTCAAGGAGGAGTGTTCACCCCTCGGGGGCGGATAGCCTCCAGGATGGAGGTGTGTTTTGGTACATTGTGGTGAGCAAAGTTCGCACAAAAGGACAGCATTTCATCAACATTTGACGAAATGTTGGCTCGGGTAGCGTGTAGGCCGCTTATGAGTTCCGTAGTACCATCTCGTCCCCATATCTGCTATTCGTCACAAGGGAAGGCCACGGAACAAGCGTGTTCCGTTCCATCCCTCGTGTAGTTTCGCAAACAACCTTGTACAGGGAATCGCAGATGTTGCATTCTTCGCGTGCCAGCTGCGGCTGTATTCTACCTCAGAAGCCTCTTGATTTTATGACTTTCCTTAATGTGTGAACAATGCTGTATTTTTGTATTCTTGGCCAATTTAGTAATTATTCCACACCGGCCCCCACCAGCCCGGACCTTCCCAACTCAACACCTGCATCCCCCACTGCCCAACGCAGCCAGACGGCCCTTCGGGACCAGGCCAGTGCCCTCCAGCCCCCGCAGGAACTGAAACCGCCCACCTGCCCCCCAAGACCATCGCCCTCATCATCCTGCAAGGGTGCCAGGCGGCCCCGACAGTGGTACGGGTTTGGGCTGCCACAAGGCTCCCGACGGACAGCTGCAGGGGTCGACCATTCTGAGTTCGGCATAAAGACGTAGCCATAAATACACAGCAGTCGCCTTTGCCAGATATTAATGGCAGCAATGCCGGGAATTCAGCAATTCTGGGCCAAACTTCATATCAGGGCAGGCAGGGATGAGGATGCCCACGGTGTCAGCTGGCAGGGAGCTGGGCACGGGACCCGCCGACAGGCCAGGGGAAGCAGTATTACGGAGCACAGCAAGAGTATAGTCACCACCACAGGCCCAATGGTAACTCATCGGTCCTTTGGAGTTCAATGGCTTCCCGTTGATCCGTAGGTCTCAAGTGACGGTGGTGAGGGTCCCAGTTGTGGTCTGGCTTGGCACTAGTTTATAGTCCCTGTCGGCTCGCAGTTCGATCAATCTGCGTGCAGGTCGTCTTGGCTCCCCTGTCACCGTTTGATGCGGTTGCTGGGTGAGATTTTCCTGCCCCTGTTGCGTGGGCAGCGCTAGACTTAGCACAGTCATCCTGCCACAGTAAATTTGGGGTACCCTTGGTTGGCATGTGGACCACGCAGGCAGCAGCAGGCAAACTTCCAGACATCCCGTTGGGCTGCCAAAAGTCAGACCTTTTGGCTCTGGACTTTCCTGGCGCCCTCAACCTCAAAACCACCCTTTCTCACTCGCCCCAGGTCCAGCCTCAAAAATTTCCATAAAGAATGGAAATCCCATAAAGAAAAGAGAGGCTTCTTCCCACTGTCTCTGGAAAGCCCCACTCTGCCCTCCTGGCACCTTCCCTGTGGGAGAAATTCTCAGAGGTTTGATGGTTTTGAGCCCAGTTCTGGGGAGAGCGTTAGCACAGAGGTTACTGGGGCAATGGAAGCCGTCCCCAGAGAGGGTGAGAAGAAGCAACACTTTTCCCTCCTGGCTCCTTCGCAGTGGGACAAATCTCTATATACTTGCTCTCTCTGAGCCCAGCTGAGCGGAGAGTGGTAGCACTGAGGTTTTCAAGGCAGTGAAAGCTGTTCCCAGAGACAGAGAGCACAAGCAACACTTCTCCCTCCTGGCACTTCCCATTTTGGAGCAATCTCTAGATGTCTGCAGTTGTAGAGCCCAGCTCAGGGGAGAGCGTTAGCACAGAGGTTACTGGGGCAAGGAAAGCTGTCCCCAGAGAGGGTGAGAAGAAGCAACACTTTTCCCTCCTGGCTCCTTCGCCCGCGGGGTGAGAACAGGCCCGGGTTGTCGGCCCTGGCGCCTTGCCAGGAGCTCCCGCGCCACCCCACGTGATACTGGCCGACCAATAGGAGCGAAGGGGCGTGGCGCCACAGCCGAGTCCCTCGCGGTGGCCGGGGCCGGGCTCACGCGCCGCAGCGCAGGTTAAAAAAGAGGGGGGGAGGAGGGAGGGCCCCGCGCGCGAGCGGGACAGGCAGTGACATCAGAGGGGCGGGGAGGATGGCGGGAAAACGGCACTGGGAACGGGAAGGGGAAGGGGAAGACGCGACACGGTGGCGGGGGTGAGGGGCCGACGACACGGTGAGGCCGCGTTAGTGACGTCAGCGCGGGGGTCGGGGGTGGGCGAGGGGCTGTGGGTGAGGCTGCACGGTGGGGAGCGGGGGGAGGGCTCGGGCCTGCTACGGAGGTGAACCCGGGCCTGGTCGTGTGGGGACCGGGGCCCAGGGGAGGTCGCAGGCCCTGTTCTGAGGCGACTGAGGCCGTGGGGGGGCCGCAGGGCCCCTCCTGAGGTGACAGTGGTTATGGAGAGGCCCCAGCCCCTGTCCTGAGGCGACAGCAGCCGAGGAAGGCTCTGTCCTCAGGCGACAGTGGCCGTGGGGAGGCCCCAGGCACCCTCCTGAGGCGACGGAGATGGAGGAGAGGCCCTGACCCGAGGTGAGAGTGGCCGAGGGGATGCCCCAGCCCTTGCTCTGAGCCGACAGTAGCCAAGTGGAGGCCCCCTCCTGAGGCGGCAGTAGCCGTGGGGAGGCCCCAGACCCAGTTCTGAGGTGACAGTGGCCAAGGGGAGGCCCTGCTCCCAGTGCCCGGCCCAGCAGGGTGCCCCCATCCTGGTCCCACATCACCCAGGGCCCAACCTGGCCCTTCATTCCTGCGCTGGCCCCCGGGCCCTGCTGGGATGTGGGTGTCCCTGCCCCTGCGCTCCCCTCGGTGAGGGCCCTTCTGCTCACCCAGGGGGGTGTCGGGGCATTGTCCCACCTGGCACAGACCCACCGTTCCCTGAGCTGTGCCCTGTCCTTTGCAGTTGGGCTGGGAGCTCCCAGTACCGCCAGTTTATCCGGTGTAAATACCCACTGAGGTCTGGGACTGGCTTCAGTGAGCACGGGGGCACCGGGAGCTGCTTTTCAACATCCCCGGCCTCTCCTCATACCCACCGCTCAGCTCCGGTGGTGACAATAAATGTCCCTTTGCCGCTGTCTGCGTCTGTGGGACGCTGGCTCGAAGGCTTGGCTGCGTGTGGCTTTTCACGTGGTGCCTGGTTTTGCCCCAAAAAGGGGGGTTTTGGTGGTGGTGAGGAGGCAGGTGTGAGCGGAGGGCTCTGCCGTGGGGTCGAGGGGAGCCGGGCAGCCCTCCCAGCCCGCCTGGTGTCTCACACCAGGACAGGGTGGGGCACGGGAAGGGTGAAATACGGTTGGCAGGGGAGAAATGTTTATGGATTGTGTCAGGAACGGTGTGGCCAGGACTGGGGCAGTGACCGTCTCCCTGTACTGGGCACTGGTGAGGCCCCACCTCGAATATTGTGTTCATTTTGGCGCCCCTCACTCCAAGAAGGACACTGAGGCGCCAGAGCGTGTCCAGAGAAGGGCAACGGAGCTGGTGAGCGCTCTGGAGCACAAATGTGGTGAGGAGTGGCTGAGGGAGCTGGGGGTGTTCAGCCTGGAGAAGAGGAGGCTGAGGGGAGACCTTCTCACTCTCCACAACTCCCTGAAAGGAAGGTGTAGCCGAGGGGGGTCAGTCTCTTCTCCCAAGGAACAGGCGATGGGACAAGAGGAAATGGCCTCCAGTTGCGCCAGGGCGGGTTTAGGATGGAAATTAGGAAAAATTTCTACACCACAAGGGTTGTCAAACATCGTAAGAGGCTGCCCAGGGCAGTGGTGGAGTCGCCACCCCTGGAAGGATTTAAAAGCCGGGCAGACGTGGTGCTGAGGGACGTGGGTTAGTGGTGTTTTGGGCAGGGCTGAGTTAATGGTTGGACTTGATGATCTGAAAGGTCTTTTCCAAGGATTGTGGGTCCAGCAGCACCAGGGCTGCTCGCTGGGAGTCGCTCGTGCTCCTCGGCTGCCAACCTGCTGCCAAAACCCGACCCAGGTGGATCTAGGGGGAAATCGCTCGGTTTCTGTCCCGTCCATGCAAGCTTTTCTCTCCCATTGTTGCTGCCTCAGATGGTGGTTTCCACTCCGGTGTCCCTCCGAGGAGCTGCTCTGTGTGTCCCCTCACCGCGTGTCCCCCCGCAATGGTGTCAGGCCACCCAGCTTTACGTCCCATGTCCTTTCAGCCAGTCGCTTCCCCCTCTCTCTCTTTGTCCCCTCCATCTCTGTGGCTGCTGGGGACTGAGGACGGTCACCGCCACCTGCAGAGGGACCCGTGGGTGTCACCAGCCGAGCACCGCATCCCCGCTGTCCCTCCCCAGGCGGTTAACTCACCCCCCTCTCTCTGCCCTTACAGGTTTCCCAGAGGATGGAACTGGCATCGGTGAGGACCAAAGTCCCCTCCTTCCTGTCGGACCTGGGGAAGGCCACGCTGCGGGGCATCCGGAAATGTCCCCGCTGCGGCACTTACAATGGCACCCAAGGCCTCATCTGCAAGAACAAGACCTGCGGCACCATCTTCCGCTACGGCACCCGCAAGCAGCCCAACGTTGACGCCATCAAGATCGTCAGTGGCTCAGACTTACAGATTTATTCAGTGCAGCAGAGGGACCGGGGACCGGATTACCGGTGCTTTGTGGAGCTGGGGGTCTTGGAGATGGCCATCCAGACGGTGGACGGGACCATCATCACGCAGCCCCCAGCCATGGAATGAGGGAAAGACTTGGAAGAAAAAGGCAAAACTCACACGTTGAGGTAAAGGTAGTTTAACATTACAGCAAAGAGAAGAAGAAAACAACAACAAGAATACTGAGAGAGGAATATACAAAACATGATTACGATAGCACCGCTCACTGACCGGACCTGGGAAGCCCCAGCCCTGTAAAGTGGCAGCTCCCAGGGCATGGCCCACAGGGGATGGAATACCTGTGTCCCTGCCAGGTCCTGGGGAAATTAACCCTACCGCCACCGGCACCAGCACAGACAGGTTGCCAGTTTGAAAAGGAGCCAGCTCTCTTAACACCCTCGGGTGGATATCGTCAGGGCCCATTGATGTGTAGGGCTCAGGCTCCTGTAATAGCTTCTATACCAACTCTCCCTGGGTTTGTGTTTACGTCAGCCTGGATTGTTGTTCCCAAGGCCAGCTGCCCAACGAAGGGAATTCCCTTTCTTGGGAATAAACTGGTTTTGTGCTTCCAGGAGAGCATTCTTGAAAAACTCCCAGCACTCACTTGCTCCTCCGGGGAAGCTTCCCGTGGAATCCCTGCCATCTGGACTCTCAGCAAGCTGAACCTTGCTCTTCAAAAATCTAAAATCTTTGCCTCAGTGCTAACCTTCAGGGCGCCCGGCAGGATCCCAGACTCCACAATACTGAGATGACTGCAGCCGAGGCTGTCACTAACTGAGGCGCTACGAGGCAGGTGGGCTTGGTTTGTGAGTAGCACGTCCAGCATCCTCGTTCCTGCTTGGCAGCGCATCACCAAGAACATCCTGGTGGTGAATTGCAAGGCCAGCCAGAAGCACAGCCTCGGCAACCTGCCCGCCTCCTTGGCCAGAAGATGAATTCCAAGATGCTGACGGACCACAGGTTCTTCTGCTCCTGCCAGGCTCCGAAGCCCGGCAAGGGTGGCCCAGCTGAGGAGGAGCCACCATTGCTGTGCTGTGTTCACTTCTTGGCCTGCCTCTGCGCCTTCACCAGCGATGAGAGCCTGGCACAGGAGTTCGCCAAATTCCTCACCTGCGATGCCAGCGGTAGGTGGGGGAAGCGACACGCGGAGGAATTTTTTTTGGGGGGTGGGGGGGAACATGTGTGGGGCTGATGCCACCCACTCCCCTCCTGCTCACCTGCCTCGCTTCACCAGGGCTGCCCTCGCATGTGCTCCCCATCAGGGCTTTGTTAGCTGGGGTTTAATTGCCTGCCCCCTCCCTCTGCAAGGACAGAGCTTCTTGGGGAGTGATTCCTCTTGGGTTGCAGCTCCCCCCTGCTGTGTGGGAGCTGGAGCTGGAGCTGGAGCTGGAGCTGGAGCTGGAGCTGGAGCTGGAGCTGGAGCTGGAGCTGGAGCTGGAGCTGGAGCTGGAGCTGGAGCTGGAGCTGGAGCTGGAGCTGATGGGTTTTGCTGTGATGGGCGCTCGGGGTGAGTCGGGTGTTCTCTTCCCTTGGGCCGGAGCAGCGCTGGGGGGAGGCCAGCTCGTTGTGAACCACCCCCTCCCCCGTGGCAGCAGCCTCTGGGGTTCAGTCCCCCAGGGGTTGTGCGCCCCGATAGGCGCACCTGGATAATGCTGCCTTGGTTTTAGGCACCCAAAGGTGAAAATCCACCCTGAGGAGAGTGCCCTGAGTGACGTGAGTGAATTAAAGTCACTGCTCACCTCAATGTTCCCCCAAGAAGTGTGTCTGGGGTGGCCAGGAGGGCTTTGGGGGTTCTCTGAGGATGTCTTGGGGGTGAAGTGCCAGCGTGGGGAGGGGGACATGAGACCGCACATCCCTGCAGTGCTGCCCCGCGTGGTTGAGATGCTTTTAAGGACGGAGTCTTGTTTCTCCCAGGGCTGAAAGGTCTGTCGGTCCTGCAGTTGGTGGGCAGCCCCGAGTCCCCGGGGCAGGCCGGGGAGGTGGCTGCTGCCAAGGCCAAGAAGAGGAAAAAGGATGTCGTGCCGGGTGAGTGTCCGCAGGAGGCTCTGTGGGACAGCAGGGGTGCAGGCTGAAGCCAAAAGCTATTGTCCAGCAGGAGGGGCAGCCCCGCCGTGACCTGCTGGGCTCATGTCTGGTGCCGGTGGCAGCTTTCGGAGCGGCTCTGGGTGTTGGGCACAGCCCTGCCCTGAGTCCAGTGGGTCTTTTAATGATCGTTGGTGATGTTAAGAGCTGTGGTGACAGCCCGCTCTGAGGAGAGAGGGGATTTCTCCATCCCATCCTGCATGGGGTGCCCTGGGACCCCCGGGACTTGTGCGCTGACGCTCTTTGAACCCATCCCTCAGGGGCACAGGTGGCCAGCCCCCTCCTGGCGCAAGACCTGGCTCATGGCAACACCAGGAGAAGCAGCCTGAAGAAGCCTGCTGTCGCCTCTTCGCTGAAGAAACAAGGTAAGCCTTGGCCACGCGCCTCAGGATGCTCGGGGACTGGGCGGATGCTCACAGCCATTCCATTTGTGCCACTGTGACCCCCGTGGAGGGGACAGCCGAGCCCTTGCCATCCTTTGCTGGCTCTAGGAGGTGGAAATTGGGCTCGGGCAGCTTGGTGTTACTGGTAGCCGTGTGTCTGGCATGGCTTGGGGCGTCGGCATGGCTCTGGTTGGCCATAGACGTGGTTGTTGTTAGAGAAGGACAATGCCGGCATCCTCCCAGGGTGGCTCTTTGGTGGATTTTTGGGCATGACAAGCTTAAAAAAGTTGGCTTTTGGTAGTGCTAGTGCTGCTGTGGGTGGGCAGGTGTTGGTAAGTATCTCCTAATGCCATGAGGTGCTTTCCCAGGTAAAATGAGGAGGTGAATGGGGTCAGACACAGTTGTGAGCTGGTTTCCATTGTTTTTTTGCTGCTGCTGCTGTTTGCAGCATCTCTGAATGGCCAGAGCTGCTTGGGGGGAACTTGTGGCCAGAGCCACTGTGGTTTCTAGTGGCAAATCCTTGCTAGGAAGCACGGTCCGACGCGGGGAGCATGCCGGCGGGGGAGGAGCCGGGAGCTGGGGTCCCCCCGGGGAGGTGGTTGCGGGCACCAGCGTCGTGCCTTGTCTCTGAGCAGGCGGCCGGGTGGTTGTGTGTGTTCCGACGTGATGTTCGGAGAGGGAAGGGTCAGCCCAATGCCATGGGAACCCGAAAAGCGACTCGGGGCCCTTCAGAGAAAGCCGCTCTCCCGGCTGGTTGCGGTCTGGGGCTGTGGTTTAGTGCTTTTGTTCCTCCCAGCTTTAGCGTTGGCCTAAAAAGGGGTACAAATCCCTTCTCTTTCCCCGTGTTGCTCCCGCAGATGCCCACGCGCGGCCCCGGGGGGTTGCGGTGCTCTGGGCCGGGGGCGAGGAGGTGTCAGGTCCCGCTCCCGGGGCCGGGGGCTGCGGAGGCGGCTCCTGGGTGTTGCCGTATGGCGGCGCCGAGAGCAGAGGGGGCTTCGGAAGCGGATTCAAGCGGTGCCGCGTTTCCCGGCCCTGGGAGCGAGGTGCCCGGGGCAGCGGCGTCTCGTCCATCGAGCTGATGGACGGGGTCGCGTTCGGTGTCCTGCTGCCTTTCGGGGCTCGGTTTAACACAGGCAGCTGCGGCTGGCGCTGCTGGGGGAATTGGTGCGGGTAGAATGGGGAATACTGGACCACAGCTGGCCGCGGCGGCCATTCCTGTCGAGCTGCAAGCCCCTCGGCGCACACCAAGAGCGTACCGGGGTCTGGTAGAGAGAAGGCTGCTGGTTTAGGCATCTGGCTCTTCCCTGGAATTCTAGGGCATCCGGGCTCGTCGGGCTAGGAAAGGCTTAATTAAAGCGGCTGGGTTGGATTACGAAGATGCAGGTTGTTATCCCGTGGGTCTGAGCAGAACCCGAGAGGCTTTAACTCGTGTTTAAGGCTTGAAGGCCTTGGGTTTGGGTTATCCCTAAGTGCCTCGAGGGGGGTCAGGATTATGGGGGAGAGGGGTAACAGGGAGGCAAGTTGTTATTCCCCAGTTGTTTCTCCTGCCCCGAGTTGTTTCTCCTGCCCGTCGGGCTTGGCGCTTCACTTGGGTGCGGATTTGGATTCGGGTTCTAAGTCTGATTTTTCCTGCCCTTTCTCTCTTGCAGGCTGTAACCAGCTGCTGGACGAGGCGCAGGTGACCCTCTCCTTCCAGGACTGGCTGGCCAGCGTCACCGAACGCATCCACCAAACCATGCATTACCAGTTTGAGGGTAAGGCTGGGGGGAGCCTCTCTGCACCGCTCCCCTCCCCTCTGTCATTCAGCTCTTGGCAGCGTTAAATAACTCTTAACAGGGAGGGAAGTGGTTTTACCCAGTTCGGAGACAATATTTTGCCCTGGGGAAGCTTCTGTCTGCTGGGATTTATTTCCTGATTCGGTGCTCAGCAGCAGCCGGGCACCAGGGTTTATCCCGGGGAAGGGAGAAATTCCCCAAGAGGTGGTTGATGCTCGAATTCAAGCTCGGGGAGGCAAAGGCGGGTGAGCTGCCCGACTCAGAAGGGCTGGGGGGCCGCTTTGCGGGCTGCGGGGAACTCTTTGCCCTCCCCCCCGGCCCCCTGCCTGCCCCGAAGGCAGGGCCCGAGCGTTCCCTGGGCGTGTACGGCCCTGGGCGATGGCTCGTGGCCGCGATACCTGTCACCTGCCCCACTCTGCTTCTGAGCTGGCAGCGGGGCACGGCTCTGGCCCGGGGTCCAGCCGAGAGGTGGCAGCTTGTGTTGGGTCTGTGAAAATCCTTACTGGGGATGGACTTTGTGTGTCTGTGGGCTGCTGGGAGAGCTGGGCAGCTGCTGCCCTGAAGAGAGGGACCCAAAACAATGCCAAAGGGAAGCAGCTCTTTGCAAGCAATTTAGGAGTGCTGTGAGTTTGTCACCTAGGACAAAGACATCCTGCTCTCCACCCCTTGTGCCCCTACACCCCCCCAGCTGACCAGCAGCACAAGCCAAAGCAGCTCTCCCCAGCCTGGCACCAGTTAAGATTCAATTTATTCGCTGTTAATCCAAAACCAAGTCCTGGGGAGAAGCAGACAGCCAAGGGCAAAGCCAAATACTCAGGAGTTGCCCCCCCCAGCCCAGGACAACAGCCACACAGTGGAGTAAAAGCTGAGGCCGCTGCAGAGAAAATGGGGGAAGACAGAGGCACAGAGTGACCCTCTTCGCCTCCCCACCCCCCTTTCCCTCCCCACAGCTTTTGTCTGCAAGGATGCCCTCCCCCTGGGCACCTTCTCCGAGGACAAGTGGCACATCACCAACATCAAGCAGATCTTCTACACGCCTGAGGTAAGGGAGGGAGGGAAGGCAGCCCCCCACTGCCCCCTAACCCCCCGCTTCACCTGCTGCTGCTGGAGATCACCCGCAGCTTCGTGCAGGACCTGGAGAAGCAGCCGGCCATCCAGCCCCTGGAGCTCAAAACCTTCCTCAAAGTGGGTAAATGGGGGGGCAAGCTGCAACCCCCCCACCTCATCCCAGCCATGACCAGGAAATGCCCCACCAGCAGCCTCTTCCCCCCAGTATGGGAGCAGCAGCACCCCCCCCAGCAGCCTGGAGTGAGACCCCTGTGGGAGCTGCAGACCGGGGGAGGGCCAGAACCCCCCCCCCCAAGAATTATTTTAAGTGCTGCATCCTTTCTCCTTGCCTGGGATGGGGGGAGGGGGGGCATGGCAAGAAGTGCCCCCCCAGACACAAGGGACCCTAGTGCTAAGGGGGTCCCCACTCCCCCCCCCCCCATGCAGGAGCCTCACTCATAAGGGGCTCTCCCAGACCCCCATCGGGGGGGGCCCTGAAGCCAAAAGGGCTCCCCCCCACACACACACCCCCACCCGGGGAAGGGTCCTACACCCTGCCAAAGCCACAGCTCAATGTTGGTCCCCACCCTCCCACCCCCAAAAAATAAAAATAATCTCAAACACTTGTGAGAGCCCTTCCCAGATTTGCCAGCCCCCACCCAGGAACAAAAAGGAAAAAAAAAAAAAAAAAAAACACAATCCCTGAACACTCACCACACCAGTAACCCCCAGCTGCTCCCCCAGTCACCTGAAAGACAAACACCAGCTAAACATCCCACAGCCCCCCCATAAAACACCCCAGGAGGGGAGGGACCCCTCTACTGCCCACCCACCAGGGGAAAGGGAGTGATCTAAGGGCGGGGGGGGGGAACGTGAGGCTTGAGGCACCCACAAGCCAGTGTCGCTTGGACAATGGGTCCCTCCCCCACCCAGGGGAGGGCAATAGCAACAACGACACCCAAACAGGTCAAGTATAAAACACTTTTCAGAGGGTAACACTAAATAAGTCACTTTATTAATAATAATAATTTAAAAAAAAAAAAAGCCCCCATGGAGCCCCACACCGGTATGAAATACACCAGTAAGAGTCAGGCCTGGACCCTGCGGGAGGGAGGGAAGGGCTCAGGGCTCCGGAGTTCTCATCCCAGAGAGAAAAACTCTCAAACTTCCTCATTTCCCTGCAAGGTGTCGTTCCTGGGATGAAATAATCCCGCAGGCCGGTGCCCAGCTCTCGCTCTTCCTCATCCCTGCACCTTGAAGGGGTGGGGGGGGGGGGGGGGGCTGGAAAACACCCAGACCTTGAACCCCCCCCGCCACCCAGAGCTACCTGGAAAGGGAACAGTGGCACCAGTTCAGGCACCGAAAAGGGGGGGGGGGTGGTTTCCCAAGCAGACCTTACTGGAAAATAAAATTCCCCATGGAATAATTAGTCCTCTGTGTGTCTGCCCCCCCTCCGACACAGAAGGAGCCCCCCCACACCCACACACCTTCATCATGGAGTGGATCCCCAAAATCCTGCCCCGCTCCCGCATCGAACTGCGCCTCAAATTCCAGTACGGCCACCACAGCGCCCGCCAGCCCCGGTCCCCCCCACCGCCGCCACCACCACCCCCCCCCACCCCCCGAGCTCGCCCCTCTGGCCACCATTGCCTTCCCCTGACACCCCCCCCCCCCGGGGAGGGGGCCCAGGACTGCGCCCCACGCACCCGCAGGGACGATGGCGCACCCGCCGCCGCTCCGGCAAAAACACAAACACCTGGAAAATAAAAGGTGTCCCCCCCCCCCCGCCGCCCACCACTGGGTGCCTGGAGGCTCCCTGCACCCAGCGTGGGGGGAGGAAAACACCCTGGGGACCTCCCCACCCCGGGCGGGGGGGGGGGCCTCACACCAACGGCAGCCCCCACCAGCCCTGGGTTCAAAGGGGGGGGCTTCACCCAGCCAGGGTTGGGGGTGTCCGGGGGGGGGACCCAGGGAGCAGCACCCAGCCTCCCACGGGAGGGGAGGGGGGAAAAAAAGCCCCCCCCATCCCAAAAGTGACCCTGGGGGGTCCCGACCCACCTCTCCCCGCGCTCCAGGGCTCAGCTCCGGCCCGGCGGCTGCTCCTCGTCTGGGGGGGGGGTGGAGAGAAAGAGCTGAGACAACATAACCCCTCCCCCAGCACCGCCCCAGAAAGGGGGGAGCCCCCCTCAGCACAGCCCGGGGGGGGGGGGGCAGCCATACCTCACCCCCCCAGTCTCACCCCGCTCCATTGCCGCCTCCTCCAGCAGAGCCCCCCCAACACCAACCTTCCAGCCTGGAATAAAGACACAGCACTGGGGCGGGGGGGGGGCGCACAGCCAGGACGCCCCCATAACCCCAGAACAGAAACAAACACCCCCCGGGGACAGCACTGGCAGGGGGGGAGGGCAGCCAGGGCACCCCCCCAATCCCCAGGACAAAGCCAAGACCCCCCTTCCAGGACAGCACTGGGGGGGTCCTCATCCAGGACCCCCCCCAATCCCCAAGACAGAGACAAACACAACACTGGGGCGGGGGGTCATCCAGGCCCCCCCCCCCCCCCCCACCTCCAGAGCAGCACTGGGGTCCCCATGCAGGACACCCCAAAGACAACACTGGGGCGGGGGGGGGACCCAGAACCCCCCTCACCTCCAGGGCAGCACTGGGGGGGGGTGCATCCAGGAGACCCCCCCCCCTAATCCCCAGGACAGACAGACACCCCTGGGGCTGGGGGGGACAACACATCCAGGGACAACCCCCCCCGGGGGGGGGAATCACCCCAAGGGCAGCCCCTGATCAAGGGGGGGGCAGCACCTGGTCTGGGGAAGTCGCTCCCAGTAGGCACCAGCAAGCTCCCAGTAGCTCACCGTGGGCAACAGCTAGCCCCCCCATTGCTCCCAGTAGGCACCCAGTTGCTCCCAGTGGGCAGCGGCAAGCTCCCAGTTACTCCCAGTCTGCAGCAGCAAGCTCCCAGTAGCTCCTAGCAGGCAACAGTTTGCCCCCCACTGCTCCCAGTAAGCACCCAGTAGCTCCCAGTCGACTCTCAGTAGGCAGCAGCTAGCCCCCCCAGTGCTCCCAGTAGGAACCAGCAAGCTCCCAGTCGCTCCCAGCAGCCCCCAGTAGCTCCCAAGAGGCAACGGCTAGCCCCCACTGCTCCCAGCAGGCAGCAGCAAGCTCCCAGTTACTCCCAGTTGACACCAGGAAGCTCCCAGTCACTCCCAGTAGCTCTTAGCAGGCAACCGTTAGCCCCCCATTGCTCCCAGCAAGCCCCCAGTAGCCAGCAGTGTGCCCCCCCCCAGCCCCGTTGCTCCCAGTAGGCAGGCAGAAGCTCCCAGTAAGCAGCAGCCAGCTCCCAGTAGCTCCCAGTCACCACCGGAGACATCCCAGCAACCCCCAGTGGCTCCCACCAGCCCCCCCGGGGGTTTAAGAGGCCGCGGGGGGGGGGGGGGGGGGCCGTGCCTAGGCCCGCGATGGGGCACAGCTGTGTCCGGGGAGGAGGTGGGGGGGGTGGGGGGGGGGTGTCCTGCCCCCCCCAGCTGGGGGGCGTTGGGTCCCGATTGAGCCGGTCCCGCCCCCGGGGGTGGGGTGGGTGTGCGTGTGTGTCACACCTTGTGTCCGTCCCCCCCCCCCCCCCCCCGGGACTTTCCGGGGTGCGAGGTCACCCTTTGCCCCCTCGTTGAGCCCCGCTCCCCAGCACCCTGCGGGGGGGGTGGGGTGGGGGTGTGTGACAGCCTTTGTGCCCCCCGGCCCCACGGGGGCCAGATCCGCCTGGGGAGAACCCCGAGGTTTGGATTCGGGGGTGCTGAGCCCCGGCAGGGCTCGGAGTCAGCCGGGGTCATACGCGCCCTTCGTGCCCTGCAGTATCGGGGGCTCCGGCTGGGGATGGGAGGGGGCCCACCACCCCCCCAGGGCCACCAGCACCCGAAACCAGAGCTCCGCCTTCCCAGGGACCCTTGGTCGTGGGGCAAAACCTACGTGGGGGGAGGCCGGGGGGACCTGGACCCTTTCCGGCAGCAAAGCTCTATCCCGTTGGGTGCCGAAAACATGGGATTGGGCAGCGGGACTGGGAAGAGCAGGACGGAGGCGCCCCCCAGTTGCCGTTTCTCATCCGCGGAACATCCCCGAGAGCCTTCCGCTTGCTTCCCGAGGCAGCGGCCAGCACGCCGGTTCTCTTTCGTAATGAAATAATTTATTTTCTAACAGTCGAACAATACAGAAGTATCCATATACACAGCAAAGGTCTCCTAAAACATGTAGTTTCTAAAAACGCGTGTGCTAACTGTAATAAAAAGCACCATTAGATGGCCTTGACACAGGATTCTGAATGACGACGGGGTATTTACAGCAGGAACCGAACGGCTGGAAACAGAATTCCTATTCTCCCATCTGCCGCTCCCCGGCTCTCGAATGCCTAAAATAAAGCCGATGCTCTACAGGTTTGCTTCTCGGGAAGCAAAAGGTTAGGAAGAAAAAGATGGAAAAGCACAAATAAAATGCGTCAAAGGAAATACAAGCAATGCCCAGATGGTTCTGGATCAGACGTTTCGGACGGCTCGCGTACCGCTACGCTGGATAAATTAAAAGGATGAAAGAAACGTCGCGGTTTTCAGCCATAGCCGTGGCAGAGCAAGGACGTGACGTTTTCCAGGGAGCAAGTGACGGCAGGCGATGTCCCAACCTTTTTCTACACGGGGGGGACAAATCAGGGAGCAAAGCGCCAGGGCAGTGATGGGCTCCAGAGGGATTGGGGTAGGGCCCCGTTCCCAGCAGCTTCCCGTTCTCTGCCCGGCTGTGGGTCCCATCTCTCGCCACCCAAAGCAGCGGTTTGGGATCTGCCTTCCGCAAGGAAAAAGAAACGAAAAACGAAAAACAAAACAAAACAACCCCCCCAAAAAAGCGTGTTTTCGACTCACGCCCGTCTGTGCAACGATCCGTTGTAAACGTGGGGCGCGCGAGTGGCTCCTCGCATCCCCTTTTTATTTTAATCACAATATACAAAAATGTCCTTCCTGCAGCTTATTTCTTAGGAATGCTGGTGGATCAGTGAATTCCAGGAAAAGGCTCGCACAGCCGCCGGGCGCCTCGGCCGACGAAGTGGGGGACCTGGAGAGAGCGAAAGCTGCCAGAGACGGTCCCGGCCGCTCGCCGGGAAGCAACCGCCGGATTTACAGCCTCCTTCCAGGTTAGTGCATCATTTTGGAGGGTTCCCATTTCTCTTCGCCCTCAGGCTGGAGAGGAGCACATCCCAACAGTGCAAAAGGTCCGATAATTATTAGTTTGGGACAAAAAAGAAGAGGGGGGCGGGGGGGGGGCGGGGAGTAAACCCCCACGCAGCCTTTCACCACGAGAAGAAGGCGGGTAACTCAAAAAGGCACAACACTGAAAAAAAAAATTAATAATTTACACCGAATCGAAACCTTAAGACTCAGCCTACCTAAACGACAACCAAAAATTAACTGTTTTCTGCCTCCCGTTGAACCCCGACGGTGCTTTCCCAGTGCTGGATGTCACCCTTCCCTGCTCAAAGGCAGCAAGAGCCGCCGCTCCAGAGGGAATCCCGAGGCGGTTTTTGGAAGAGGGTGAGGGAGGGCGCTCGGCCAATGCCTCAAAGTGCTGATATTCCACTGCCTTTTCTCTGTGCTTTTCATCCTTTTGCCTTCCCCCCCCCATTTTTGAAAGCGCAGGGGTTTTGAGCTCGCGTGGCAAAGGCTGGCTGCCTCGGGCGTACCGGCGCTAAAGGCATCTGAGTTGCGGGTGAGTGCAAATCCGTCGGACGTTGGAAAACTCCGTCTGCTTTAAAAAAAAAAAAAAAAAAAAAAAAGAACACACCCCCAAAAAAATTCCTCGTGGTTTTGATTTTTTTTTTTTTTCTCTTTTGAAACCCAGAAGGTGCAAAAAGAGCTGAGACTTGGGAGTTTTTAGCAATTCGTTAGCCCCATCTCCCATCCCTCTTGCTTCTTCGAAGATTTCAAACGATCCAAAAATAGATTGAGGATATTAAAAAAAAAAAAAAAAAAGCCGGGGGGGGGACAGAAAGAAATTGAGTTTTATAGTGCTCACTTTATGGAGCATCTCGGTGGCTTCCGGCGTTTTGGAAACTGCATTTCTTGAACGGATTGGTACAGACCGCGGGTGCGTGGGGAAGCTCGGTTTTGTCTCCCACTGCTAAAAAAAGCCCTTGGAGAGCGAAGCGGCTCCTCACCGCGTGCCGACAGGGATCGAGGGAGAGGTTTGCCAAGGGGGCGGAAAGGACCTTCGCCTGGCTCAAGGGGAAAAGAAACATCTCTGTTAGCGGACCTCTACGTATCAAAGTTTCCAGAACATCTATAAAAGCAGAAAGTCATAAGAATGTTATCTCCAGTACATAGAAAAAGGAATAAATACTATTTATAGCTCGTGTGTTTTCTGTACATTTCCGTGTGCTCTCAGGTCGGGACCCCTCCGCTGTCAGGGCAGTGGGAAGGGCTCTGGCCCTTCCGTGGTGTGTTTGGGTTTCTCTCCCTAAGGTGGCGGCCACAAAATCCTTCGCGAGCCCATTTGAGTGCCTGAAAAGATCCCCGCTGGCCGGAGAAGTGCTTCAGTGAAGATCTGTGGGGTCCCCTCGGGCGCCGACGGCCAGAGGCTGCCCCGCTCCCCCTCACCGTCGGGTTATTGCTAAACTGTCACGGGATGGATTTGAATGGGGCCAGGCATCGCTTCTGTAAAACAAATGAGGCATCATCTTTGTTTTTTGTGCTAAAGGGATGGAGATAATCTTTGTTCATCTCTCCGAGGTAGAAAAAATTTGTCCCAGAGACAAGAAGCATGAAAAAAATTCCAGGAGCGCTCGCCTGGAACAGCACTGTGCAGCCGCGAAGCAGGAGGTGGGACGTCGCACAGGATGGGAACAGGGACCGTTTGATTTTAGGTAGGACAGAAAACTTCCCAGACCGAAGGCGTCCGACCCCAAATGACGGGTGCCGAGTCCCACAGCCCTTCCTGAGTGGCATTCCCCATGCCAGTAAGGCTCCAGCTGCGGGATGACGGCAGGGCTGGGCTGGGCTGGGCTGTACACAGCTGTGCTGCCACCCGGAATATTTAGAGTCGGCAGAGAGAAGCCCTCTGATCAATGTGCCGGCGGCTGCAGGTGCAATCCCTGCGCCTGTCCGAGACGTGACGCGGCGGAAACGCTCCGCTTCCCGATTGCCGACTTGCCTCTGCTCTCTCCTGGATCTAAGCTATGCAAGAGGTTGGCTCTGCCTTCGGATACTTGCCCATAAACTCTTACATTTGGGCCCTGCTGCCGATTATCAGGTACGTGATGTTGCTGGGCAGATGCGGAGTAGATTGGGAATACCAGGTGGTGACAGCAAGCCAAAAATCCCAGCGGAGGGCTTTTGAGGTTGCTGTTACTGCTGGGATAGTCTCGGGCGCATCAAAACGTGGCTGGAATGTACGGTCTTGCAGAGAGGACTTTCAGACGGGAAGAGAAGCTGGCAGATGCGAGCTCCGGGGAGCAGCTTGCCACCCGCAGCCCTGCGCCGGGTTTTGGGACTTGGGCAAAGCTCAGCTTCGTTCTGGTCGGCAGTTCATTAAGATTTTTTTTATGTGCAAGAGAATGGCAGGACGGTCTGGTGTGCTACCTAACGAGATCCAAAAGGGAAACGGCAATGGGTGAAACAGCTACGGGAGTTGCTCCTTACAGGTCGAGAGAAGGCTTGTGATTGCTCTGCAACTTCACTCTCTTCACGCCGGAGCTGGAATAACCCTCGTCGCTACATATGCTCTGCAGGCTCCCTCTTTCGTCCGAGTCGCTCAGGCTGCTGCTGCTCCAGTCGAGGTCCGCGGGAAGGTCATCCGTGCTCTCCACGTCCACATCTATCTCTTCTGCAAGAGGAATGGTTAAGCATTACAGCACGGCCGGCCAGACTTCTTCCCAGCCAGCCCCGCTACGACCTGAGTGCAGGGTCTCACCTCTATCCGAGTCTGAGCGCTCTGAAGAAACAGTGGATCCAATACTGTCCATCCTTATCCTCTCTATCCCCAGCTTCTCCAGCTGCCTTTTCAGGTGCCGCTGCTCCCGCTGCAGCTGGTCTATTTGGTGTACGGCTTTCCTGTCATAGTCTTCAAGCTTCTGCAGAGGATGAGAGAGAAGGCATCCTGAGCTGCCCAGTTGCCAGCCACACGTGAAACATCGCTTTCCCTACCCAAGCCACCCAAACGCGACTGCCGCCAGCTACCGGGGGGCTCCCTGGCTTCACCATGCTCAGGACGTCGAGCACATGAGTCATATGGACGCAACTTTCATCCTCCCACGAGCCAACGGACATTGAAGCAGGGTGCAGCCTCTGGCCTAGGGATGGAGAGGTCTGGACCTGCCCCGAGGCCGCTGGGGAAGGCACATAAAGGACGCTTTCCTCTCCAAACAATTTACACGCACAGCTACGCTGGAACCGGCCCCATCCTATTTATAGATTTTTAGAATTTTTGATAACCAGGGAGTGGAACACAGCCCGATGCCCTGGTTTATCTCTCAGCTCATGGAGCCTAAACACACCCAGTGAGGAGAGCCCTCTCAGTCAAAGTCTAAAGGACAAAGAGTGAAGTAGGAAATACTCTGGAAAAGAAAGGCAAAAAAACAGGTGTCCTGCAATCCTGCAGCCAGTCTCATCCCTAAGGCCTCCAGGCATCGCTGCGGTGTAGGGTACAACGCGGAAGTTTGGCTGTAAAGCAGCATGGCCGTCCTCTATGACCCCGTTGATAAGGAGAATCACACGGACTCGCTGTGCCACCTGCGAGAAGGGCAATACTGACCTGCAACAGCATTAACCTCTGTCAGTATTTCCAAAACGATGTCCTGACCCGGCTGTTACCTTCATCCCACTTGAGGATCCAGACGCCCAAAGCCCTGCGCCCCAGGTGGCGGTGCTGCTCTCGAAACCGAGCTCGGCACCTAACCAAGGGGGACGGAACCCCGTTTCTTGTGTCTCCCACTGCGGGTGGGTTCAGCAGCACCGAACGAGCCCACGCTCACCTTGATGTGCAATTTGGCTTTCGTTAGTAAACTCAGGGTGGTGTGTCTGCTGGCTTCGGGTCCGAGCGGTACGAGCCCTTTCAGCTTCTCCAAACACAGCCGTAGATGGGCACGCCTGTAAGAACACACAAGGCGCTGAGCGGTCAGGTACCTGCTTCCCAAACAGCATTTCACTCCCGCGGGCGCGGATAATCAGGGTGGTTGGAAGCTAAGCTGAACCAGATGCCTCCCCACCCTCTGGCAGCTTCCATACACCGGGCAAAAACTGCAGCCAGACAAAAGGACTTCTCCAAAAATCCCAATTCCAGCTTCGGCCAACTCTGACAAAACCCTGCCGGGCTGTCGGGACGCTTGCTGGCAAAGAGCTGCCAAAGATGTCGATTTTTTGGGTGAGGGTATCTGCTTTTGGTCTTTCTCCTCTCAAAAAGCTTCACTTACAGGGATGCTGTTTGGTCACTGCCTCGCCCCACCGACAGCTGAAGCCACGTGGGCTGACGCCACACAGCTGTAAACCCAGCACCTCCCTTGGGAGTGCTTCTTTTCCCTATTTTTAGTAGGATCGGTCTGGTTTCGGATCCATCGCCTTGGCACGTGTGGCTCTGGTCAAAACAAAACCAGCTCCCCATGGGAACGCCAGCCCCAAGCGGCATCACACTCCTTGGCTGCCAGGAGCCTGCCAGGAATCCCTCCCTCCCTGTAACACACGGATTTTGTCTGCATTAATACACAGGCCGATGCTTTACTGCGTGCATGCCGCTGCCGAGGGAAGCTCTGGCTCCTCGAGGAAGTCCCTTTATCTGTGGATAACCGAGATGCTCCCAGCGTAGGCTGGTTTCCCTTGCGTTCGCCACTCCAATCCCAAGATTTAGGTCACATTCTTGGGCATCGGTTGCAACACCTGCCTTTGTAACACCCAATGGACACAGGCAGCTGCAAAATGGGATTTTGCAAGTACCTGCCTATCTTGTCTTGGGCGCGCTAGGAGTAAACAGGCATTTGCCTACACAAAGTACCTCCTAAATTACAATGCAAGCAAAACATGTGGTCTTCATTCTTCGGGTGAATCCCAAACACCAACGGGCTCAAAGATGAGCCTTTCCAAAGATAATTTTCCTGAGCAGGGTGAGGAAGAGCTGCCTGGAGCGGTGCAGACCTGTCCAAACGTGCCGTGCCAGCTTACAAGTGATTTACCTGCGAGATCTATGGATAAGGAGCTAGCCCAGCCACGCTCTGCGAGGGCTGTGGCAGCCAAATCAAAATCCTTGGCCGTCTCTGCTACAAAATAATGCCTTGTCATGCTGGTTGTTCACACCAGAAAACAAACAAACCAACCAACCAAAAAATGGCAAAAAGCCAGCCCCCCCTGCCTAGCAGAAGTTATGCAGAGGGGAGCTCAGCAACCAGCCCCGTGCCGAGCAAGTTTCTGGATTACACAACGCCAACGCCAGAGTCAAAACCGGGGCTTCCGCTTCAAAGTCAGAGGCGCAGCACATATAAAAGCGCGTTTCTGCCACGCTTCGCCCAGCTGAAACTGCTGCCACGCTTAAAAAGCCCTAAAAATCCCACTGGCTCATATTAATAATAAAAAAAGAAACCCTCAAAGGATTCGTTTCCCGGGCAAAGGACCTTCCAAGCCCATCGGCTTGTTTCGTTGCCCTTGTCTTTACACTCTGTGAGATACTCATCTTCTCATCGCTCTCCCTCCCCAAGCTGCTCCTCATGCCGGGGTAGGAAGCTGGCAAATTTTGGTCGAGACCCACTGGCTCGACAGGATTAAGGTATCTCTAATGAGGAGCGAAGGGGTACGTAAGCCCTGTCCAGAAGCTCATTTCTCCAGCCACCCTGTTCGAAGGGGTGGAAACGATGGAGCATTTACTGCACTCGCTTATGCAACGTTACCAATGGGATTTCGACATGGCTCCGGTCTAAACAAGGCGAGAGGGACGCAAGGTGAGCCTGAAGTAATCAAACTCTAATTTTCTTGGTCTTTTCAAACGAGGAATAAACGGCCCTGGCCTTTTCTAAGCCATGTCACTTGGGACGCTGCCTCTTAAGATACAAACCAAGCAAGTTCACATGAATCCTTCGCTGGCAGCAGGACATGGCAAGATTTGAGCTGCATCCAAGCCATGCCGAGAAAATGAGCAGCCCATTGAGGCCACAAAGCCATCTTTCAGCTGGACCACAAAGACTGCACCGCTCTGTCGCAAATAATCCCAGTTATTTGTGTGCACAGCTCCAGCCGTGTACCTACAGCCCGACTGCGGGTGAGCAGAGGATGCTGGCCATTCCACCGGCATGGGATTGCCCCCAGGAACTGGGAGAGGCCTGGAAACCCTTCTCCCCAGCAAAGCTGAGAAGTGGGATGAAGGGTTTTGACAGCAAACTGGAGCTGGCAGAAGAGAGACATATCGTTCCCACCTCCTTATTGCACAGCTGCTCCAGCAGCCAAGGACAGCGAATGCTTCAAGTCCAAGCACTCACCTTGGGCAACACCGGGAACCTTCTCAGTGGCCACTTTATCCAGCCATCCTGTCCATTCCCTCCTGCTCCCGACTTCAACGCCACCTCGTCTCCTCGACCCTGGTTCCCAACCCTTGGAAAAGCAGCGATTCGCCCAAACCCCGCTCCTCACAAGCCTCCAGCACTCACCTATTCTTTTCCATCTCGTTGTGTGTCGACCTGAAAAAGAAAGAACAAGTTATTAACTCCTCCGTCTGACTAAGTACACTGCAATTAGGATTAACACGCGTGATTTAGTAAATGCTCCCCGGAAAAGTTGCCAACCTCAGGGGCTTTCAGAGCCACTCGGTACCCCGGGGATGGCAATAACAGTGGAAGTGATGCAGACAGCCCGGCGCAATGGTGAAATTGCCAGATAAATGGTAATAAAAAGGCCGGTAAAACCATAAAATAGGATTTTAATGTGGAGAAGTTCAAGTTTTAGAACAAGGACTAAGATTAAGCAGCTGTATCAGTGCCATGACGCAAGAGAGAGGGTACACCATCCACCAGTGAGTGTTTGCTGGACTCCTGGTGTAGAAGGGGAAGCACCAGCCCCGAGAGCACGGGGCAGAAGGGCTGATCTCCGGGCAGGGGGAGGGAAGTTGCTCCATCGCAACACAAAACCTGCAACCAAGCCTTTCTTGGAAAGAAAGCAGGTTTTCAGACAGCGCAGGTGCTCTGAAGAGCTTTTTTTAAATGCGGCTTTTAAAAGACTTCTTGCACAAGAAGGGCAGAGAAAGCAAAAGGAGAACCTACAATCCTCAGCACGTAAAGCAAAGAGATGGGGGCCGACAGCTCGGGTGCTTGGTGCCACCTTTGGGGAAAGCACACTGCTTTTTGAAGGCTGCACGGCATCCAAGAGGTTGTGTCTCACGCCAGGAGCCCCAAACCAGCTCAGAACACGCCAGCCACACAAGATGGGGACTAGGAGGGAGCCCCCAAAGTCTCGATGACATTCGGGCCTGTGTCTGCTGCTCAGCCAGTCATCTCTCTGCAAAACTGGGGCGAGCTGCCAGGAAGACAACGGGTAAAGAAAAGATTCCCCATGTCCAACAATGGGTTAGCACCTCTTAACGAGAGATGCCCAACGTGATGTTGAAAC
This sequence comes from Rissa tridactyla, assembly GCF_028500815.1. Taxonomy (NCBI): domain Eukaryota; kingdom Metazoa; phylum Chordata; class Aves; order Charadriiformes; family Laridae; genus Rissa; species Rissa tridactyla. The sequence goes on from NC_071485.1 coordinate 2,371,550, forward strand.
TCAGGCAGGCGTTATGTCCATTTACAAATTCCCCTGAAGCTCCTAATTTCGATGCTAAGAAAGGGCAGAAAATACAAGCTACTACATATTTTCTCTCTCTTGAAACCCGGGACAGCCGCATGAGGCCACGTTGCTTGTGATACCAAGACCAACTCTTAGGGAAGAGCCACTTCCCTGCCCGGGCTCTCCTTAACAGCTTGAGAGGCCACCTACTCTAGTTTAGGAAAAACGTTGTTATGCGCCTGAAAACCTAAAGACATGGAAAATCCACAGGCTGTTCGGATAAGGACGCCTACCTGGAAGCCCCCAGGCCCTGAGGCGAAAGGGAAAACAAGGGATGTCACCGACACGCCAGTTGAAGACGCTCGTCAGGGTCTTCTTCACTTTGCCAGCAGCATTTCACAATGGATCGCCATCACTCGGGAAGCCATCGCAGCCCTCCCGTCTTTCTCCCAAGACTCATCTCAGCCCGGCTCCTTCTGTTTGCTTTCCGGTGGCGCTGGCTGAAGAAATCTGCTCCTGATGGCCAGCATCCCGCTCGCAGGAGATCACAGAGTCCAAACCCATTCAATTCCAGGGGAACCGCTTCTCACTTAAATGGACAGGCATTATCCTGACATGCAAGGGAACAGCGAGTTCTCCTGAGCAGAGCACCTGCCAACAGCCGGGAAGGACTCAGGTCTTCGGCTCCCGTGGGATCTATCTTTCCATTAAACTTTTTTCTGTATAAAAAGTCCCACGTCCTTTGACACAGCTCTTGCAAACCTCATGCAAGGCGGTGGACTGCAGCGAGCCCGAGCTCTCCCCTTGGTCGTAAATAAACCAAATGCTTCGCGAGCACCAGTACTGACAGAGATGAAGGCTCCCATCACTACTACACTTTTATTAATAACAAATTCCTTCCCTCTTCTGCAGCTTTGTTTCAGAATCCTTCTTAGCCTGAGGGGTTTTTTTTTTTGTTTGCATCCACAGTTGCTAATATTTAGAAGAAGGTTCCTTAGTTGACGGATTTTAATTTTGGATAAAATAAAAGGGGAGAGGGGATCAGAGGGGACTGCAGCTTCACGCCGGGGCTGGCAGACTGCTTTACCATGTGCCCCCAAAGCCCTTCCTGAGCACAGTCCTGCCCACCAAGGCACCGATCGTGCCTCCCACTAGCTGAAACCTTGCCTGTCAGCCCCAAAACTTCACCTGATTGCCTGAAATGTGGTCTTTTCTTCTGCAGACCATAACAAAAAAAGAAGGTAACAGCAAGAGCTGCAGCTACCCCTTCTCTTTTCAATACAATGCAGACCTTTGCTCTGCTGTTATGATTCACCTTAAGTGAAGAACAAGCTCCAAATCTTCCAAAAAGAAAATTCTGAGCGTGTGCAGGCGTGACAAACGTCCACGGATTCACTCAGAGCCTGCTTGAGAGAAGACTGAGAAACTTCAGCTGCCTTCTGCCCCCCTAATGGGAACCCAGCAGCCCCAAAACCCCAGCGTGGGAGGAGATCGAAACGCCTCATCTCAGGGAGACACTGGGATTCAGGGTACGAACAAAACTCATGGGGCGTTCCGGGACATATTTGCTGTTACAGCAGCTATCAAAGGTCAGCTGTCACTGCGTCACGCATATGAGTTTACTCCCAACCAGGAAAATGTGATATATCTGGTGACATCGCCACCTTGCTCCTCCCTGGGCAAACAGCCTAAAATAAGCCAGCGGGAAAGGAAGTGATCGGCCACCGGTGACGTGTCGGGATGAACCTGCTCAGACTTCGCTCTGCCCGACGAAATTTCCCTTGTAGCTGTTTCAAGGGGCTGGACGTGCATATCCTGCCACAGAGGTGGCATTCCAGAGCCAGCCCTCCTGAAAGTCAGACGAAAATTTCCCCTCAACGACACCTAAGTGATTTTAATGTTATTAAAGTGACTGAATAAACCATGGAAAGAAAGAAGTTCACACAGTGACTCTGGTTTGCACTGTGACACAAGCACTGGCTCTGAGGTGGCAGTTTCTGTTGTACAAAACAGAAAAGCGAGCAAAGAAAACGACACAGGAGCATTAAGTAATTAATCCATGGGTCTGGGAGTAGAAAAATCTTGCTTTCTTTACGGCGAATCCTCACGGATCGAGAGCAGTTTCACTTCCTGAGCTTTGGCATAAGCAAGTCTGAAATCAAAAGCCCAACTTCCACATTCCCTTCAGCAAACCCCTCTGCCACGTCAGACGGTTGCACGCTTCCTACCCAAGTTTGCCCAACAGGAGGTTTCCCCTCACGTCTCGCTGGGAAGTTCCGGAGAGACACAGGCCTGGCATAATCCATATTTGGGGATGGGGGTGCCGGTAGGAATCTCTTGGCAGAGGCGTGAAAGAGAAAGGGGTGGCAGGGTGATGGTGGGGGACTGTGGGGCTGGCGGACGGACTGTGACGGCAGGATTATGGCAGAGCCCGACCACCTGGTGACAGGAGCGTCCCCCAGCCCTGCCAGCACCCCATGATGGCAGAATCCTGCCAGACCTGCCTCCTGGTGAAAGGAGGGTCCCCCAACTTTGCCAGCACTCTGTGGTGGCAGGACCTTACTAGATATGGGCACCTCATGACAGGAGGGTCCCCGAGCCCTACCAGCGCCCTGTGACGGCAGGATCCTACCAGATCTGGGCACCTGGTGACAGGAGGATCCCCCAGCCCTGCCAAGTGCCCTGTGACAGCAGTACCTTAACTGGGCTCACTCACCCGGTGACAGGAGTGTCCCCAGCCCTGCCACACGCCCTGTGATGACTGGACCTTGTCCGATCCAGGTACTTGGTGACAGGTGGGTCCGCCCCAGCCCTGCCAGCACCCTGTTGATGGCAGTATCCTACTGGATCCCAGGCACCCCCTGACAGAAGGGTCCCCCTCAGCCCTGCCACAATCTCCGCGACAGCAGGACCTTACTGGATCTGGTCACCCAGTGACAGCAGAGTGCCCCCAGCCCTGCCAGGCAACCCATGATGGCAGAACCTTACTGGATCCAGCCACCTGGTGACAGGAGGGTCCCCAGCCCAGCCACACACCGTTTGACAGTGGGACCTTACTGGAGCCCGAGCACCCCTGATGCTCCCCTGGTACAGGGGGCCCCCAGCCTGCCAGGCGCCTTGTGACAGCAGGACCTTACAAGGCTTGGTCACGCAGTGACAGGAGGGTCCCTGGTGACAGAAGGGTCCCCCCCAGGCCTGCCAGGTGGGACCCTGACAGATCCGAACACACCGCAACAGCCGGGCCCGGCCCCGCCAGGCCTCGGGAGCGTCCGTCCGCCCGCGAATCCTCCCCAGCTGCCGGTGCAGGGCCCCTCCCCCCGGCCCCCTCCCCCCCGCCCGGTACCGGCCGTTACCTGCTGCCGCCACCGCTCTTCCTGGCCTTGGCGCGGCGCCGCAGGGTCTCCCCGTCCTTACCGCCGGGCAGCAGCGAGGCGTAACCGTGCTCGGCTTCTGCGGAGACACAACGGCGGGCGGCCCATCATCGCCGGGCCCGGCTGAGGCCGGGGGGGGGGACCGGGCCGCAGCGGACCGGGGAGTGGGCAAGGGGGGAACCGGTACCTCGCTCCCGCCGCTCCAGGTACTCGGCCGCTTCCAGCAGCATCTGGATGTTGAGGCCGCCGCAGGCCGCCATCTCGCCGCGCTGTGAGGGCCGGACCGGGCCGGGCCGGGCCGGGAGCGGCGGCGGCGACGGGGCGGTGTCGTTTGTACGCCTCGCCCGGCCGTTCCGCCAGGCCCCGCCCCCCGCCGCCGCTCATTGGGCGACGCCCCCCAACTGCCGACGCCCATTGGAGGAAGGGGGGCAGGGAGGTCCCGCCCCACGCCGGCACGGGAGGGAGGCAAAGGGGCCGTGTCCGATGCCACGCCCTGCGCTCGCCCCTATTGGCTAAGAGCGCCCCGCCCTCCCGCCCTCGCCCCGCCCCCTCGCGACGCCCCGCCTCCCCAGCGCCGCCATTTTGACCCAGAGCTTCCCTCAGCGGTTCCCCCCCCCACCCGCCCCGGGGCGAGCCGGGCGTTAATTAGCAAAAAAACGTTAATTAGCAAACGGCGGAAGCCGCCTAGCGCGTGGAACACCATGCTGTCAGAGAATACCCAGCCGGGCCGCCAAAAAATAAGCAAAATAAAGTGGTTTTCTGCAATAAAAGGCCCCAAATGGGTGCTGCCGTTGTTGTGAGCTTTTTAACTTATTTGTATAAATTTATATGCATTTGTGTGAGGCGAGAATTGAAGCATTTTGGGGTGTCAGGTTCCCGCACCACTGCAGCAGCTCGGGGAAACAGCTGGAGGTTCGTGGCAGCCTGCTCACCCGCACGTTATTCCCAAATTATGAAAATAAAAAGGAAAAATAAATATGGGGTTTTATTGTTAACGGGGAACAAACACCGTGTCAAAAAACCATGACAGGAAAAACGCCACGAAATCCCAGCGAGGAACAAACCACGAGGGATACTGTAAAAAAAAAAAAAAAAAAAAACAATAATAACCAAAGACTCCGGGAAACAGTAACATGTACCCGCTGCGGGGCCAGGCGCACGCGGCAGGACTTGCTGGGAATAACCCGAATTCCTCTTGAAATCCGGTCTCCGACAAAGCGAAGTCTTTGTCGGCGGGTGGTTTCTCCCGCCCTGAGCAAGCCCAGCGTCAAGCGATGAAATCCAGGGGTCTGTTGAATCCTCCTTTTCTGTTCATGTATTGCCTGCGGCCGGAGGGAAGGAACCGGTGTCAGCTCCAGGGCAGCCAGCTCAGAACAAATCCACACAAACATACCCAAAGGAGGCCCGCGACAACCCTCAGCAGCCGCGGGGGATCGAATTCCCTGTGGATTTGCCCAAATCTGCCACCAACGAGACATCAGCGGAGGCTGGGCTGTTTGAGGACGAGGTCTGAGCCGAAGCCCAGCACACAGCGTGGCTGTACATCAAAAATGTTCTTTTTTGATGGCACTTTCCATCAAAAAGGAAACAGAATTGGCAAACTGAGCAGAGTTTTTGCGGAAGAAACATGCCAACAGCGCTGCTTACGCAGGCCCACTGCTCCAACCCACCCAGGCCACACCTGGGACATCCCACCCACAAACAATGCGCTCTTTTGTTCCTCATCTCTCTGCTTTCACCATTTCCAGGAGAAACCAGAGGCTTCTTACCTCCGTTTGACAGTATAAACCACAAACTTCACATTTTTCCAAAGGCCCGAGAAGCCACACCACCCCCCTGCGTGCACCGAGAGATGGTGCCTTTGACATACAGTTGCAGAGTTTCCTCCACGCTGCGTTATCTCATCAAAGAAATTCTCTTTCTACCCGAAAAAAAAAAAGGCTGGGCGCAAACCTGTACTTCCTCTTCTGGGAGACATTGATGGCATAGGCATTTGCGGCGCCATCCACCTTCTTCCCCTGAAAAACATTAAGAAAAACGGTCCCAAAACTCAGCATATTATCCCCAAAAAGGGACCGTTGGAGGCAGCTGCGGGCTCCACCGCGCCAATTCACACTCACTTTCGTCGTGTCAAAAGAGGCAAAGCCCATCATCTTCATCATCTCAATTTCCTCTTCTGTCTTGCCCTGCAAATCTTCCTCTGCCGAGACAACAAAAAAGAAAGATTTTGACAAAGACAGCCGTCAGGTTTCGCCAAAAACATTTCAAATAAGCACCCCGGTGTCACCTTGGTCACAACCCAAGCAGGAAATTCAGTGCCCAGGACGTACTGAACAAGGAAAATCCCTTGACTCACCTGTGATCTGACGTTCTTTGCCTTTGGAATCTTTTATCTCCTTCTTCTCTTCATCTCGCCTTTCCTTCAGCCGTGGTGGGGAGGAGGAGCTGGATCGGTGCCGTCTCGGCGACCTGACGTTGCAAACGCAGAAGGGTTTGCAACTTCCCAGCTGTGCCATTACCAGTTTTACGGCGTTAATGAGTTCCCGCTGTCCCGATACCACCCGAACCTCATCTTGCCCGGGCTCTCCAGCTTGTCCCCACCCCGGCATTGCCTTTTCTGCCCCTCACCTGGATCGTCTCCTGTGGGGGGAACGAGAACGACTCCTCCTCCTGTCCCTGTCCCGGGACCGGGATCGCTCTCTTCGCCTCCTCTCCCTCTCCCGTGAGGTGGACCGTGAACGCCTGCGCTCTGCTTGCAGAAAGGCATGGCTCTGTTTAGCTTCTGCTTCTTCACGTCTTTCCTGCTTTCCAAAGAAAATCCTACGACATTGTGACAGGTCCCAAGCAGCGAACCCACAACTCCCTCCCACCTCCTTCCCTCCCTGTCTGGGCTCAGAGATCGAGCCCAGCACCCGCAGAAGCGGGAGGAGGAGCAGGAAAAGCCCTTCACCCGGGAGTAGGGGAATGAACCTGTCGGCAAATCGGTGCCTGAAAAGCTGAGGTGCCTGGAAAGAGGCGGGAGTCGGTGTCCGGAAGGAGGAAGAGGAGAAGGAGGAAGGGAGCCTCTGCTCTCCCCAGAGCGAAGAGCCGAGGCTCCAGCACCGCCCCCCCACACAGACCCTGGAGGGGCCTCACCCCCTCCCTCAAGGGTTGGGGGGACTCCCAGGGCCCGCTCCTACCCCGGCCCTGGGCTGCCTGCGCCGGGCCTACCTCCCCCCAAGGGCCCGGATCCCGCCCCCCTCAGCGCAGCCCCGCCCTGTCGCGGCCGGACGCCCCAGGGTGTCCCCCCGGTGTCCCCTCCGTCCCTCCTCACCGCGCCGCGGCGGCGAGCGGGACCGGCTGCGGCCCATGGCCGACCCTCAGCGCCGGCACTTCCGGCCGCCCAGCACTGCGCACTTCCGGCCCCTCGCCTCGCGATCCTCCCCGGAACCGGAGCAGCAGCGCTTTGGTTCCGTAGCGAAAAAGGTCCGGAGGGGGGCCCGGGGTGGTTGAAATCCCCCTCCCCGGCGGGCTCCGCTCCGCATCCAGAGCCGGGGGTGGGCACAGGGGGTCGATGAGGCCGTGAACCCCAGCCCCAGCCGAGCCCCTTCCCCAGCCTCGGCCCAGCCTAGCCCCAGCCCCGCCCCAGCTCCCAGGGAGGCCATGACACCCCCTCATCCACCTCCAAGCGCCACAGCACTAGCGTGTGCCAAACACGAGGTTTATTTACAGACAGGCGTTACACAGCACTTTCCAGCGACGATTGTCAGACACCGGCCATTGCCCTTGCCAGCCCACAGGTGGGGGACACCCCGCTCCCCTCCCCACCATGCTCCCCCGGGCCATGGCGGCAAACCCAGCGTTGAGCAGCCTCCTCTCGGCCTCATGTCAGTGGGTGTTCAGCAACCGCATCCTCGCCGGCGACCACGGCATGTCCACCAGCCCCAGGTGGCAAAAAGGGTGCTGAATCCAGCTGGAACCACAGCATCGCCCTCGTTTCCCGCAGTGTGTCGGTGTATCCGTGGTCGAAGATGGAAATCCGGCCTCTCTTCTTTTCAGTTAAGGATGCAAATATGGAGGGCGAGGAGCACCAGGCCTCTTGGGGCACTGGATGAACGGTTTGCCTCGCAGCCAGGGATGCGCCCCTGCCTCCCCGCCACTGAAAACCCACACCAAGGGCTTGACCTGGGGCTCTTGGGCACAGGCAGCCTTGCACAAAGGAGGTGAGAAGGAAGCAGCGAGCCTAGGGGCTGCCTGCAAGCAGCCGGCAGCAAAATGCTGGCAGGGGAGAGGGGGAAAATTATCCGGTGGGGCGGTCCCGAGGGTGCCCTGACGGATGGGGAAACCGTGGCATCGACGTGACCTTATATCTGTTTTCTTCTAGCTAAGTGGCAAGGACGCACATTGCAGTGGTGGCCATTTGAGCCTTCCTCCTTGCTGAAGGCACCAGTGTCTCTTGCTTCCCAAAACTGAACAAGATGCCTAGCTCAACCCAGACTGGCTCACAGGGGGAAAATAAATCCCTCTCCTGTGGAGAAAAGGGGTCGCAAAGCCCCTGGGGACAGACTCTCGGAGGAAAAAGGGCTGCAGCTGGTCCGGTGGTGGGGTGTGCGGCAGTGCTGTAATTCAGGGAATTGCCCCGGGAGAGACCGTGCCGTCTTGGGGTGGCAACAGAGACGCCCCTGTGGGGCTTTCCTGGCCTAGGTCGAGCAGAGGCATGGGCCAGATGACAAAAATGGCCTCAAAGAGCCTTAAAATCAGTGGCAGTAAACAACACCCCATGGGAAATGGTTACAGAGCTGTGATTTGCTTTCTGCGGAAGAGACACTGAATATAGGCACGACCATGGGGCTGGTGTTCGGTCCATCAGTTGCAGATGGTGAATTTAGGAGCTCAGGGTCCCCCTGGTCCTTGCAGGAGCGTGATGGGGAGCTGTGTCTCTAACCCCAGTGCGGACCGGGCAGGACAAACACTATCCCTGAATACCGGACTCGGGTTAGCCCTGGGACTCCAGTAAGGTACCCACCAGGTACGTATTTTTGCAATTTTTTGCTTTTTATGTTTTACTTTCTGATTCAGAATTTGCCCGGCCTGCTCCGTATCGCAGCCCTGCAAAGAAAACCAACCTGCCTTTACAAACCTCCTCTCCTTGACCCACAGCTGCCTGCATGGGCCCCGCTCCCTGCCTGCACCCTGCTCAGGGCCTGCTCCCTGCCACCCCCAAAATTGCTGCCAGGCTTTCAGCTCTTCAGAAGAGGAAAACAAGAGCTGAGACCTGCCTCGCAGAAGCAAAAAGGCTTTGAAAACACAGCGGTGGCACGTGGGAAAATCATATTGGGGTGAGGAAACCTGGTGCCCTCAGAGTGGGGGGGTTCTGGGGTTTCCTGCAGACCCCCAGCAGACAGGACTCGGTGGGCGTTGGGGCTGTGGCAGGGAAGCCTGGTCCCCGCGGTCAGTGCTGCCCCAGGAAGACGGCAAACCCCTATGGCTTGCAGGAGGATGGGGGCTGATCCTGTGGGTTTTGCCCCCTAAATCCCAGCATTGGAGCGGCTGCGTTTTCTTCTTCCCTTGGGGCACGGCCGGCAGGTTTTAACGATGGTGGTGTCGCTGTAGGGAATGCTAGAGGCGGGGAGGCAAGGCTGGGTGGGAAGGGAACACCAGGGAGGATTTTAATTTGTGTTTGGGAGTCTAGAGCTGGGGAAAAGCAATGATCTGGCCTCGGCCGTGTGGACGGGCGCTCGCTGAGCCCAGGGTCGGTGCCAGCAGAGACCTGGCACAGCCTTGGCCATCAGTGGTGGTGGGGATGGGGGTGGCAGCGTCGGCAGTGCCTCTGGCTGAAGTGAATTGGCAGCGTGTGTTCATCCCGAAGTAGCACTTAGTGAGTGAAGTTTTGCTCAGTTTTAAATAACACGGACAATTCCCAGAGGCTCTTTTCTTCTCCCTTCTCAGGCGCAGTTCATGCAGTGTGGCAAAATTCTTGGACAGGGAATTTGTGAGACGGTGGCACCAACAGGGGGTTGAAAGTGGCTCTCTGGCCCTGGGGAGAGGAAGGTTACGATCCAGGAAGGAAAGGGTCCCAGGCCCACCACCTCGCCCCCTCCTTCGGGGAGAACTCCCCCGCCTTTGGCTTGATCCGATTTACCCCAGCGAAGCGGTGAACAATTTTACCTGGAGCTGAAGCCAGGACCATTCCAGTGGAGCTTGAAACAGGAGGTAAAAAAAAAAAAATAACAACAACACACCTCAAACCAAGCGGTGGGCTCTGCAAGCGGCGGGTGGGGAGAAAAACCCAACCCTCAGCCCATGTGTGGGGAAGGGGCTGATGCCCAGAAGGGAGAAGGGAGAGCTCGTGGGAGGAGGGAGATTGCAGCGGGTATTTCCCCAAGCAGCAAACAGGGACCGTGATCTTTTCGTAAAGCTCAGTGAGCGTCTCCAAAAGCGGGTGACGGTGGGGACGAGGTGCCTTGTGCCAGGAGTACCCAGAAAACAATTCGCCTCCGGGGTTTTCGACTGCGTCTCAGCCAGACGCGCGACGCAGGAGCTGTCCCTCCGCCTTGGCGCCTCCATCCAGAGCAGTTTGTGGTTGTCGCCACAGCGGGAGGCCTTGGAGGAGACTCAAGATTCGATCTTTTCCTTCTTTTTGCCTTTTTTCAGGAAAGACGGGGTCCGGAATTTCTTCTTCTTCTTGGAGGGTGATTTGGAGGGTGAGCCTTCGGGGGAGACGGGGCTGCTGGTCACCGTCTCCTTCTCCTTGGGGGCATCTGGGTCAGCGTTGGCGGGGGAGGTCGTCCGCCCCCCACCTTTGCCCAGGTTTTCCTCAGTGCTTTGCTCCTCGTCCTTCCCGTTCACCACTGCCGGTGGCTCCTTCTCGGTGGTGGAATTGGCCGACACTTGGCTGCCGTCTGCCTTGTTGTCACCTTGGCAGGGGGAAAGGGGAGAGATGAGGGTTGGGGTAGCAGCAGCCGGCACTGCGGAGGTTTAATTCCCCCCCCCAACTCGCTGGTTTGACCTGGGCAGGAGCAGGATTTGTCCCCTGCCAACTGGAAGCACAGGGACCTGATCCCCTCCTGCTGCAGGCACCGCTTTCCTGAGCCTTCCCCCCCAATCTTCCCTGCGGGACAAGTGACAGAGGGATGGAGAGCTAGGAAGAGGCAGGCAGGGCTCCGTCCTGGCCTCACCTCTGGAAATAAAGTGGGCAGGAAAGAAAATGAGGCGACCCAAGGCATTTCCTTCTGCGAAACCCTGAGCGGGGCACCACTCCTTGCAGGACCGTGGCCGAAATGGGGCACGGAGAGCAAGGTCACCCCGAGCTAGCGGGGAGCGTGGTCGCCCGCGTCCCTCCGCCCGCAGCGAGGCTCGAGGACGGCCTCTCCGTACTTACTACGGTGACAAGTATTCAGAGTCAGAGGTAACTCCTTGGGGGAAAGCCACACGTGGAGGAAAGAGAAAGGAAGATGTGGAGACAGACATACAGACACCATGAGACACGATGAGAAAGCGAGAAGCCGCGCGCTCCCACTGCTCTCTCCCACCCCCTGAGACCTGCTGCAGTTTGTTGATGACAAATTTGCGTTTGAGGACACATAATAATGGGAATATCGCACCCATCAAAGCATTAGGAGGGGACAGAGGTGTCCCGCAAAGCCACCAGATGCTCATGTCCTCCTGCCTTGAAGGCAAGTGATGGCTTTGGTGCCTTGGGGCGCGAATCCCCATCGGTGCTCAGCCCCGCCAGAGCAGGGACCCCCACAGGGAAAGGCAGAGGGACCTGGGGGTGACATTCATCTGTGTTTCAGCGGGGTTTGGCTACAGCCACCCTCATCCCCGCTTGTCACCTCCGCTTGGCTGGTGAGCCCAGGCGCTCACCAGCCCACTCACCCTCCGAGGGCTTGGCAGGTGTTGGGGCTGGGCTTTGCGGCAGGGAGCCGGGAGGCGATTTGGTGGGGGAAGCCTGGCTTTCCTTGGCTGTGGCATCCTTCTCGCCTGCCAGCGGAGAGAGCGTGCTGGCCCCAAGGTCCACCGGGTGCTGTGGCCCCAGGGGGGAATTTGGGATTGGGGTTCCCCCCCCCGTACCACTCCTACCCTGTAGCCCCAGCTTTTTCCTCTCCACCTCCTGCTTGTACTCCTCCAGCTCCTGGTCGGTGAGCTGGCTGAAGGGGTTCGGGGGCTCTGGCTCAGTGGGTGCCTCCTCCCGGGATGCCTCTTTGGCCTCTGTGTCCCCCAGATGACTCTCTGTGGACTGAAACACCACCCCCCACCCCCCCCGGAGTGGTGTCACCTCACGACCAGTGGGATGCCAGGGAAGGGCTGGACACTCCGGGGGGAAGAGGGAAGGCAGGACATGGCGTTGGGGATGCGGGTTAGGGACGGGGGGTGACCTACAGGACTGCGGCTGGTCTCGGCGATGACACTGGCCAACAGTTGCGACTGGGGCCCGGCCGACTTCACATCTTGGCGGTTTTGCTCCCGGATCTGTGGGTGAGATGCAGAGAGGGGAGGGGAAAAAAGCCTCCCCCTTGCCCTGGGGTCTGCCGAGAGCCTGGCACCCACATCCGAAAGCCTCTAGGGCTTTTGGGACGGGCCCATACCTTGTTCCTCATCTCCAGCACCTCCTGCGGGTCTGTGTAGAGGGGCACGAACTGGTTGGGGTTCTCGATTCGGATGGGGGTCCCGCTGCTGGCTTTTTCCACCTCATCCGCTTTCAGCCACTGCATGTCAGAGTGGTGAAACCCCAATAAACACACGTTGCGGAGAGAGGAGACCCCCAAAAAAATGCATCTTGCATAGAAGGGAGACCCCATAAAGCCTGTGGTGCTTGGCCCCCTGGGCTGGGGAGGTGACATTTTAAGATAAATATTACGGGGTGGGAAATAGAGGCAGAAAGAAAAGCTTGCATTAAATAAAGACACCAAATGAAGCGTTTCTCGCTTCTGGAATTTCTGGGCATTTCTGCACACCAGATTTTGGTGTGATCGATAACATCCCAAGCATCCCTCCATCTCCCTTTTTTTTTTTTGGTACCCCAAAATCCCCCCATCATCCATACAGCTGATGCCATTCCCAGACCCATTCCCAAATTAACCCAACACCCCCCCAGGATGCCACGGCAGCCCCGCACCGTCGTCTTTGTCCTCTGGCTGCTGGCACTGCCCTGCTGCTCCTCAGCCACATTGACCCTCATGTAAGTGTTGGGGGTGTTGAGCCACCGTGTCTTCTCCTTCTGCTGCTTCTGGGCATGCTGCCGCAGCGTGGGGACAAGGGCCGCCTCCTCCTCGAAGACGAAGGCCGTCACGGTGGCGGGAATTAGCACGTCACTTTTGGGCTTGCTCTTCTCCTGCACGAAGGGGTAGCGGTAGGTGTAGCCTGTGCGGTAACCCTGGAAAGGCAAAAAGCACTTGGTTGTGACTAATATAGGGATAAAAAGAGACATTTTCCTGCATTTGGGGGGAGGTTGCCGTGTTTTGGCATCGGCTGGTGCTCACCAGGTTGTCCAGCATCCTCATCAGGGCTTCGAATTCATGCTCGCCCAAGCGGCTCTTCTGCATGGGCCCGAAGGTGCTGCCAGCCCAGCGCACCGAGCCCACCTCGTGGGGCCGGTGCTTGGCGCGCTCCAGGACAATCAGGTTCTCCACGCCGCCCGCGCTTGCCAGCGCCGACACCTACGGCCGAGCCCAGGGAGACACAGCTGATGCAGCTGAACAGCCCCAGATCCGCCCGTGGCCCCTGTGGCGGTGGGGCCGTGCTGGTCTGTCCCATCCCAGGCACCGCACTGGTGGCAGAGACCTGTCACAACTCAGTGCATGGTCCCAGGGCACCATGCTGGCGGCAGAGACCTGGCGCAGCTCAGTGCGTGCTCCGGGGTTACCATGCTAGCAGCAAAGAACCAGCACAGCTCAGCGCATAGTCCCAGGGTACCATGCTGGCAGCAGAGACTGTACACAGCTCAGTGTGAGCTCCCGGAGCACTGGGCTGGCGGCAGAGACCTGGCATAGCTCAGTGCATGCTCCCAGAGCACTGCACTGGGGGTGAAGACACAGCGCAGTTCAGTGCAGTGTCCTGAGGCAGAGACCTGCCACAGCTCAGCGCGTGCTCCTGGGGCCACAGTGCTGGCAGCCGAGACCGTACGCAGCTCAGTGCTTATTCCTGGGGGCACGGCGCCGACAGCAGTGACTGTACGCGGCTCGGGGCGTGCCCTGTGCTCACCTGGATCTCGCAGGCGGCCTGCAGGTGGAAGATGCTGTAGAAGGCCTCCTCGGCGGTGTCGCCCAGCGCCAGCACCCCGTGGTTGCGCAGCACCAGGATCTGCATCACCCGGTGTGAGGAGAGGGGACCATCAGCGGGGCAAGGAGGAGGGGACAGGGACAGAGAGGTGGCCCCCGCCGTCCCCACCCCGTGTCCCACTCATCCCCTCACCTTACAGGTGGGACCAAGGGACTTTTGGAGCTCGACCCGATCGTCTTCGTCCTCCACCTCCCCGCGGAAATCGAAGTAGGCGACGTCCCCCAGCAGCAGGGCAGCGCGGGAGATGGGCAGCACGCCGCACCGCATGGCCGACACCTGCGGCGGGGCGGGCAGGGCAGGCAGGTCGACAACACCCTCCCCCAATCCCCCCCCCCCCCCAAAAAAAAAAAATCATCTTACTGCAGCAGTGGCTGGCGTGTGCAGGCGGATGATGCAGCGGGCGTCAGGGCGGGCGGCGTAGATGGCGGCGTGGAGGCTGAAGCTGCGAGCGTCGGGGGTGAATCCGGTGCTGCCCTGCTCCACCACGGCCCCCAGCACGTTCACCTTGATCTTTGGGGGGGTGCACGTGTGTGTGGGGGGGGAGGATTTTGGGGTTCAGAGCTGGCTGAGCATCCCTTTTCCCCCCTGCCCGGGGAGGGGGATGGGGACACGCACGCAGGCGTTGCTCACCAGGCTGGCTGCTGTCACCTCGCTGCATGCCAGCCCCTGGGGGGCCACCAAGAAATGCTCCTGCTCCTTGCTGACCCGCAGCTGCACCGGGGAAAAAGCCCAAATAGGTGTAACAATATGAAAAAAAAACCCCCAAAAAACCAAAAAAACCCCACCAAACATCAAAAATCATACCCCCTAAAAAGAACACCTACTCCCCCAAACCCCCCCAAAACCTTAAACCCCCCCCCCCAAAAAAAAAAACCCACCAAAAATTCCCAACCCCTCCAAAAGCCAACTCCACCCAAAGAACCACTCAAACCCCTCAAAACCCAACTCCCCCAAAGAGCCCCCAAACCCTCCCCAAAACCCAAACTCCACTGAAAAAGCCCCGACCCCCCTGCGCCCCCAAAACCTAACCTCCCCAGAAAACTAACCCCCTCGACGCCCCCAAACCGCCTCCCAACTGCCACAAAAAAACCCAAAGCCCCCAAACCCTCAACTCCTCCCCAAAAGCCCCAACCCCCCGCCTCCCCAAAAACCCTCACCCCCCCAAAAAACAACCCCCGAAACTCCCACCCGCCAAAAAAAAAAAAAACCTGACTCCCCAAAAGAATCCCCAACCCCCCCCAAAAAACCCAAGGCACCCAAATCCCCAACTCCCCCCAGAAAGACAAAACCCCCGTGTCCCCCCAAAAACACCAACCAACCCCCAAAACCCAACCCCCTCAACCCCCCCAAACTCCTCCCAAAGAACCCCCCCAACACCCACAAAAAGCCCAAAGCCCCCAAACCCCCAATTCCCCCCAAAAAAGCCCAACCCTCCTGCCCCCCCAAAAACCTCACACCCCCCGAAAAACCACCCCCCCACCACCCAAAAAAACAACTCCCGCAAAGAACCCCCCAACGCCCCTCAAAAAACCCCGTTCTCCCCAAACAACCCCAAACTCCTGCGCCCCCCAAAAACCCCAAGCCCCAAAAAAAAAACACCCCCAAAAAACCCTCAACCCCCCCACCCCCTGAAAAACTCCCCCCAAAACCCAGTTCCTCCTCCAAAACCCCCACTCCCCCCCAAAAAAAACACCCTCTAAACCCCCCTCAAACCCACCCCCCAAAAAAGCCCACCCTCTAACCACCCGCAAACCCACCCCCCCAAAAAAAAACCCACCCTCTAACCACCCGCAAAACCACCCCCCCAAAAAACCCCACCCTCTAACCACCCGCAAACCCACCCCCAAAAAAAAAACCACCCTCTAAACCCCCCGCAAACCCACCCCCCCAAAAAGACCCACCCTCTAACCACCCGCAAACCCACCCCCCCAAAAAGACCCACCCTCTAACCACCCGCAAACCCACCCCCCCAAAAAAACCCCACCCTCTAACCACCCGCAAACCCACCCCCCCAAAAAGACCCACCCTCTAACCACCCGCAAACCCACCCCCCAAAAAAAAAACCACCCTCTAACCACCCGCAAACCCACCCCCCCAAAAAAACCCCACCCTCTGACCACCCGCAAACCCACCCCCCCAAAAAAACCCACCCTCTAACCACCATCAAACCTACCCCCCCCAAAAAAAACCCACCCTCTAACCACCATCAAACCCACCCCCCCCAAAAAAAAACCCACCCTCTGACCACCCGCAAACCCACCCCCCCAAAAAAACCCACCCTCTAACCACCCGCAAACCCACCTCCCCCAAAAAACCCACCCTCTAACCACCCGCAAACCCACCCCCAAAAAAAAAAACACCCTCTAAACCCGCCGCAAACCCACCCCCCCAAAAAAAAACCACCCTCTAACCACCCGCAAACCCACCCCCCCAAAAAAACCCAACCTCTGACCACCCGCAAAACCACCCCCCAAAAATAAAACACCCTCTAACCACCCGCAAACCCACCCCCCCCAAAAAAACCACCCTCTAACCACCCGCAAACCCACCCCCCAAAAAAACCCACCCGCTGACCACCCGCAAACCCACCCCCCCAAAAAGACCCACCCTCTGACCACCATCAAACCCACCCCCCCCAAAAACACCACCCTCTAAATCCCCCCCAAAAAAACCTCCCCCCCCCAAATAACACTACCCCACACAAACTCCCTCCAACTCCCCCAAAATCCCTACCCCCCCCGGCCCCCCCGGGGTGCTCACGGTGACGGCGGCGTGTCCCAGCTGGGCCCAGCCGTAGAGGTCGAGCAGGCGGTGGATGCTGCCCACCTTGCAGCGCATCAGCCGCTCGCCCTTGGCCAGCGCCGGCACCTCGGGGCCGTGCAGGTCGTTGATGGGGGTGACGGCCGCCAGCCCTGGGAACGTGCCACCCCCCTGGTGAGGCCGGAGACAGCGAGGGGTGGGTTTGACCCCCCCACCCCACCCCCCGCCTCCAACCCCAGGGGCTTCCCCAGGGATGGGGCAGTGGAGGGTTGTGGAGCCGGGTTCGCTGGCCCCAAACATTTGGCGGTCCCCAAAGGTTTCGGTGGGGGCGGGGGGTTGGTTGGGGGTCTGCCTCTGTCCCCACAGTCGCCGATCACCTCGCCCCTCCCCTTGCCCTCTCCCGCTTCTTCTACTAGAAATGACAAGAAAACGGAGCCCTGCGGGTTGTTTTCTCCCCTATGACCCCACAAATTAGGAAAAACAATCAAGAATTTCACCAAACTGTTGTGTTTTTCCCCCCCCCCCAAAAAAGCCCTTGGCAGGTGCAGTCGTACCAATGGGGGAGGTGGGGAGGATGGCAGGGGACGTGGTGGCCATGAAGTCAGCAATCTGTCGCAGGGCCCAGATGTGGGACGAGTTGTTTCCCTTCTTCATCTGCTCCTGGATGAGGCTCTCCAGCTCCTCCCTGAAAGACTGCGGCATCCCAGCCCCGCCGGTGTCACCTCCCCCAGGGAAGGGATGCGGTGACCGAACAGGGACCATCCGGTGGCACCGGGGCAGGAGGCACCACCGGATTGGTGGTGGCACAATCACTAGCTTGGTGGAAGTGGCACCACTGGCATTGTGGCGTGATGACGATGACACCACCGGCTAGGTGGCAGCAACACCGCTGGCGTAGCGGCACGGCTGGCTTGGTGCCAGCGACACCATCGACTTGGTGGCACGGCAATGGTGGCACCGCCAGCTTGGTGGCACGGTGATGGTGGCACCGCCAGCTTGGTGTCAGCAACACCACTGTCTTGGTAGCACTGGCAACTGCGTAATAGCAGCGCCACAGGCTTGGTGGCAGGGACATCACCGGCTTGGTGGCACGGTAGTGGCACCACCAGCCAGGTGGGGATGTGCCCCAAGGCAACGCATGGTGGCATTTGCTTGGGGATGGGAGGGACTGGGGCAAGGGACAGGAGGGACAGGGTTGGGGACCAAGAGGGACGGGGTTGGGTCACCGAGAGGTGCTGCCCCTCACCGGGCTCTGGAGGATCATGGTGACCCGCTTCTTCTGCTCCATCATGTTGAAGTCCTGGCGCAGGTCGGCCGCCATGTTCCGCGCCCGCAGGAAATCGGGGTCCTCCTCAGCCAAACGCTCCAAGTAACGGGGTCCAGGGGCGGGGGGGGAGGGCAGGGGCTCCGGGCTGGCGGCTGTGCTCATCCTGAACAGACAGACGGACGGCGTCGGTCCCTGCTGCCCTCGCTCACGCCGCCACCGAAAACAGCCCCAGCTGTGCCACCTAGATAAGCCCAGCCAGCCCCCGCCCTGCCTGAAGGCATGACCCATCGGTGTGATGAGTTGGCAGGGAGCAGGGGAAATGTCCCCCCCCGCTGCCTGTGCTGTCTGGACCCCATCACACCCCACCACCCCCGCCCCGGGAGAAGCACCAGCTGAGAACTGGCAGCTCAGTGCACCGATGGGAGCAGCACCAGCGACGCCCAGCTCCAAATCGGGGCCGCGTGACGTCGAGGTGTTGACACTGTGGTGCGTTTCGGGTCACCACTCACCACCCCCTTCTCCCCCCCCCCCCAAAATACGGGGGGGGGGGGCCGGGGCGGGGGGGGCACCCCCCAACAAAGCCCCCCCCCCCCCCCGTTTTGCTGCCTGGGGACCCACCTGGCT
This sequence comes from Rissa tridactyla, assembly GCF_028500815.1. NCBI lineage: Eukaryota > Metazoa > Chordata > Aves > Charadriiformes > Laridae > Rissa > Rissa tridactyla. The sequence goes on from NC_071485.1 coordinate 2,389,835, forward strand.
CAGAGGGAAGCGGGGAGCCTTCGCCAAGGTGAAATTCACGGGGGGGGGGGGGGGGGGGCGGGTCTTCACGGTGGCCCCCAGCCCACGTCGGCGGGTGAGCGACAGGCGGCGGCGGCGAAGTCCTGAGCATCCCGGTAGGATTTTCCCCCCCCGCACCCCCCGGTCCCCAAGAGAGGAGGAGGGAGAGAGCAGAGGGGTCTCTAAGGGCCCCCCCATCACTCGGTACCGGCGAAGACACACACCCCCCCCCCCCGCCCCCCCCCAGCATCCCCGGCCGCCTCCACCCTCGCCGCACCCAGCGCTGCGGCAGCCGCAGGGATGGCGGACGATGATTAAAAAAAAATAAAATACGGAATTGTATTTTTTTTTGGGGGGGGGGGGAAGGGGGGGGGGGGGGAGCTGCAGCATTGCGCCTCCCCGATGGATGGATGGATGGATGGGGGGAGGGGGGTCGGGTACCCACCGCCCTCGGAGGATGAAGGGCCGGGGCGGGGAATGCGCTGCAGCCCCCCCCGTATCTGCATGCAGCCCTCTTGGGGGGGGGGGGGGGGGGGGGGCGCGGACACACAAAAGAAGAAAGAAAAGGAAAAAAAAAAAAAAAAAAAAAGGCGGGGGCACCCAGCTGGTCCTGCACCCACCCCCCCACCCCCCAAAAAAAAAAAAAAAAACCCAAAACCCACCCTCCCCGGGGGGCGCTGCGGCCGGGAGGATGCTGCCATCACCCACCTCCTCCTCAGAGCATCCTGTGACAAAGACACCCCCCCCCCCCCGCCCCCCCGCGCAGGTCCAGCTCCCTCTGTCGACACGCCACGCCTGGCCCCGCCCTAGCCAAGGTGGGGGGGGGGGGGGGAGCCCACGGACAACACATACCCACCCCCCCCCGGTAAACTCCACCAGCGCCGATAAACACGGAGGGGAAACACAGAGAACCCTCAGAGACACCCCCCAAACCCCCCCATTTTATTGCGAGTTCGTTAATTGGGACCCGGATGAAATAAGCCGTTACCTGGCAGAGGGGAAGAGCAGCGCTGCCAAGTGCTAATTACATTCGCATAGAGCAACTAATTACAGCTCTCGCCCCCCCGCATTTTAGGGGTGATGGATACCCTCCCCCCTCCCCGCCCCCCAACGCCCCCCATTTTAGGGACAGCGCAGGTTGGGTGCTGGGTTTAATGGGATGGGGGGCTGGAGCTCCTGGGCTCAGGAACCCCCCACCCCCCCAAAAATAAAATAAAAAAAATTGTTGCTTGAGGAGCGTTGAACTTGGCCATCACACTGACTCCCCCGCGGGTCTCTGCGGGACACCTCGGGTTTTTTTAGGGATTGGTTGGGAAAACCTTCAAAAAAAAAAAAAAAGAAAAAGATTTTTCCCTCCTTTGGATTTTTTTTGGGGGATGGGGGGGGTGGGTGGTAAAAGCCGATTTGAAGCAACCCCCATTTATGCTGATAGAAGCCAGAGGCTCCCCAAAACCCCCGAGCCCATGTGTGGGGGCTCCCTGCAAGGCCCATGGGTGCCGTCCCCCGCTTCCAGGGTGCGCCCAACCCTGTCACCCTCGGGGGTGACCCCCAACTCACCGGCCCCCCGCTCTCCTCTGGTAGCCCAGTGCAGAGGGGCAGGACGGGGGGACCCCACGGGCATGGGGTGGGGACACCGCCAGGCCAGGTCCCGGGGTCCCCCTGCCCGCTGTCACCCAGCTCCTGCTCAGCATCCTTGTCCTGCCGCTGGGAAAATGGGGGAGAAAAGGGCAAAGGGGAATTAAAAATAAAATAAAATTAAAAAAAAAAAAATCACAAATTGCTATTTTGAGGTTTTGGGTTTTTTTTTTTTGTTTGTTTGTTTGTTTTTTTTCCCCTGTTCTGGACCCTCGGATGAGGAATAACATTCCCGCCCCCCTCCCCGGACTAATAATTAATTTCATTTCTCATTTTTAATTTTAAAATTAATCGCACCCTGAAAACTGGCAAGCAAGGAAACGGGGATCAGCCCATTCTTACACGCACGTGTAAGAAGGGGGGGGGTTGGGATGCAGGGGCTCTATTTTGGGGGTGACCCACCCCATCCCATCCCCCCCCCCCAGTACCTCGAAGCCCCCCGTCTCATCCAGCACCAGGCGCAGCAGGCGGATGTACTCGGCGGCCGCTCTCAGGGTGTCAACCTTGCTGGGCTTGCGGTCGCGGGGGACGAGGGGCACCAGGGTCCTCAGCCGCGAGAAGCCGCTGTTCAGGTTTTTAATCTGAACGGGAACGAAGGAACGAATCGAGTCACGCCCCGTGGGAACACAGGGGGGGGGACCCCGGCACTAAACTGCCCCCCCACCCCCAAGGATGAAAACAGGGACCCCCAAGGATTAAACTGCACCTGCCAGAATTGAACCAGCCCTCCCATTTCCCCCCCCCCCCCGCCGCCGCCACCCCCCAGGATTAAACTGGGGACCCCCCCCCATTATTAAACACCAGGATCAAACCAGCGCCCCCACCCCCCCCACCCCAGGACTGAAGCAGGGACCCCTATGATTAAACTGCCCCCCCCAATAAAATCAGGGACCCCAGGATTAAACCAGCCCCACCCAGAATTACACCTGGAACCCCCCCCCCCCGCCCCCCCCATCATTAAACAGGTCTTGCCAGGATTAAACTGGGACGACGCCCGGGATTAAACATCCCCCCTCATTATTAAAATCAGGGACCACAGAATTGAACCAGCCCCTCCAGGATTAAATGAGGCGTCCCAGGATTAAACTGGACTCACCGGGATTGAGCCAGGCGCGCCCCCCGCCCCCCGCCCAGGATTAAACCGGTGACGCGACACCCCACCCCAGGATTCAAACCGAAACCGCTCCATGACTCTATAAACTGGGCTCCCCAGGATTGAACGGGGCTCCCCCCCCAGGATTAATTGAGGGATCCCAAGATTAAACGAGGGGAACACCCCACCCCCCCCCACCCCCGATTCTTAAACTGGCAACCCCAGGATCGAACCGGGACAAACCCCAGGATTAAACTAGGCCCCTCCAGAATTAAATCAGCCCCCCAGGATTAAACTCCCCCCCCCGGGATTCCAACCAAAACCATTTTATGATTCTATAAACAGAGCTCCCCCAGCATTAAACTGAGACCACCCCCCCTGATTAAACCGGGGACCCCCCTGGACGGAGCTGGGCTTGCCAGAATCGAACCAGGCCCACCCAGGATTAACCCAGCCCTGCCCCTGATTAAACCGGGGACCCCCCAGGATTAAACTGGGCTCACCAGGATTAAGCCAGCCCCCTCCCCGTCCCCCCATTAAAACAGGGACCCCAGGATTAAACCGGGGACCCCCCAAATACAGAGGCAAAGGCAATCCCCCCCCCATAACCTGCTGCCAAGGGTGTTGCTACCGGTTTACCCTTCGACTAGAACAGCCCCAGGATAGCAGCAGTTGCACCCCCCCGGGATCTGGGGGGGGGGGTGCAGAGGGGTTTTGTGGGGGTCCCCTCACCCTTTCACGCTCCTTGGCGTTGGCCGCTTGCCGTCGCTCCAGCATCTCAGCCAGGTCCCCGGCCGGCTGGTAGCCCCCGGCTGGCTGCTTGCGCAGGCGGGCGATGGCGGCGGCGTGGGGCAGGGGGCCGTAGCGTTGGCTCAGCACCATCTCCAGCACCTCAGGGGCTGGGGTGGGCAGCAGAACCCCCACCGGCCGCCCCCCATCTCTGCTAGCCTCCCCCATACCTAGGGAAGGGACAGATCCCACGCTCCAACCTCACCCAGCTGCACCACAACCCAAAAAGATGGAAAACTGCTTTTTTAAAAAAAAAAAAAGGGGCCTTAAATACCCTGGGAGCCCAACGAGCTGCAGGTGGGGCCCAGTGGGGGATAACGAGTGGGGCGGTGCGGGGAGAGGTAGGGGCTCAGCTGCTGAGTGGGGAAACTGAGGCACAGCAGAGGCCCCGAACTCCTGGTTGCCATAAAGCCTTGACCCAAAAAGGGACCCAAAACCATCCCCCCCGGGGGGAACAGTCCCGGGGGACCAGGCCTGGCGCCCTGGGAATGGTCAACTGGCCTTTTTTCCCCCCAGGGAGGAAGAGGGGTTTGCCGGGGAGGCTTCGAGCCTCCTGAAAAATGTGGGAAGCGCTTTTGGGTGGGGAAAATAAAAAAATAGGAGATGTTTAATAACGGCAAGGGCCGTTTCGGTAGATGGCAGTGTTAGTCCCTGCGAGGCAGAAACCTCGGCGCAGCTGGAAAGAGGGGAAAAAAAAAAAAAAATCCCCTTTTCCCACTAAAAACTGAGGCCAGCAGTCACCCCGGGTTATTCACCGGGGGGAACCTCATCCCAGCCCCATGCCCAGGATGGTTTTCCCCCTCCTGAGACTCTGTCCCTCCACCCCTCCGATGTTTTTGGGGAGAAAACCCCACCAAAGCAGCTTGGCCTGCTTTTCCCAGGGGGGGCTTGGGGGCTGCTGGTGGAGCGCAGTTGCCCCATGGGTTGCGGGGGGGGGGACAGACGTGTTCTCCCGTGCAGGGCTGTGGCCGTCGTGCCTCAGTTTCCCCAAAGCCGAAAGCACCTGAGGGGGCTGAAAACCATCCCTGGTGCAACACCGGGGTCCTATCACTTTCCTCCTTGCCCAGAGGGAGACCGGGGCTGGAGCAGCAAATTGAAAAAAAAAACCCAAGTGAGCCCCAAAATGAGCTTCAGAGATGCCTTGAAGGCAAACGAACTTTTAATAGAACCTCAGAAAACCCCATTTTACCCTCTTTAATGCTCCATAATGAGCTTCCCTATCCTGCAGCTGGATCCGGATAATCACATTATTACTGCCCCGATCGGGGAGGGGGGGGGGGAGCGGATCTTCCTAATTAATCCGAGGGCAGGTGGGTTTAAAGCTGCCCCCAAAACAGGGGCTGTGCTCGCCTTTATTCAACGGTGGAAGGAATCCATTTCCCAGGGGATCGCTCTGTTCCCCTTGTTTTATACCTGGGAAAAATTGTCCAGATTTGGCTGGTTTGGGATGAAAAAATCGAGGGGAAAATGGGAAGTGGGGGGAGGCTCCGGGGGGGGGGTGGGCAACGTAAGGGTTTGGGGGTTGCTGGTGCAAATGGGATTTGCAGGAGCCTCACCCCAAGGGGATGGGAGCAGACCTGGGGGAGGGGGGCGGAATTATTAGGGGTCACAGTTATTAGGGACTGTGGATTTTAGGGGGTTGCAGTTATTAGGGGTCATGATTATTGGCAGTCACGGTTATTAGGGACCGCGTTCTTTAGGGGTCAGGGTTATTAGGGGTCAGGGTTATTAGGGACCACGTCTATTAGGGGTCGGGGTTATTAGGGACCATGTTTTTTAGGGGTCAGGGTTATTAGGGACCACATCTTTTAGGGGTCGGAGTTATTAGGGGTCGGGGTTATTAGGGGTCAGGGTTATTAGGGACCGTGTTCTTTAGGGGTCAGGGTTATTAGGGGTCAGGGTTATTAGGGACCACGTCTTTTAGGGGTCGGGGTTATTAGGGGTCGGGGTTATTAGGGACCACGTCTTTTAGGGGTCGGGGTTATTAGGGGTTACGGTTATTAGGGACCGTGTTTTTTAGGGATCAGGGTTATTAGGGGTCAGGGTTATTAGGGACCACGTCTTTTAGGGGTCATGGCTGTTAGGGGTTACGGTTATTAGGGACCGTATTTCTTAGGGTTCATGGTTATTGGAGATCATATTTCTCAGCGGTCACAGTTATTGGGGGGGGTCACAGTTATCAGCCCCCGCTCGCAGCAAGCGCTGGGGACCACCTGCAGTGGACGAGGACGCTGCAAAGCCAGACAGGAGTTTATTTTATCCCCCCCTGCCCCACACACACACACACACCCCTCATTTTCTGCATCTGCCAGCCTGGGACGTGGCCCCTCTAAAACCAGCAGCAGCCCCGCGGAGGCGAGGTGAGCTGGAGGAGAGCAGAAGGGAAAGGCCGAGGGGAAAGGGCAGAGCACCTGCAGCAGCGCAGCATCTCCAGAGGGTTCGGATAAGGGCTCGAGTCACCCCAAACCGGGGCTCAGGGCAACCCAAGGATTTCTGAGTTTTGGGGGATTAACCCCAATTTCCCTTCCCAGGGTTGCGGTCTGCTTTGCTCCCGGCAGGGATGGGAGCTTGGGAAGCATATGGGCTGAATTCCCGGAAAACAACATGCCAGCAGCCCGGGGGCTGTTTGCCCGTCGGGAACGCTTTGGGACAAGGCTGTTTTCCAACCGTTATGGCTAAAACATGCCCAGTTACCCCGTTTATTTTCCCTGCACTGAGTGCGGCTGGAGCAAGAGCCAGGCTCAGGTCCCAAAGCCCTGGCCCTGGGCTGCTCCCTGAAGCTGGCTCTCCCTATCCCATTAGTTTCACTCCATCCCGCCCACATCCCAACTGGCAGCACCGACATTCCGGCAGGATCTGATATTTGCCGTTATCACAAGACCGGAAAAAAATTACTACCACGAGACTGGAAAAAGTTTCTAATTATTGCGGCGGGGTCAGTGCCGGGAAGGTCAGGGAAGAGGGTTGGTGCCAGGGCTGCGGCGTGGCCGGCTCCTGGCGCGGGGCAGCTGTTGACGTGCGATTAAGCCCAATCTTTCTTGGCATGGCCCCAAACGCCTCAGACATGGCCAGTCCCTCCCGGAGCCACCGGCCTCATGCTGGCTCCGTGCTGCTCACGAACGCCCGTGATGGGTTGGCTGGCCAGATCCTGGCCACGGCTGGCCACCGCCTTCATAAAACACTTAATCGAACCTCCCAAGACGCCCTCTCTCCCGGCCAGCTGCACCCAGGAATTGGTAGCGTCGCTGGCAGCCAGGTTTCCTCACCGGGCTGCTGCCGCCGAATCGGCAAATCCAAGTCCCTGAGCTCACTGGGGGTCCAAGCCCCGCTCGGCATCAGGACCACCTGGTGCCTGGGAATGGGGCTCACAGTGTGGGAAACGGGGGAGCGTGGGTTGCCATGCAGCCGGCGAGGCCTCCTTAAAAGCTTTTATCCTGCCATTAAAGCCATAAAATCATCTCTCTCGCTGCCATCAATGCTGACAGCGATACTGATATCTGCGTCTCCTGAATGCCTTATCTTAGCAAAATACAACCGGGCTCCGGCAGGAGGCAGAGAGCTCCGTCTCAGCCGAGGTTTCCTGGCTCGTCCGGCTGTTTGAGCTGGAAATGTGAAGGCGTATTTGCGAGGAAAAGTCCAGAGGCTGCTTTTGCCCCCAGCCCCGGAGCTGGACGCTGCCGGGGTTGCAGTCAGCAGGTTCTCAGTGTGATGCCTGGGGGGCTGGGGGACATCCTGGGGGGCGCCGCCGTCCTGCCTGCATCCCAGCCTCGCCGCCACCGCCTCATTATAAAGAAGTTTAATGAAAAGCAGGAGACGCCACGCTGGGGAAGTGGGGACAGTCCCTGGCCACCCGCTGAGGTCCCCCGGGGGGGTCCCATGCTGGGAAAGGGCAGGTCTCGCCCCCGCCATGTGCTGGGTTAAACATGAGTCAGGAGGGACAATAAAGGGGTTTATTGGCCAGCTCTGGCACCCACCGCGACAAGGATTCCGGCAGGGATGGGCTGGGAACGGCCGGGTGACAGGGCTCAGCAACGCCTGGCTCCCATCAACCCTATCCTTTATTACGGCAAGAGATGAAACAATTCCAACTCGGTTAAATAAAAATAATAATTAAAGTCCTGCTGGGACTGGCAGCGGGGAGCTAATACCTGCCGGCACCCCCAGCGGCGCTCCTGGCCCCCCCCGTCCCTCTGGCTCCCGGGCACATCTCCCACCACCCGATGCTCGCAGTTCATTTTATTTTCCCCTTCCTGGAGATTCCCAGCACAGATGTGCCGGGAAGTGGATTGTAAAGCTCGGTGACGAGCTCGGGGAGGGCTCGGTGACGTTTCCTCTGCGCCGGCAGCAAAAGGAGCAGGGACGGCACAAAGGCAGCTCTGTCCTTCCACACTTGAAGAAGTCTTTTTGTAAAAGCCGGCGGCCGGTGGAGGGCTTTTTTCCCCATCCAAGGAATTTTCAGAGTTAAAAGAAGTTTACGACAGCCAAAGGTGTCGCCAAACTGCCCCGGCACGAGGCAGGTGGCTGCCAGGGGAGCGGCTGATGGCACGGCTGCCATCGCAGCCAGCGTGGCTGTGAGCACAGGGGGTCCCGCAGCCACCCCAGGGTCTGGTTTAGTCCTGGGCTGCCACCGTCAGCCACATGCCCCGGGGATGGGGATGAGATGGGGACAGAGACCAAGATAGGGATGGGCATGGGACAGGGAAGGGGATGGGATAGGCACAGGGACCAGGCTGGAGATGGGGATGGGGACAGGGATGGGGAGAAGGACAGGGGCAGGGATGAGGATGGGACAGGGACGGGGACGGGATTGGGACAGGGACCAGGATGGGGACAGGGATGGACAGGGTCGGGATGGGGACAGGGATGGGATACGGAAAGGGATGGGGCTCTGCTCTGCCTCGCTCTCCCCAACTCGCGCAGCACCTTGCAGAGGGAAGGTGCCGAGCTTAGAGGCCGGACTGAGGTTTAGGGCTGGGTTAAGGCTTCAGCACATCCAGGCGCTGCCTGAGCCCGGACGGGGACTCTGCCTCCCCCAGACCTGCCTGGCCCCTTCTCTCGAGCCCCTGTCACAGCCCAGCCACCTGCGACAGGGAAACCCGGGGCTTCAGCTCCGTCCTCCTCCCCAACAGCAAGTTCTGCCTGTCTGTCACAGATAACCACACTGGCGCTGATCGCCAGTGCTGCCCGGCCCTCCGTGCCAGATAATCCCCGTTTGATAGAATTAGTAAGTGCATCAACCTTAAACCTCTTTGCTTAGCGGCTCCTCTCCTGCGGCGGGGAGAGGGGACTCATGTCCCCATGGTCACGTAGGGACAGAGCCGTGGGGCTCGGGAGGCTGCCAGGCCAGCCCAGCAGCTCTTCCCCCCGTCTTTCTACATCTCGTCTGGGTCTTTTGGGGTTCTTCAGGGCCCCAGAGCTCTGCATAAGCAGAGGAGCCGCCGCCGCCGCCGTGCCAGATGCCCACAGATCCCGATTAAGCCCTTCGCTGGGTAAGAGCCACGTGGGTGGCCACATGTCCCTGCCCCACGTGCACACACACATGCAACACGCACACGTGCACACGTATATGCACACGCATGAAACCTGGCATCCCGGGACCACTTCCACGGGTCTTACCAGGATTGGGGCCATCTGGACCTGGCACAGCTTGGAGCTTCCAGCCCCAAGCAAACACCCCTTTACAAACACCTCCATCCTGCCCCAGCCTTAATTTCCCCATTTTATTTTCCCTCGCCAGGAAAAAGGAGCGAGGATTCGTCGGTAAAACTGTCCACACCAAAATTCAGGCTGGGGGCAAGCAAGCCAAGGCATCCCCCCACGAGGACGGGGCATTGTGGGGGTCGCCCACGGGCTGGTCCATGATCCGGCTGCTATTTGTTGCCGTGCAAAGGGATACGGCATGGAGGGATGCTCTGCGGGAGGTGTTGGCGGGGGTGATGGTGCGTGGTGCAGGACAGGAGGAGCCCAAACCCACCAGCACTGCGCGTGAAGCATCACATCCCAGGCAGCTCTGTTAGGCTCATCTCGCAGCTCCAAGATTACCCTGGTGCTGCTAAAATCCCATATTTATCTCTGCGGTGCCCAGCCAATGACCTGGGGACTGACGCGCAGGACCTACCTCCACAGGGATCAGAGATGATAAAGCTCTCCCGGTCCCGGCTCATCGTGGGGCACAAGATCCTAGCAAACGGGCTCGGCTGCTCTGAGGATGACGTCTGAGCACGCGATGGACAGGATGGACAGCAAAGTCTTCCGCCAGGTAAGGGGATTTTCTCCCTGGATTTGGGACTGGAGGTTTGTTGGTTTTTTTTTTTTTTCTCTCTCTTTGCACCTGGCTAAACAGCCGCCACGGGCTCTGGCGCGAAGGGATGCGAGGCCAGTTCTGCTCGTCGGGAGTCGCTGCGGGTAGCAGGGGATCACAGGACGGCAAAATAATTTGTGGACGGGTGTAGGAGAGCTGTTTCCCAAACCTCTGGCCCCAAGCCAGGTGGGATGATGTCAGAGCAAGGCGGGATGTAATATTCGGGGTGTTTTTCTGTCTGGTGGAGTGAATTGAAAGAAAAGTATGTGAGTGAGGGCTTTGAGACATGGTCCTCACCTCAGGGGCAAGATGTGAGATGCTGCCGTGGGTGAGCAAGGGTCCGGGGGAGAGCCCAGCTCTGCTCCTGCATCCCAGGGAGAGCCGGCAAGGCCGTGGGCCAGGGTTAGGGATTGCTTTTCTCACCCCAGAACCGGCCAAGGGAGCAGCAGTGTTTCCCTGTCAGGATGCTGAGCATCTGTGCTTGGTTTGGGACTGCCCGGCAGTTTCTCCACTGTTTGGGAAGTTTCCCTGGAAAAGCAGCTTTTCCCCCGTGCCTCAGCAGCTGTTCGCTCTTTCAAAACCATAATCACTGGAAAGCGCAATAAAAAAAAAAAAAAAAAAAGGAAGCCGTTTTTCATTTCCAACCTTTCCTCGTTTCACCCGAGCAGCGGGAAGGGCTGGGAGAGCAGGAGCCCCCCAGCTGCTGGATGGGGATCCCCCCTGTTGTGCTCCAGGTTTTAAGAGGCCGCCCGGCTCCTTGCTCCCTCACCGGCTCCAGCAGCGTCTCACCAAAACACCAAGGATGGGTTGGGAAGTGCATCTATCCGCATGCGGCTTCGTCGCCGTGACATGGACGCTGGTCCTTGCCCCTGCACTGGCAGGGCTAAAGGGTGGGATCTTGCCATAGCTGTGCCCCCACGCCTTCCTCAACACCAGGTTTCGGGTTATTTCCTCCCATCGTCCGTGCTGGGTTGAAAGGATTTTGCAGGGATTGGCACAGGGGGGAGGCTCCGGGGGGGACGTTGCACCTTGGGGGCAGAACCAGAGGCTTCCCACGTGCTCCCAGCTTCTGCTGGCCAGGGCTCAAACACCTGTCCTGCACCGAGCCTGGGCTGGATGCAGCCATGGCACAGGCGCATTTTGGGGGTCCTGGGTAATGGCAGGGTTATCCCGCTGCCAGCACACTCCAGGGTGGGACCCCTGAGACCCTGCTCAGGGAGCCTGGTGTGGCGGGGGAGAATAACAGGGGACCTTTGAGTATCCAAAATCCGCACACTTAACACGGGCCGCGAATCCCCTGGGCTTGCTTGTACCCCTGGAGGAGGCGAGGGAAAAGCCCCTGGCGCTGAGCATCCCCCTGCCTGCTCCTGCCTGCTCTTTCAGCAGCCTGCCTGCTGCTGCTCGCCCTGCTCACGCCCCAGCTCCGGCTCGGTGACACCGGGGATTTGTGCCTGCCCCACGCTGCGGGATGTGGCGGTGACCCAGCTGCCAGGAAAGCGCCTGGGGAAGGCTGGAGAAACCTCCTCTTTCCGCTGCGATTGAGAAAGTGCCGCACGCACGACTTATTCATCCCAGGATGGCGTGACTCAAGATCCTGTGTCCCGGCCAGGGCTTTTGACCTCAGAGGTGTGCCAGGTTCGCATGTGCCCGGCACAGCCCTTGCCAGCCCCAGGACCCACTTTGGGATGCTGGATGGTCCCCAGCTCTCCCTAAGTTTGGCCATGTTAGATTTTGGGGACACCGTCCTTCCTACCAGGGCTCCTGCCAGCTCTGACATCCCCTCTGGGGCTTGAGGACCTTGCTGGGACTTGGGGACAGTGCAGCTCGTGGAAATGCAGGGGGCTCAGATGTCTCCTCTCCGCGTTGCATGACGGGGCTGATCCTGGGGCGCTCCAGGCTGGTCCCATGGGGGATCTGATGTCCCCTCAGATCAGGAGACATTTGATGGAGATGACAGAATCCACGGCAGCTGGACAAGCCAAGGGCTTAGGGCTGGCACCACCACGAGGGAGGTCAGGGCAGGCCGCAGAAAAGAAATGTCAACCTCATGTTGCAGTAATTCAGCAGGAGGCAGAGGGACAGGCCGCGGCAGAAGCTTGGCACGGAGGGGGCAAACTGGATTTGCCAGTGCTGAAGCTCCCACTATAAAAATCCTCCTGGTCAGGGGAGGCGGTGTGGGGATGGAGATGCTCCCAGGGCTGAAGATGACCATCACCCACAGGGGGTGACCATCACCAGCAGACGATGGCCATAACCCAGTGGAGGATGGCCATCACCTGCAGAGGGTGACCATCACCCGCGGAAGGTGGCCATCAACCACAGACGATGACTGTCATTACCACCGGTCCCCTCTCGGCAGAGGTCCACTGACCTCCAGTGCCCCCCCATATCACACACTCGCACCCCCCACCGATTGCCACTTGCTGGCCAAACCCTGTCTGGTTTCCTCCTGTCCTGGCTGGTGGCCCCATGGCTTTGAGGGGAGCGAAAGCGTTTGAGGAGAGCAAGCAAGAGCAGAGCAGGGCGCCTGGAACATGTGAGGAAGCTAAAATTAGGTGGCTACATCTAATCTAATTTAATCTCCCCTTTTCCGTCTGTATAATGGAGATTAACCTGGTTGTGCAGGGGTGGGAAGGCTGGGCTGCAAAAGCTCGGGGTGGACCAGCTCGGGGGCACCCACTTTCCTGGTCCCCACCTGACTGGCGGGGATTCCCTCCGGCCATTTTGGGGAGAGCTGGCTGCTCGGAGGGGGATGGCCTTGGGATGCAGCTGGACATTTTGGGATGGGGGGGTTGGAAGCCAACGTCGGGGTTACGAGGACCCTCAGAGGAGCGGTGGTAGGACAGATGGACGGACGGATTCCTCCCGGCCAAGACACAGCGCAATCCTCCCCTCTTCTTCCACCTTCGGTGGAGTGGTTTGGGATGGGTGAACCTCAGCCCCCGCCGCGGAGCTGGGGAAAGGCTGTTTCACCCAGCTCAGCCTCAAGGTCACATGCTCCATCCCCCGGCTGCCGAAGAAAGAAAAGTTCTCGGACCGGTTTTCTATTCCCAGCCCTGTGTGAGGGTTGGGTCCAGCCGAGTTCAAGGTTTCCGGTGTTTTGGGTGACCAGGCAAAGTAAATAAGTGGTCACCGGTGTCATTCTTCTGCCGATGGGTTCATTTGGGATGTGTGTGTGTGCGCGCGCGCGCGCGTTAAATGAAACGTTGTTGGAAACTATGTAGAGCACCGATGGAGCAATGAATCACAGGGCAGGTGATCTAAGATGAATTAACGCCTCTCCTGGAGCGGCTCCAGCTCCAAGATCATCCTGGTTGCTTCATGCTGCGCAGCGGCCTGGAAAAATCAGATGCGCCCGAGCTGGTTCCCAATTCCTCTATCCCCATCCTGAGCCATGCCTCGGTTTCCCCGGTATTAAAGGAGGATATCACCCTCGCCAGGTTTACAGCGCTCTCCCCTGGGGAACAGCAGCGCTTCCGAGGGGCTTTTCCCTGCGCCATGGCTCAGGTTGGCCTCACTGGCATCCAGAGCCTGTCCCAGGACTCCAGGATGCTCCATCCCTCCTCTGACCGCTGGGCATGGCCCTTCCTTTCAAGCTCCGACGTTGTCATTACCGCAGTCATTCATTTTTAAAGAATCGCATTAAAGAAATTAGAGCTGGTTGTAAATTCAATCCCTGCAATCAGCTCATTTCCTTTTGCTAAGGAACGCGGCATTAAATGCCGATAGATTATTACAAGCCCGTACAGAGCCGGGAAGCAGCTGGGAGGGACGGCTTGAAAAGATTTAGATTTTGAGGTTTATTACGTGAAAGGAATTATGAAATGTGTTAGAAAAACTCATTTTAAATAATAATAATAATAAAAAAAAATCACTTTAAAAACAAGTGCTGTTTAGAGGAACACACGGATGGGAGACCTGCCCCTCCTGCCTTTTCTTGGCTAGGGTGTTATCCAGCAAATAAATCGAGTGTTGGGGAATATGCCTCCCTGAATAAACTGATTTTGCAGAGGTGAACTGAGCTCCCGAGTGGGACGGAAGGACAAGACAGACCCCTCATTTTGCACGTACAGTCGCTTCCTTCATCCAGCTGGGCAGGCAGCAGATGGGGAAGGTGGACAGATGCGCCCAGCTATTTTTAGGATAAACGCCGCTTTAATTTCATCTTAACCACTGAGAATTTGGGTATTTAGCAAAAAAAAAAAAAAAAAAAAAAAAAAGCTGGATGAGAGGGTGAATGGAAATGGAGGTGCACCGAAAAAAGATTAAAAAGCGTCAGCTGCCGATACAGGGCTTTAACCAAAACCCCGGCCAAGCTCGGGTGGGATAGGCAGGGTCCGGCAGGACTGGATTACCCGGGAAAGTGAGTCTGGCAGTGGAGTTGTCTCGGCTCCGTTTCCCTGGCTCTATTTCGGTTGCTTCTCCCCCTTCTCTCTTTGAAATGGAGTTTCAACCCCTGGAAAAAAAAAAAAAAAAAAAAAGAAAGAAAGATGTAAATGGCCACTTAGAAAGAAATATTACAATGTAAAGCCATGAAGGGTTTGAGCTGCTCAGAACTGGTTGGGAAAGGGCGGCAAGGAGCAGGCAGACGGGTTGTGTAACTCCTGCCCCAGGGCTGCTGAGACCGGCTCTTCTAGGAGCCAGGATCTGGGCAGCCAGAGCTGTTCCAGAGGGCCAGGAAGGCATAGGACGTGCCCCGGCCCTCGTAGGGCTCCTGACAGCACCCAGCTGCCGGACTCTGCAGGGCTTCGGCCCTTCCATTCCCAGCCGGAGCCTGGAGAAGAGAGGTGGGATGGAGGAAGGAGGGATGGTGGAGACAGATCCCTGGGGTAACGCCGGGGGGAGGCTTCCCAAAGGTTCGGGGTGCGTCAAGCACCCCCCTGCCAGCCTTTCCCTGTGCACAGGGAACGGAGCACACGCGCGCAGGCAGAGGAACTGCCACGGGCTGTGGGCTGACGGATGCACACTGACGGGTGCACACGGATGCGCACGTTAATGCGCATGTGATGTCACGCACACGGGCTGCAGTGTGTGTGTGTGTGCGTGCGCACAGCCCGGCAGCTGCAGGAGCACACCAAGGCACACGCAGATGCCGGTGACCGCCACGGGTGTGTTCATGGACACACGCCAACATGTGGACACCAGGCTGTGCATGCACACACATGCACGTGCTCACACACGGCCGCTGTGTGCCCTCCCGGGTGTACATATGACGGTGTGCACACACAGACAGCGGTGCATACATCCACCCCCGCGCCCCGTGCACGCTCCCCTAGAGCAGGCAACCCCCCCCACACCCCCTATGCACCCCCTCAGTATAGACCCAGTGCACGTACACCCACCACCAGTGCACCCCCAACGCATGCATACCCCCTTCAGTACCCTCCAATGCACACACCACCCCTCCCGAATACCCCCAATGTACCCCCCCCAGTGCACCCACACCCCCCAGAGTGCAGCC
Organism: Rissa tridactyla; assembly: GCF_028500815.1. NCBI lineage: Eukaryota > Metazoa > Chordata > Aves > Charadriiformes > Laridae > Rissa > Rissa tridactyla. The sequence goes on from NC_071485.1 coordinate 2,405,132, forward strand.
ACACTCATCTCCCCCACACCCACTCAGTGCCCAACCAAGATCCTGTTCCACCACCCCGCACCCCGAACCAGTTCACGCACACACCCCCGGTACACACCCAATGTAACCCTCCTCCCAGAGCACCCACAGGCCCCCCAGCTCACCCACACTCGTCTCCCCTGCACCCTCCTGTTCACCCCCCCGTCACCCAGCACCCCACACCAGTTCATGCGCACCCCCCAGTACGTCCCCAATGCACGCACAACGCCTCCCAGCGCACCCTCAGCCCCCCTCCCCAGTTCACCCACACTCACCTTCCCTGCACCCTCGCCGTGCCCATCCAAGACGTTGTTCCCCCTCCGCCACCCAGCACCCCGCACCAGTTAACCCCAGCACCCCTCGCTTCACCCCCCCGTTCACCCCAGTGCCCCCCATTCACCCCAGTGCCCCCCATTCACCCCGCATTCCCTCCCCATTCACCCCATTCACCCCATCTCGCCCCTCCCGCCGGCGCCCCCTAGCGGCGGGCGGCAGCCCCGCGCCGGGCACACACCCTCGCGGCTCAGCCAATGAGAAGCCGCCGCGGCGGCGCGTCACTCGTGGGCCGGGGGAACCTCCTCAATGAGCCACATTGTCGCGGAGCGAGTACCGCGGCGCGCGCTCGGCTCGGCGGCCGCCTCCGCTCCGCACCGCTCCGCACCCCGCCGCGCAAGATGATCGCCTCCCACCTGCTCGCGTACTTCTTCACAGAGCTCAACCATGACCAGGCGCAGAAGGTGAGGGGCGGGGGGGGGCGGCGGGGGGGGGAAGATGCGTGGAACAAAGGGGTCGTCGAGGACAGATTGGGGAAGGGAGGGTGAAAAAAGGAGGGAAAAAAGGAAAGGGGGGAAAAAGTAAAGGAAAGGAAGTAAAGAGGAAAAAGAAAAAAAGGGAAAAGGAACAAAAAAAGGGGGAAAGTAAAAAAAAAGGAAGAAAGAAAAAAGGGAAAAAGGAAAAAAGAGAAAGAAAAACAAAGAGGGGGGAAAAGTAAAAGAGGAGAGGGGGGAAAAGTTAAAAAAAAAAAAATAAATAAAAAAGGAAAAATGGGAAAAAGGAAAAAAAAAGCCACAGAGGAAAAAAGGGGAAATGCGGTAAAAGCAGCGGGCAGCGGAGGGGCCGGGCGGGAGGCGCCGCGGCCGCCCTGCGGGCCCGCCCGCTGCCCCGCCGGGGCGGCCGTGCGGTACGTGACGCGGCGGGCGGCTGCGGGACCCCGCCTGGCCGGGCGCCCCCCGCGGGCCGGCGGCGCGGAGCGGGGCGGGGGGGGAGGAGGAGGAAGGGGGGGGGGGGGGATGTGTGTGTGTCTCGCTCCCCTCCCCGGCGGCCCCCGCGGGAGCTGGGTCCCCCGCGCAAGCACGTGTCGCCGCTTCCTCCCGCCGGCGCGCAGCATCCGCGGGCGCGGAGCATCCCCCGGAGCCCCTCGGCGGGACCCCTGCGGGCGACGAGACGAGGTCCCTGCGGGGAAGCGGGGCCCTGGCTCCGGCTGTGCCCTCCCGGTTAGCCCGGGGCAGGGTGGGGGGTGCCGGGGGAGGGAGGGCGGGCATTGCTCCGAGCTCGGAGGCAAATGCAGCGCCTGGGGCTCCCCTTCCCCGGGCTGTGCTCCCCCATCCACCGCACTGCCATGGAAAACAGCTTCTTGCCTTCCCCCTCCCTTAATTTACGGGTTCTGAACGATCGGAGCCTGTTTCTGGACCGCAACTGCGAGTCAAAGTGTCCCGTTGGGATGCGCGGAACGTTTGTCACCAGTAATTCATGAGTTCAGGCACTTGAAAAATGCAAGTGTTTCTGCTCTCCTCTGGCTGGTGGAAAGCAGCCGGCCTTTGTTTGGGCAGGACAGCGCATAGGCTCGAAACAGCAAGTATTAAATAAATGATTCCTGGAAAAAAAATGCTGGCTGGGAGACTGCGCGTGAAGGCTCAGGCTATTCCTCCAGCGTTTGGGGCATCTAAGGATATGTCAGAGAGGGTTTCAGCTCCGAGTCCTGAGGTTGTGCAGTGGTTCCTGTTACCGGGTTTACGGTGCCTTGGTGTGGGGGGGGTCGTGATTTGCAAATGCCCCCTTTCCAAAAAAAAAAAAAAAAAAACCAAAAAACAAAATGCAAAATGCAGGGCTGCAGAGAGCCCCAGCTTGTTCCATCAGCTAATGCTGGGGACGCCGACGGAGAAACAAAACTCGCCACGTTGGCCATTCAGCTGCATTAAATAGGAAGTAAAACAAGAAAGATCATTAAAAAAAAAAAAACAAACCCAAAAAAGCAAACCACCAAGCAAAGTGCATAGAAATAACTTCCCAATGCAAAGCGATCTGTAAGGAAATACGGCTCGGCTTCTCCCTCCGCTCGCGAGTGTCCCAGGGTTGTGCAACAGCCAAATCCACGGGAAAGGGTTGTGTAACCCGATGGCAGAAATAGGCCAGCGGCACGGCCCGACTTCTGCCTCTCAGGCTCCGGGCAGCTTACGAGTTCCTTATCGGGAGCTGGAAATAATGGAGAGGGAAGGTTTTGGTTTAAGGTATTCAGCTTCGTTACCTGTTGGGAAAAGGGTGTGCAAAGCCTCAGGAACCGGCTTCATTTTCCTCCCAGCTCTGAAGCCCAAACAAAATGGGTTGCTGAGACGTGCAGGGGAAAAAATATCCAGGAGCCGTCGTCCAGGGTTATGGCTGCTGCGGGAGATGGCTCTGCTCTCCCAGCCCTAAACAGCTGCCTCCACAACTGGATTTCTCCAGATTATTTTTAAACAAATGGCTGTGAAGCCTCCAGGTAAAGGAAAGCTGGGGTCGGCACAGCCTCCAGCGAGAGCACGGAGCTCGGCTTCGCTGCAAGGGGAAGAGGGGAAGCAGCTGGGTTTCTGAGCTGGATGCTTTCACCGTGGGTGCAAAAATTATTCCTGGCTTATAAATCTTCCCAGGCAAGGAGGGGGGAGTCCACAGCACAGGGAGATGTACGGACTGAAATTCTTGGAAAGCTGCGATTTATTTTTTTTTTTAATCAAACCCAAAGGCTTCACCCAGAATTTAAGACTGCCTTTGGGAAAAGATTTTTAGGGCAGTAGCCTGGGGTGTGTTCGAGTTGGGCATCTTTTTCGCTTTGGATTGGGCAGAAAAGGAGCTTGGCCGTGGGAAGAAAGTTCTCTTTCCAACAGCTGTGGTTTGTGTCCACATCAGGGCCTTGAAAATAGCCTCCCAAATAGGATTTTTTCTTCCAATTCTTGCCATGGAGCAGCTTTACCTGCTCTGCTGCCCACCTGGGGGTATGTCACGTACGTCCCCAAACCCCCGTCCTTCGCTTTGCCCAGCTGGGAAGTGGGTGCCGTACTAACTTATCTAAACCCCCAACGGATTGGGCAAACTTTAATTAACCTCAGCAGCGTCCTTTGAGATCCCGGCTTGAAAGTTTGCCGCGCATGAACCATGTTCCCTTCGGATGTTCCGGCTCGTGCTGGGTTTCCTGGTCCCCAAACCTCAATCTTGTCATGTGACGGGAGGCGAATGAGCTAAATAACCGGGCTGGCGGCTCTTCTTCCCCATTGTTCCTTTGAAAGAAAGAAAAACTGGCGATGGAGTTAATTTTCCTATATTTGCAGCCATTCCCAGATGCAGGGGCAGGTTTGTCTCTGGTTTTATTCTCCCTTTCCTAGGTGGATTAGGTTTATCTAGCTGATTCCTCCCTGGCTGCCTCTCACAGGCTCCTCTGCGGCTGTGGGAGGGACGCCTGATTGCAAATTCCTGGAAACCAACTAACAACTCTTAAATGTGCCAAGGTCAGCGGGAGGATGGCCTTTCCCACCCTTGGCATTTCTGGGGAGCTGTCGCGCATCCCCTTGCTCCTCGGCGTCTCCTCTGAGCTGCCACGGGTGCAGCCGCAGTTTCCCCAAGCGCGGTGGGATGCTCCCAGCATCTCGGGGGGGGGGTGTGTGTCTCGGTGCCAGCAGGGCGCCCCGATCCATCAGCATACGAGGGGTCTAGTGCCCCTTCTGTCTGCCCCAGCGACCTTCTGGGTTCCAAACAGGAGAGAAAGAGGGTGCGTGGGCAGGGGGCCAGCTCAAAGGCCGACTGGGGCTGCTCAGGGCCGGTGGGAGCTGTGAGCAGTTTGACGTCTCCGACTCCTGAGCTGGAAACCAGAATGTTTTCCTGGTTCAATTGGGCTTTTCGTGGGGCTGTGGGGTCACCCAAGGACAGGTCCCCGGCCTCCGCTGATGCTCCACAGCGTGATTTCTTCGCCATGGGTGCCAGGCTCCACCTCCGGCGTGGGGTTCAGCTGCCGTCCCGGGGAGGGGGGGGCGAGGATGGGGAGGAACCGGCTGAGCAGGAAACCATCTGACTCACTCGGGTTCAAGATGACTCCAGGCGTGTGTCATCAGAGGCTTGGCTGTGGCGGGGAAGGCACGTGGGGTTTAATTTGGCGCGGAACCCTCAATAGCAGCCAAGGACGTGGGTGCTGCCGGGGTCAGGACTGGAGAAGGGTGGGTGCAGCATCAGTCCCGTGTCACCGAAGGCGGGGAGTTGGGGAATGAGATGAGCCAGTTCCCCGTGTTGAAGGGAACCAGGCTGGGTAACGGTGTGGTGACATGGGGACAGGGAGCACTGGTTTTTAGTATGCAGGAGCTGAGGATGTGGCACAGGGTCTGTCCCCTGCTGCAGTGCCCATCCCTGATCCGACAATAAAAGTTGCAAAGTGTGTGCCCGGTTACGGCCCCCAGCCAGGAAATAAACCGCTCTCTGTGCTAGATGCTTTCCCAGATTCACCCTGTGACCTCGGTGAACCGTTGCCACTCCTTTTGCCTCAGTTTCCCCGAATCTGTCACATCCCGACACAGATCCAGGCAGGACAGGGACACGGCGGCCGGCTCGCCCTGGTAGCTGCTGGGGGGTGCTCGTACAGCATCCCCCTCTGAAAGAAACAGAGAGATGGTATTCCAAAACACTTCAGTGATTTTTCAAAATGCAGCATGTTTTAAGTCAAAAACTGGGGGTAAGGAGGGAAGCAAATTAAAGAAAAAATAATTTCAGGCAGAGATTACCCTGGAGAGAGGATTGACTGTGCACACCGGGGGGTTAGGAGTGCTCAAGCCTTCCCAAACTTCAACCTCTCTCTGTTGTTCTTGTACACAAATATTTGACTTTATGTTGACGAAAAGGAAAAGAATCCAACCCAGAAACCAGCAGCTTCTCTCCGTGTTACGCTCGTTCCCCAAACGCTGCTGAAATTATGCACGTCCAGCTGAAAACTACAGTGGGGAGATACCGGAGGGCTGGAAACATTTACCCCCAGTCCGGTTCTCACCAGACTTGTGGCTTTGGAAAGAGATCCGGAACAAAACTAAAACTAAAGAAGGGTGGCTTCCCCTTCCCGGGCCTGGGATCATTAATGGGGAAGATGTAGCCAAGACCTTTTTGCACCAGAATAAACCGCCCACAAGTCCCTCCCCTTCCCCACCGCCGTTTGCTGTGCAGGAAACGGTTGCGTTTCTCCGGAAGCCGCTGTCACGTTGTAATTTCCATCCCCGACAGCAATGCCGCCCCACATCCCCACCGAGCGAGGGGGAGAAGGGTCCCCACCACCGCTGCGAAGGGAACGGCATTCTTCATCCTCCCTCCTTTGGACCGCTCGAGCCGTACCACCGCCCCTGCGTCCTCCCGCCAAGGGGGGACAGCGATACGGGACAGATCGATGAGGGAGGGGTTTCCCACTCCAGAAGCAGCTGCCTTGACGGGACCATCTTGCAAGCTTATAAGCCGAGGAATTAATTTTTTTCTCCATCATAGCGGCACTGAATCGGAATGAAGTTATTTGCAGGCTAATATATTTGCAGTACTTACCCCTTAGGGTCCAGCCCCAACGGGAGGGTGAAGAGAGGGCTTCAGGCAGAAGAGCATCGTTCAGCTGCGGCTTTTGGGGTACTTGAAGCTTGGCACAGCTCAGCCGGTTTCCAGCTGGCGGCAAAAATTGGGCAACTTGAGGTTTCTTCAGCCTTGGGGTGGATGGACCTTGCCCAACAGTGGCCTTGCAGCTGGGAAGGGCGACGTTGGGCACTTCCCCAGCACCCAGCATAGAAATTGGTTGAACCTTTGGAGACAGCCCAGAGCTAAGAGACGGGGATTTGCTCAGTTTTACTTCAAAAAACTCATAATGACCTGGTTCATTAACAAAACCTCCTGCCCTGCATGCAACTATCCTCAGCTGTGAGCACTCCCAGCGCTTCCCAGCTTAGATCTGTTCCTCCTCCATTCAGCTTAGATTTCCTCAGGGAAACACTGTTATTTATGATGGAAGCTTTCCAGGAATTAAATTGCCCTGTCCTGGATCCTAACCTAGTGACTTTATTTATTTGGAATTGGCAATCCTCTCAAAAAAAAGGTTAAACAACCAAGAAGGTTGTTTGTCTTGAAAGATACTCGTGCTTCGGCGCTGCAGACTAAATTCCCCTGTCTTATCAGATCTTTGCTATGATTCAAGGACGCACTTGGGTGCAGGGAGGTAATTGAGGTAACGAACTGGGCCATGGGGCTGGGGAGCCTTGGGCATGAAGGTGGCCATGGCTCTCCCGTGGTGGGGCTCAGGTGCACGCTAAGGGGATCTCCGTACTGAGCTGCTGCCACCCCGGAGCCATTCTGCAGAATGCCCTGACCTGCCCTAGCTGCCAAGTGGAACGACGTCTACGTCCGTAGGAGAAGATGATCCAGGTTTTAAAGGGCTTTGGAGATTAGAAGAAGGTCACCCTGTTTCTCACGCTGCTGATTATTCCTGGTACGGTGGAGCCTGGAGGACATGGGGAACGTGCTGAGCGGTGCCTGTCCTGGAGAAAGGAGGTGAAACCTCCACATCATTTCCCTGTGCTGGGATTGTGGGGGCTGACGGTTCGTGCATGCAACTTCTTCACTGCCCCGTGCCTTGGGCAGGAATCGAGGAGAAAACAGCGATGACTTCTTGTGTATCTGAGCTTCCAAAGCACCTGGCTTCTCTGGGATGACATCTTCCCCCAGCAGCGTCTTGCGAGTCTAGGAGGAAAAGCAGGGAAAGTCAGGGTGGTGGACAGGACATCAGCAGCATGGGGTTCGTGCAAGAGTGAAGCTCTGCCCCGAGCTCTGCTGGTGTGGTACCCCACTGCTGGGGTGGGGACACCTCCTTGGGACCCCATCCCCACTCATGATGGTCTCACCAGGCCCCCCAGACCACCGTAGGCTGCCAGAGAAGTCCAGTGAAGGAAGGTCTCACGAGGGGGAGAGGCTGCGGGGAGGCGGAACACCCAGTACCAGCCAGGTTTATCTCTAATTACCACCAACACCTCAGATCAGATGGTGCTGTAGAGGCGATGGAGCCTGGCTGAGGTCCTCCCCGTGCCAAGTGGCAGGTCGATGGCTCCCGAGGAGGTTGTGAAAGGCCCCAGCGAGCCGGGATAATGCTATCTCTCTGGCTGATAGCTAAGAAATGGGGTTGGGAGGTCTGTCCTGGCTTGATGGCATCGACCCATAACCGTTGGGGCAGCTAAACGGGAGATTTCCTACCCTGGGGCTGGGGTGGAGGTGGGCTCTGGACCTTGGGGGCCTCTGGAAGCCAGAAGAGGAGGGAGAGGGTGGAGGTGAGCTGGGGCAGAGGCCACCTTCCCTGTGCCAGTAACCGGAGCCTCAGTACATGGGTGGCGATTTTCAACAAGCGAAAGCAAACAGGAGGATAAGGAGGGGAGTGTTTGACTTCCTGCTGCTGGGGTGGATAAGGAGGTGCTGGTAAACAGCCGGCACTGGGAAACCTCCAGGTTTTCTTATCCTTATCCTTTCCTCACGCCTGCCCGGTCTCCCAGCTGGCAGGCCGCGCTCTCTGCTCCTGATTAATGGAAAAGAGCTAAAAATACCAGAGGGAAATCAGGATTTACCCATCACGCTGGTGAGGATGCTGCTCCCTAGGGAATAAAGCATCTCTCCTGGAGCGCGCTCAGCCAGGCTTCCCTCCATCCTCCCTCCATGCTGCAGCAAGCGGAGCAACTGGGGACTCAGCTTCCAAATTTCCAGCAGAGCTGGTGGAGGATAAAGGATAACGCAGGAGCATCCCAAGCCTGAAACGCAGGCAGCCAAAACCACAGTAGAGCTGTTTTGTTCAGCCCAAGGTCCGAGCAGCTGCATCCGTGAGCGAGGTCACGCTGGGGCGGATGGCTATTACTCGCCCACAAAATGCCCATTTCCTATAGCGTAGCCTTATAAAAAAAAATCATGCTTGATTTCTGATGACCTTATGTTACGTGCCTACAGACAGGTGAGCTAACTGGGTGGAGTTTTCCTCTTGACTTTGCAGGGCTTGCAGCTGCCCTTTAATTAATTTTAAGTGAAGTTAATTGAAACAGGGCATAGTTTGGGAGCTGTCAGTCTGTCCGCCTCTCCGTTTCCCTTCCCTGCTCCAGCCAGGCTGCGGAGACGTGCACGGTGCTAATGGATGGGTTGGGGAGGAGTTTCTCCATGCCTTTCCCAGAGACGGGATGCTTTGATGCCATTTCTAGAAGGAGCCGGGCATCTTCACAGCCTTAGCATAAGGGTATAAACAATTGCCAGGAGCAGGGGGTTGGATTTCTTCCCTTTCCGGCCACGGCACCCACTTGTGTCACACAGCGTTGTTTGCTCAAGGGGGTTGAGTAGCTCTCAGCACCCCTTTGTAGGAGTGATCTCAGCAGCGAAGAAATGAATGGGCAGTGGATTCCTGACGAGCATCCTTCACGTAGGAAGACGCCCTGGGGGTCAAGGTCAAGGCACATTGCTGCCGCGACGTAGGAAGGGCTCTGCAGCTGGAAAACCTCCGGCACCGACCTCCTGACTCACAGCCTGGGCAGGCCAGGTTGTCGAGTTTGGGTCTTAATTCTGTCGCAACCTGTTTGGGTGTCTGTAGGTGAATGAGTGGAGAAGACGCTGCGGAGCATTGGGAGCTCCGCAGGGTTTGGTGTTCCCACCTTGGCACCCATCTGGGCAAGGGGATGCCACCGAGGAGGGCGCAGGGTGGTGTTTGGTGAGCTCTTTGGAGAGCAGCTCCCGACGCTCAGGAAGAGGTGCATGAGTGGTGGCGGGTGTTATTGGTGTGCCTGGAGATAAGCTGTTGCGGCACTGCCAGCGGTGCCGTGTCAGCAACATGCTGGCACAGCCGTGTCCTGCCCTTTGGGATGGGTCATGACCTGCTCCTGCGTCTTGCATCAGCCCCAGCAGACATGGAGGGGGGCTGAATGCCGTCCCGAATGCGTCACAGGGGCTGTGCCCATGTCCCCAACCCTCCAGCTGACTTTTTGGCTTTCTCTCTACCTTTCAGATTGACAAGTACCTCTACCACATGCGGCTCTCTGAGGAGACCCTCCAGGAGGTGTCCCAGCGTTTCGGGAAGGAGATGGAGAAGGGGCTGGGAGCAGACACCAACCCCACCGCTGCAGTAAAGATGCTGCCCACCTTTGTGAGATCCACCCCGGATGGGACAGGTACCATGAGATGGGAGATGCTCCCTCCCAGAGAGCAGAGGGAAAGCACGGTGGGGAAGACTCAGTAGGTGCCAGGAGGGAGGGCTGGGGCCACCCATCCTCACGGTGCTGCCAAAACAGGCCACCTTCACTCCCGCTCCTTGGGGCTTCATCCTGCTTCTGCTGAGCTAGGCTTAGTGTGGGGACAGGTCTCGTTTGCCTCTCTGTGCTGGGACTGGGGAAGCTCCCAGTTCCCGCTGGTGAAGGGGGGGGTGGGAACCAGCTCTTGAGTGCTCTTCCTGGCAGGACGGAGACAGTCACGGGTCCGGCTCATCAGATTTCATTAGCACTGAAGTGGGCAGCGGTGCCAACTGCTCTCTGAATGCCACGAGGGCCACCGGAGGAGAAGGGGGCTCTCCAGACTTGGCTTCTCACAATACGGCCTTTTTGCCCGCTTCCCGCGCCAGCAGGAGCCAGGCTGCCTGCAGCATGCTCCCAGCCGGGCACATCCCCATTTCAGGCTCCGGCTTATTCCTCTCAAGCCCCAAACCTGCTTTCTGGAGCATCTGTATGGGAAATTTCCTTGCGCCTCCTCTCCTAGCTTGGTGCTTTGGGAAGGAGCTTTGTCACGGCAGCCATCGCCTCTTGCCCGCCGATGCTGATGTCACCCGGGACCTGCCGAGTCTCCCGGTGCTTGAAGCCGACGCAGCAGTGCTGGCTGCTGGATGCCGGGGAGGGATAGAGAGCCCCAAGCAGCCAGAGCTGCCCCTGGCTCCGCATCTCGGCTGGCAGCAACCCTGGGGAAAGTCCGTGGCCTGGTCGGTCCTTGTTGGCTGGAGTTGCTCAGAGTTGGGGTTGCTCCAGCGTTGACACCTTCGCGGGGGTCCTTGCGAACTCTCGGCAGCAGAGATTGCTGATAGCCAGCAGGAAAGGTGAATAAAAGAGGCAGGGAGCTGATGGAAAGACCCGTCTGCCCTTCCCTCCCCATCCCCAGCTGTTTCGCTCCCGCTGTATTTTCATACCTGGCTTCTGGAGGTGAGCGGCTCCCAGCAGATGCTGTGGGCTGGAGTCTCAAGCGACCTGGGCTCAGCAGGCAGTGACTGGGCTGACCGGAGTTTCTTCTCCTGAGGAGCATGCGGAGCCGGTGCGAGCCTGACGGTTGAGTGATGGTGTTAAATAGGGTATACCTGAGAGGTAGCCATGCTCAAACAACCGAAAAAAAACCCCATCTCTGCTGGCTGTCCGCTCTCTTGAGGCAAGGGCCAAGGCGATGAGCTGAAGGTCTGCATCACTGGGCAGCTCTGGGTGGGTGTTTGCTGCTAAGATCTTGGTGAGGTCTGAGGGGACAAGTCCCTGGGGAGTCATGAGCGTCAGAGAATGGTTTGGGTTGGAAGGGACCTTTAGAGGCCATCTAGTCCAAACCCCACTGCCGTGGGCAGGGACATCTTCAACTAGATCAGGTTGCTCAGAGCCCCGTCCAGCCTGGCCTTGTGTCCAGGTATGGGGCATCCACCATCTCTTTGGGCAACCTGGGTCAGTGTCTCACCACGCTCAGTGTAAAAAACTTCTTTATATCTAGTCTGAATCTCCCCTCCTTTAGCTGAAAACCATTACCCCTCGCCCTCTCGCTGCAGGCCCTGCTAAAAAGTCTGTCCCCACCTTGCTTATAAGCCCCTTCAAGCACTGAAGCATCCCTGCACCCAGAGCCATCCTGCCTGCTGCATCCCACCTGCTTGCTGCCCCCGGTGCACATACACCCGAAAGCTGGACCTGGCTCCCAGCCCCAGGACGGAGATTTCAACCTGTTTAAACATTTGAGAATATTTTTAATTACAGGGATAGCTGGAATGCCGCCCCTGGGCATGGGAACTATTGCAGCCAAAGCTGCTGGGTGCTGGCGGAGCGTGTGTCAGAGCTCTCAGCACCCTGGCCCGTGTTGGGGAGAAGGTGCAATCCCTCTCCTTGTCCTTGGAAGAGTGAGCCTTGGCTTCCTTCACCGTATCCTCCCCATTTGCAGCTTCTCCAGTGCCCCAGCTAGCATTTCTCACCCAAAGCAAGGTCAGCGTGGGGGGAACGGGGGCACAGCAGCACGGAAAATGTCATGCCAAAGGGATGCTGGGGCAGTCATGGGGCTGCAGCTGCCCAGGGACTGGAAAATGGGAGGGTTTTGAGCAAGTCCCAGGGAGCCAAGAGCTGGGATTCCCTGTATGGCTCCAGCTGGATCTGGGCTGTGAGTGGCACCAGTGTCTCCACGGTTGGGTTTTGGTGGGGGGACTTGAAGGTAGCAGGTCGGTGCCACGGGGATGAGCTGAGGCCAGCTCTGCGGCTCACCGCCAGCTCCCCTGGCACGTCACTTCATGACAAGGCGGTGTGACAATGGCTTGGGAAGATCTCAATGTCCAGGGGTGCGTCCTTCCTTCTTCTTGCTCTTTATGAAGCTTCTGGGCAAAGTCTGCTTCGGCTGGGCACGAAGTCCTGCTCCCACCCACTTCGGGTGTCAGCAGCTGCCTCCCACCTGCAAGACAGGTTATTCCTCCGCTCCGGCCCTGCTTGCGGCCATGCCAGCTCTGACCCAATGCTGGTGCCACGCTGGCTTCAAGGGCTCCACACCTTCCTCCTCCAGAGCATCCCTGCCCTTCCTACCCCTCCTTGCTATAGCACGAGTTGTCTCTGCTTTCGGATTATGCCCTGTCTAATGCGCAGCCAGCAGCTCCCCGGGATCCAGGCGGATGAGAGGCGCTTATAGAAATACAAGGTCACATCTGCGGGTCGAAGTCAAAACACAGACCCAGCTCTCGTGGTGGCTTTGCCGTTCCTGAGGCAACATAAGACGAGGGGCAGATTTCTGCTTCTGAAGTGGGATCTCTCCTAAAAGCAACTTCTCTCGCTTTGCTCAGCTTCAGCACCCACCGAAACGCCGCTTGCGGTGAGGCAGTGGGCATCCAGCTGCGGGCTGGTGGGGAAAAACAGACCCCAGACGAGCTTTTCCTTGGAGGCCCCAGGCAAGGGCTCTCCTTGCTTGGTGCGGACACCACCTTCCTCCCTGCTCCTTTCCTGTTTTTTCTGGGCTTTACCAGTATTACAGCGTTTCCTCCTCCATGCCGATGTTTGACAAAAGGATCTTCTGGTGCATCCTCCGTTAAGCCCCAGCAGCTGATATCCATAGCCTGGGGTTTTCAGGAGGATGCTGCGGGACTTTGGTGGTCAAATCTCTGGAAATTCAAAGGGTGGTTCCAGGCTGGACATCTTGAAGGGTCTTTACAACAGCCTTCCCTTGGGCAGTGGGCTCAGTTCCTACCAATAACCATCGGCTTCTGCAAGACAACCAGCTTGCGTGGCCCGTGATCTTGAAAGGCTTTAAAGAAAATGCTTTTTTCATTGCCCAGACTCCCTCGCGCAGTGATTTACCGCGTTCCCCAGCAAGGAACGGCGTTGGGGAATTGCTGCCGGATGACTCTCACCGTGGTCAGTGTGAATTGCTCTTTGCTGGACCCGATTCCATCCAAACCAAGCCACCAGATTAATCCCGGATCTCTTGTTGCCGCAAACCCAGTATTTCGCACCCAATACAGCATAAGGCCTTTGCTGCTCTCCAGCGCTAATTTGGGGGAGATGCTGATGCAAGCACTGGGGCTTTTCTGTTCCCTCTTCTGCTTGAATCCTCGCAGCTCGCTGCAAAGACGCAGGGTAGGGCTGGCAAGGGTGTCCGCAGATGAGGATGGAGTGGGAACCACCAGGGTCTGGTATCCTCCGCCTCATCCTGCATCTCCCTGGGGGGGCAGAGCCTGGACCTGCTCCAACTTCTTTCTCTTCCTCTTTTTTTTTTTTTTTTTTAATTTTATTAAGCCGACTCGACTGAGGATTCCTACAAAATGGGACTGCAGTCGGTCAGAAGCCTTGAGATTTAAGGTGGGAGGTCTGGGGTGAGCGACTTCCGAGACGCTGGGGCATGATCCTGCACAAGCTGCTCCGGTCCCCCAGTCCCGGCTCTATTTCTAGGGAGAGCAGAACTCCTCTGCACTTTCTTCCAGGGAGCGCAGGCATTTTTCCAAAGCATTTTTTCGGCACTTACCCTTAGGTGGTTTGCTGAGAGCAAATGGAATCAGAGCTCGCTGTTTGGTTTGTGAGCTCAGCGTTGCAGCCTCTGTCTTATCACATAACGAGGGAGCCCTAATCGAAGGGAGGACCCAGAGGTGGTGTCAGCCAGCAGAGCCCATCACGCAACCGTATTGCTTCAGCCTGGGAATTTTCCGAGGGAGATTTTGCTGCCTTTTTCCTCCTGCAAAGCTGATCCACCTGGGAATCATAGAATGGTTAGAGCTGGAAGGAACCATAATGACCATCTAGCTGCACCCTGCTTGCCCCGGGCAGGGACACCTCCCACCAGCCCAGGTTGCTCCCAGCCCCGGCCAACCTGGCCTTGAACCCCTCCAGGGACGGGGCAGCCACAGCTTCTCTGGGCAACCTGGGCCAGGGACTCACCACCCTCACAGCACACAATTTCTTCCCAATATCTCATCTAAATTTCCCCTCTTTCAGTGTAAAACTCTTCCCCCTCGTCCCACGGCTCCCCTCCCTGCTCCAGAGTCCCTCCCCAGCTTTCCTGGAGCCCCTTTAGGGACTGGAAGGGGCTCCAAGGTCTCCCCGGAGCCTTCTCTTCTCCAGGCTGAACCCCCCCAGCTCTCTCAGCCTGTCCTCCCAGCAGAGGGGCTCCAGCCCTCCCAGCATCTCAGGGGCCTCCTCCGGCCCCGCTCCAACAGCTCCGTGTCCTCCTGATGTCCCCAGCGCTGGAGGCAGCACTGCAGGGGGGTGTCCCCCGAGCGGAGCAGAGGGGCCGAATCCCCCCCTCGCCCTGCTGCCCACGCTGCTGGGGACGCAGCCCAGGCTGCGGGGGGTTTCTGGGCTGCCAGCGCACGTTGCCGGCTCGTGTTGAGCTTCTCATCCACCAACACCCCCAAGTCCTTCTCCTCAGGGCCGCTCTCCCTGCATTCTCCACCCAGCCTGTACCTCTCGCGTGGCTGTTGAGCAGCTTTAAGGGGGACTTTTGGTTGTTAGGTTGGGTCCTGCTGCTGCTTCATGGCGAGGGTAAGTGGGAACCAGGTCAAGGGAAAGCTGGTTTGATACAGCTCTGTGGGCCATGGAGCCTCGCAGGGATGGTTTGGCCGAAATACCAGGCATGTGGAGGGCTGGGCAGGGTGGGAGGACAGCTCTGTCCCTGGCTCCTTGGCCTTTTTCTTGGGGAGATGTTTGTTCCTCCTGGGTTCCCCACATTATCTCCAAGGAGCTGAGCAACCTGTGACCCTCTTGGCTCCAGCATCCTTAGGCCTGGCATATTTATCAGCCCCCTGAGGTATTTGTCATCCTCTGCTAGCAAGCGGAACGGCATCCGTGCTGACGGCAAGGCAAGCAGGAGTACAACTTTACCCTTGTTGGGGGCAGAACACGATGCCAGCAGTGCCCAGTCAGGCACGGCGTCCAGCTCTGCCCATCCGAAGCTAAATCCCCACAGTGGGTTTACCGGTGACATCTGGACAGTGAAGAGCTTCACCGTGGGTTTTCCTGGTGCATTTTTCAGCATCCAGGTAAAGGGGATGTGGCCGAGGCATGCCCTGTGGCTGGCGGATAGTCTGCAAAATGAGCTGCCAAACTGGTTTAAACCTCATCCCTGCAAAGGGTCAATGCAGGCGTGAGGCAAGGAGGAGAAACGAATATCCAGGGTTTGACTGCCCCAAAGCATGAGCTCGGGCACTGCGGTGCTCTGCCCGCTCCCGTGCCGTTCTCCAGCACTGTAAGCGGTGAACTGGACATCTCTTGGCTACGCTGCCTCGCTCAGAGCTACGCTGAGGGTGCTGTTTGAGGAGGGACGAGTCGCAAAGCTTCGATGGGGTCCAGGTTTCTCCATGGTTCTGGGTTAACAGCTCTTGCAAGGCTCGGGGGGTGTGTTGCTCCAGAGGTGAAGCGAGGGTTGGCCATAGGCTGCACAGGGACCTGGCTGAAGTTCAGCTTTGGTTAAAATAATGATTTAAGTGCCTCGGTATCTCCCCAACCCACTGGCCGGTTGATTTTGGGATGTAACCTTAACCGATGTGATTGCAGCCAGGGCATCGCGGCCTGCGCAGGGAGGCTTGGCGTGGGCTGGTACCACCGAAAGCCGGGATCCGACCTGCCTGGCGTCACCCCTGGGGTGATGAGCTGACCCCCCTTGAGTAACGGACTGACGCCCCCCAGCGCTCCCTCCTTCTCCTTCCCAAGCGGCAAGGCTGTCGGACGCTGCTTAAGATCTCCAGAACCCTCTTATTCCTCATCTTATTTCCTCGGAGCACGAGGGCTGCCTTTAATAGACCGTTTCGGCAGCAGAGGGACATTATAAAGCTGCTCTCAGCCTGGGCTCCGAGTCCCTCACCATCCGCAGTTCCCTCACCTCGAGTCCTCGGAGGATCAGCCCCAGGAAAGATGCCAGGACAGATGGACGCCCCGCCGGCTTGGACGGGGAGCTGCCTTTTCAGCTGGAGTCACTGGAGACGCTGGCTGGCCTGGTGTCATTTGAATACTAATAAACCACACTTTTTGTTTCAACTGTAGCCCCTTTGTAAAAGCATCGGCGGGCACAATGCGGCCCCCGGGCGCTGTAATCTGCCCAGGGGAGCCAGCACAGCACATTTAATGCATTCAGAAATCAAACAGTGCTGATAGAGGGCTTTCCCCCATCTCTCTCCCCACACTGGTAGGTATTTAAAACAGCCAGCTTGGCGCTTTTCCCGCATCTCAGGTCCCCGTTGGTCCGAAATTCAGCCTTGGTGCCCTGGTGCAATAAAAACAAATGGGACGTGAAACCTGCTGGGCTCAGCCCTTGGGTCTTGGAAACAGCAGGGGCTCCTCTCGGCCAACACTCTGCTTCCCACGTCTGCCCGGGGAAGGCAGCAATGGGTCCCCCAAGGACTTTTGCGTCTTTTTTTCCTCCCCGGTTTCCTGCTTACACCTTTCAATCTTGCCTTCGGCGAGAAGCCACATGCCAGGAGTGCGCGAGATTCCTGGGGCAGGGCAGGGGTGAACACGTGGGGGTTTTTTCCGTGCCCGAACACGTGTTTTGTTTCCATGTATCGAATGTTTAGGCAGACTCTAGCGTTTCAACAGCTTGCTAGCAGGGTTTTAACCGCTTGGGCTGGAGATTGAGGTGCTTTCGCCAGCATCCTGCATCAGTAGGGTCAGGAACAGAGCTCTGATGCCTTCTGCCTTATGGAACCTGAGGCTGGAGCTCTTCTCCCCTGGGAGTGCCGTTGGTTTGGGCATGGGCTTGTCTGGATGGGGCCGGTGGGATGTGTCCTTCTGCCAGCAGACGCCCTCCCAGCTCAGCCACCACCTCTGCACACCCTACCCAGGGCATCAAGATACCTCTCAAAGATGTTGTTTTGATCCCCCCACCAGCTATAGGGGTGCCAGGGGAGGCAGAGGAGGGGCAGGAAATACAGGCACAGCCCGGATAAAATAAAAAAAATATAAAATGTAGTAATAATAATAAAAATAATAAAAAATAATGAAAAAAGATTAAAAAATAATGCCTTGCCCTCATAGTTTGATGTGGCTGGTTACTTCCAGGCCCGCTCCAGGGCTGTCTGGTGCGGGCACTGATGCTGCCGAAAGGGACCTGCCAAGTTAATGGTTGTTCTTGTCTCTGGGCTCCCACAGAGGATGGGGACTTCTTGGCGCTGGACCTCGGTGGCACCAATTTCCGTGTGCTGAGAGTGAAGGTGTCCGACAATGGCCTGCAGAAGGTTGAAATGGAGAATCAGATCTATGCCATCCCCGAGGAGCTCATGCGAGGCAGTGGGGTGCAGGTGAGTTCAGCCCCTCTCCCCCTCCATCCCCACTCTCCTGGGCAGCCCCCCAACTGCAGGGCTTCCCCATAGAGGGAGAATGACCCATCTTGGGGCAGTTCTGCTGCCTGGAGGGAGGGCTGGTGTCACCCCAAGACCCTGAGCTGTGTAATGGGGTTGGAGCAGCATCCTACTGCTGTCTTGCCCAGCAGGATCCGGGGAGATCCGTGCCTTCCTTTGCCTGGAGCTATTAATTCCTGACACCAAGTAACCTTGATGGGTGAGGACCACGGAGATGTCGTGTGGGTGACAGACCACAGGTCCCTGAGGCAGGCAGGGATGCAGGTGCTGCTCTGGTGCATTGGCTTGGTCAGGGCAGCTGAGTGAGGGCTCACTCTTTGCTTTTCTTCCAGCTCTTCGACCACATCGCCGAGTGCTTGGCCAACTTCATGGAGAAGCTGAAAATTAAAGACAAGAAACTCCCCCTTGGGTTCACCTTCTCCTTCCCCTGTCACCAGACTAAGCTGGATGAGGTGAGTGAGACGGTCTCGCCTCCTCCCGAGGGCTGTGGCTGGGATGCGGTGGGATGGGGGCAAGCTCTCACTGGGGGCAATAGCTGTGCCACACCAGTTCAGCTCGTGCTTTTAATTAGGCGCGTTGGGTTTGGGTAGAGTGTAAGGTCTTGGTGCCGATAGGAGCATAGGCCGTGTCCTGGGACTCGCAGGGGTCTAGGAGGTGATGTGTAATGTGCCGGTCGTTTGGAGCTTCCACTCTGCAGGGATGCCTCCGTGGAAAGCGGCTTTGCCCCCTCTGCAGACAGAGCTGAAGAAGAACGGCTGTGGCAGGAGAGCAGCTCCAGCCGCCTGCAGCCAAAGGCAGCCCAGACGTGCCGAGCATCACATCCCCCATCATGCATGCAGGCAGAAGAGAGCCGGGGGGGGGGTCACCCTCCCCGGCTGCTCGCCATGTTCCAGGCAGCCAGGAATCGATGGCTGTCAGCTCCGCTCAGCCGTGCTGGCTCTCCCCCGGGAGCCGGTGACCTCGCTGGGAGACTAAACATCTCGACGAGCTGAGCCCAGCCGAAGCACGTGGCCCCTCTCCTGCCACCCACAGCCTCAGCCAGGCTCTTGCTCATGGAGGGGGGGGCTGGTGCTTTCCTTGCCCTTATCTCACCCGCTTCTCGGGTAGGATCAGAAAGGAGGGCGGCTCCATGGCGTGCTGGTGATCCAGCACGTCCTCCCCGGGCTGGGAACACGGCGGCATTTTGTACCAGGGATGGGGCAAGTCATGCTCTTGTGCCTGAGTGATTCAGCAAAAGTAATGAGGAAGAAGATTAACGCTTTTCTCATGGTAGTAACAAGGGCTGTAAAAGAAAAAACATAAAGGAGCTGGGAGAGGAAGCGTCTGTCCCCGGTGACCTTGTTCGGATTGCTTCTCTCTGTGCCTCAATTTCCCCGTCTGTAAGGCAGGGCAGGGCGGGCGTTTGCCTCACTAAGGCATCTGGGGCTCTAGGGTTGGAGATTTCCAATGCCATCGAGTCCTTTCCCTTCCTCCAGGGCACCGCGAAGCCTCCGGCCGGGTGCCAGCGGTGGCTCTGCCGTGTGCACTGGGTGCACGCACCCGGTGCCTCTAGCCACTGGGGACGAGGAGACCCCCATCCTGCAGGGACGGGGCAAGGAGCTCTCTGTAGGCTTGGGAACAGGTTTTGCTCCAGGGGCCCATAAAACCCAGTTACGGGAATCACGTTTCCTCGTGCTGGCAGGAGCAATGAGTGACTCGCGTGCTATTTCATGGCCATAAACTTTATCTGCATGGAGACACGGAAACCAGTGCTGATACGGCAGCTCACAAGCTGATAACGGGGAGGGACTCACCTGCTGTGCTGTGTGTCCATCCAGCCCCTGCCCTACACCGGGGAGCCCCTGAGACCCGTGGCTTGGTGGGGCCGTCCTCCGAGCTTTCCTTCTTGCTGTTTCTCCGTAGAGCATCCTCGTTACGTGGACAAAGGGATTCAAATGCAGCAGCGTGGAGGGGAAAGACGTGGTGTCGCTGCTGCGCAAGTCCATCAAGAAAAGAGGGGTAAGAGGTTGAACAGGTCTATCAGCTCCCGGGGTGGTGGGATGGGGGCACGTGGTTCCCTGTGACAGGACACTTACAGCTCTGCACCTCGGCTCCCCTGGGACAGCAGAGATGTTTCCATCTGTTTTGGCCACGCTGACTCAATCTCTTCTCCGCCATCTCAGGACTTTGACATTGACATCGTGGCTGTGGTGAATGACACCGTTGGGACCATGATGACCTGTGGCTATGACGATCACAACTGTGAAGTTGGCCTCATTGTCGGTGAGCTGCAGCAAGGGGGGAGAATTGGGGTCCGTCTGTCCAGGAACTCCAGAAGGAGATCACATTTCTTGCAGATTTCAGGGTGGGTTTTTTTTTTGGGGGGGGGAAAGGAAAGGTGATAGCTATGTTAGAAAACCAGCATTGCCCAATGTTTGTTTTCTTCCATCTTCGCTTTCTATGGTGCATTTGGCTGTTGCTAATTATGGGGAAAGGCCGCATCCTCTCACTGCATCCCTGTGCTTCCTTCAGGTACCGGTACCAACGCCTGTTACATGGAGGAGATGAGGCACATTGACCTGGTGGAAGGGGACGAAGGTCGGATGTGCATCAACATGGAGTGGGGGGCCTTCGGTGATGACGGCGTGCTCAACGACATCCGGACAGAGTTTGACCGTGAGATAGACATGGGCTCGCTCAACCCTGGCAAACAATTGTAAGCAGATTCTTGGCTTCGGCTCAGGCTTGGGGTTTGCTCTGCATTGTCCGTCCTCCCATTGCGCTGGCGTTAGTGGGACCAAAGAGGTCGTCCTAGTTAATTAGGTCACCGCGTCCTCTGCCGTTCCAGCTACAAACAGGGGCCGTACCACAAATTTGGTTGGTACGCCCAACTGAACCACTCAGCACGCGCTTCCCTCGGGAACTGTTCACTTGAATGTGTTGATTTCTGTTTCTTTGTCCTGCCAAAGCAGTTATCTGCCAGCCAAGGCAAACGCCACCACTTAATGTCCACATCCAAGTCCTACAGATCTCCCATTCCCCAGGTGGCTTCTGGCAGCATAGGTTGGATTGAGGGGGCCTCTCTGCAAACTGACAGACCCCTTCAGATAGCCCTAAGTTCTCCTTGCAGAATGACCGTTATGTCAACATGGCTTTATTTTCTCAGTGGTGGGATAAACTACTCTGGAAGGAGATTGCTTAGATTGCTTTTGGGCCTGGAAGGCTGCCAAGTGTTTTTAAGATCAATCTGTGGCCACCTCACAGCACATGCAGCCAAACAAACGCATCTTGTGCTTCACCCGTTGGCAGGTTTGAGAAGATGATCAGTGGGATGTACATGGGAGAGCTGGTCAGACTCATCCTGGTGAAGATGGCCAAAGAAGGGCTCTTGTTTGGAGGAAAGCTCACACCAGATCTGCTCACTACTGGCCACTTTGAGACCAGATTTGTCTCTGCTATTGAGAAGTAAGTAGGATCCGAATGGTTTCCTGGGGTCCCAGCCCATCTCCTGACGTCTGTGCTGGGGGAAAACGGGACCCATCACAGGGCTATCCACTGAGCAAAACAGGACACTTCAGATGGCAAAAGTTGGATTTCCAGGCACGAATCCGTTTTTTGTTCTTTGATGTGCAGGGAGAAAGAAGGGCTGCAGAAAGCCCATGAGATCCTCACCAAGCTGGGCCTGGAGCCATCTCATGAAGACTGTATAGCCACCCACCGCATCTGCCAGATCGTCTCCACCCGCTCAGCCAACCTGTGCGGGGCCACCCTGGCAGCCGTGCTGCGACGCATCAAGGAGAACAAGGGGGTGGACCGGCTGCGGTCCACGGTCGGCGTGGATGGCTCGGTCTACAAGAAGCATCCTCAGTGAGTCCGTGAGGACAGGCAAGGCTGGTGGGGAGAGAGGGTGGGAGAGCACAAATCTGTTCCTGCCAGCAGTGGATAAAGCTCGGCACAAGCAGAGCATCTCCAAATATTCCCCTGGGCACCTCTGTTTGGATCCCAAAGGGTCATTTACAACCCCAGAGAGTCACATCACCCATGGTGGCATACTCAGGTCCTCTTTCCTCCTCCGTAGCTTTGCCCGGCGCCTCCATAAGACAGTGCGGAAGCTGCTGCCAGACTGCGAGATCCGTTTCGTGAGGTCAGAAGATGGAAGCGGCAAAGGGGCAGCCATGGTGACAGCAGTGGCCTACAGATTGGCCGCCCAGCACAAGGCACGGCAGAAGATTTTGGAGGCGCTCAAGCTGAGCCATGACCAGCTCCTGGAGGTGAAGCAAAGGATGAAGATAGAGATGGAGAAG
This sequence comes from Rissa tridactyla, assembly GCF_028500815.1. NCBI lineage: Eukaryota > Metazoa > Chordata > Aves > Charadriiformes > Laridae > Rissa > Rissa tridactyla. Next base: position 2,426,747 of record NC_071485.1, read on the forward strand.
GGGCTGGGCAAGGAGACACATGCAGAGGCAACGGTGAAAATGCTGCCCACCTACGTGTGCTCAACTCCGGATGGGACAGGTAACGTACCATGTCTATAAGGCCAAGTATGTCCTGCACAGGGCAAAGAGCCAGCATCATCGCTCCCAGCATCTCCACTCCTTCGGGAAGGGCCGGGACCTTTGCCATGGCCTGTTCCCTCTTTGCGGTGGGAGTGGCGCAAAGCTTTTTAACCACCAGTACGATACTGGGAAAAGGGGCTAAGCCTCTGGGACGTTCTGCACTTAACTTAAGACAAAGCCTGGCTTTCACTGTGGTTTTCACCGCCGCGGGTTTCTCACCACCATTGTCCTGGGTTGCGCTTCCAGTTCTCTGTGGCTTGGGTGTGCACCTGCCCCTTGGCTTGAAACCCTGGGATTTCCCCAAGTCTGGAGCAAACCTCTCCATCACCTTCCTACCTGCACCTGCTGTTCTCCATTCCCAGCCACACCTCAGTTTCTGGTCCTCTCTCAGGAGGAGCACAGATTTGGATCAGCTTTGTGCCACGCTCACGATGTCCCTGGTTGGGATCTCTCTCCTAGTGATTCTCTCTTGGGTTTCAGAAAAAGGAGATTTCCTTGCCCTGGACCTGGGGGGTACCAATTTCCGTGTGCTGCTGGTGCGCGTGAGGAATGGAATGAGGCGCGGCGTCGAGATGCACAACAAGATCTACTCCATCCCGGTGGAGATCATGCAGGGGACAGGAGAGGAGGTGAGGATGGGCAGCTAGAGGTGGAAAACCAGGGCATCTTCCCTGGGGTGGCAGCAGAAGTGGCAGGCAGCGGATCAGACAGCCAGTGCTGGCTGACTATGGGAGCTCTCCTTGCCTTGCTCTCCTTGCCAGGGTGCGAAACCAGGAGGGTGGAGGGAAGGCTGGTGCTCTCCTGCCTGTAGAGCAGCAAGTTCTGCCCAAGGCTGTGGAGTTCGAAATGTGCTTTAGGAAGCTTGAGACTGTTCTTAAGGTTAGAAATTGTGTTATTCCCAGACACCGCTGAACCCTGAATCCCACACACTTCACAAGGGCAGATAAGCATCATCCCCGTTTCCCAGATAGAGAAACCACAACACAAGCGGTAGGAGATGTCTCCAGAGTCTTATTTGCAGATGGAAGGAGTTTTGGAAACCACTTAAGGCAGTGCTCAGGGACTGGGAGTGTTTCTAGCAGACAGGCTCTGGGGATACCTTGCAGAGGGACCAGATTTCCGTGTCACCCCTGGGAAGGTGGTTGCTCCCCCGCTAGCCCCTCCATCCCTTCTGGGTGCAGTACGGGACCTGCAAGGTGGAGGTGTCGTGGTGATATGACCGCATTGTCACTGGGGAAGAGGGTGAAAGAGGAGCCGTTTTGGGCTTGCTCACCTCACGCGGCGCAGCTGAGCAGCATCGTGGTCTGTTCAAAGCCCTGTTGGCTGGGGAATGTAGCAGCATCTCCAGCAGGTCAGGCAGGCTGGCATCCAGCTGAATTTCTTGCTGTGACGGTAACTTCTCCTTTTGGCTTTGTGCACCCAGCTCTTTGACCACATCGTCCACTGCATCTCCGACTTCCTAGAATACATGGGAATGAAGGGGGTATCACTCCCGCTCGGATTCACATTCTCCTTCCCTTGCCAGCAGACCAACCTGGATGAGGTAACCCGCAGCCCACCTCGTAGCGTGCATGTTCGGTACCCAGGGCCGGCTGAAAAGCCAAAGCGTACCGGGAACTCGACTTACCAGCGTCAATGACCGCGTGGCACGTCAGATAGAGACCCAAGAGAGGGGGAAGGCAGGAGCTCAGAGCTGACAGTGCTTCTGAAAAGCTCCTTTTCTGCATCAAAACAGAGGCAGATCCCTTGAGCTCTGGAGACAACCGGGTTGAGGCATCCTCCACGCGTGAGGATCTGACCTCCACGCGCCGGCTGGTGCCCACTGAGAGCGGGTGGACGTGGGGTTGCTGGCCCTCTCCCCTAGCAGCCTAGGTGATTTACCGTGGGGTATTTCCACAACAGGGAATTCTCCTGAAGTGGACAAAAGGTTTCAAGGCGACCGGCTGTGAAGGAGAAGATGTGGTGAACCTGCTGAAGGAGGCAATTCACAGGAGGGAGGTGAGCGTCCACGTAGCTGTGAGAAGCTGGCTGCTTGCTCCCACATCCCAGCTGTCTTTGGCATCTTTAATTGGCCTGTAAAGCAAATTAATGGGCTGAGCACAGGGCTAATGACTGTCTGAATTTTAACAACCACCCTTAGTCATCACTAGAGGTTGGATTTTCAGACCCCGGAGCTAAGAGCTGGCTTCTGGCCAGGGCTGGAGCAGACTTGTCTCGCCATGAGTGAGGGAGGCACTGTGCTCATCTCCCCGGTGCGGACCACCCAAAGCTCCCGCGCTGGGGGCTGTTTCTGGCAGGGCTGTCCCAGCATGCCACCTCCTCTGCAGTTGCGTCTCGCTGGAGGTGTCTTGAGGTTTGACCGTCCACCTGCAGACACGTGAGGCTGCAGGGAGTCCACGGGTGCCTGGAGGACTCCCACGCCCAGCAGAGAGGCCCTTTCCCAGTCATGGGAGCAGACGTAACAAGCTGTGTCCTCCAGGAATAACCCCTGCAATCCCCTCCTTCTGCAGGAATTCGACCTGGACGTGGTCGCGGTGGTAAATGACACGGTTGGCACCATGATGACCTGTGGGTATGAAGATCCGTATTGCGAAGTTGGGCTGATAGTTGGTGAGGACTGAAACTTTCTTATGGAGTTCCTCTGCCTGCGGTCCCAAATCTGCTCCCATGGGGTGCTTCTGGCTGCAGAAGGTGTCTGAGGGCTTTTATCTTGCGGACGCACCCTGCTTCTCCAACAGCCCCTTTGAAAGATGCTTCTCTCTCTGCAGGCACAGGCAGCAACGCCTGTTACATGGAGGAGATGAGGAACGTGGAGCTGGTGGAAGGGGAGGAGGGCAGGATGTGTGTCAACATGGAGTGGGGGGCGTTTGGTGACAACGGGTGCTTGGATGACATACGGACGGAGTTTGACTTGGCAGTGGATGAGCTGTCTCTCAACCCTGGGAAGCAAAGGTGTGTGGTGGCTTTGGGGAGCTGGGAAGGGATCCCCGGTGAGGCTGGGTGTCCGGGAACAGTTCAGTGCTGCCCCACCAGCCTCTTGGTGAATCATCAGGGGACGAGTCCGGCTTTGCGACGCAACTGTTTGTCCCTTGTCCCCTGCCCGCAGGGTGGGGACCGCACTGCTGGACTTGCTCCAGGGTGTCAGAGCTGGGATCCTGATCCAGACCCAGTGACCCTTCTTGTCCTGATGCCCAGCCTTGCCCTCTCCTTCCCAGGTTTGAGAAGATGATCAGTGGGATGTACCTGGGGGAAATCGTTCGAAACATCCTGATGGATTTCACCAAGCGGGGTCTGCTCTTCCGAGGACGGATCTCAGAGAGGCTGAAGACCAGAGGGATCTTTGAGACCAAGTTCTTGTCCCAGATAGAAAGGTGAGGTCCAAGAGGTGGGGCAGGGACCAGCTCTGGCCTTACAGCCGCAGGTCAGAGCAGAGACATAGCTTGGGGAAAGCGTTCCCAGGGCTTGTGGGAGAAGCACCAAGCGCTTAGTCTGGGGCCAGGATGACATGGGGTGGTGCAATGCAGATAACGCAGCAAAATCCACGTGGTTCTGACAGCAGCAGTGTTGAGAGACAAAGAAACTGTCCGGGGTTGGCAGCACAGACTCCTCCTTATCCCCTGTCCTGGACAGAGAGGGGGGGGTCACAGGTTCAATAGTCGTCATGCTCCATGTCAATGGCTTTGTCCTGAAATAGCCTCACTGATTAGGATATGACATCAGAGCCACATCCAGGTCTGGAAGCTGAGTTTAGAGGGGAGCTGTAGAGTCCCTCCAGTCAGTGCCACAAGTCCCTGTGCTCTGCAGAATGTAGATAAGAAAGGGGAAGCCACACATGCAAGTTGCACCATCTCCTAATGCTGCCTGGTCCTTGTGTCCTCCCCAGTGACTGCCTGGCCCTGCTCCAGGTCCGCTCCATCCTCCAGCATCTCGGCCTGGAGAGCACGTGCGATGACAGCATCATCGTGAAGGAGGTGTGCGCGGTGGTGGCCCGGCGGGCAGCTCAGCTCTGTGGAGCTGGCATGGCAGCTGTGGTGGACAAGATCCGGGAGAACCGGGGGCTGGACTTCCTCAAGGTCACGGTCGGTGTGGATGGGACACTCTACAAGCTGCACCCTCAGTGAGTTCTCAGTGGTGGGCAGCGGATGGGTGGTTGTCCTCCGAGCAGGTTCATGCTAGTGCATCTGCTCACCTCGGGCAGATGGGGTGCTAAGTAAGAGCCAGTGTGGAGAGCTTCGTGGGGTAGTTGGAGAGGAGAAGTAGTATTTTAGGGTCTCAAGGGCTGCCAGTAGCTCGCTGATCTAAACTCTGTTAAGGCACAGCAAGAACCGGCGTCTCCCTAAAGGCTGGGGTGCGAGGGTAACACAGCAGGGACCTTGCACCAGCCAGACCCGGTCCCACGGTACTCGAGGCCAGATTGACCCAGACGTTCTGACCAGGTTCAGCGAGGAGGCCAGCTCCTCAGGCAACGTCATGGGGATGGGGCAGGTCTAAACCAAAAGTCAGTCAGGGATCTGGATCAAGAAGGCCCGTAGTCAAGCAGAAACATGACTACGCCTGAGCTGAAGAGTGGTGCTCCTAGGACAACGCAGCTCAGGCAGGGACTAAAGGGATAGGGCTGAGCTTAAAGAGGGCTCAGGGGCCCATGGGTGGAGGGAGGGCCCTGAAGATCCCCCCAGATGAGGCCGGTCAGAACTATTAAGGTTTTGTAGTCCTCTCAGGGCTTGGTGGGACTAGACGAAGGGCCAGATTTGGCCCTGAGTGGAAGGAGAACACGAGTGCGTTACGCTAACCGTGAACTTTGGCTGAAGCGTGGAGCCTTACGGTTTTCAGTGCCTCCTACCTGGCAGCTCGGTCTCCCTCCGTCTTTCTCCTCTGTGTCTGTAGCATTGCTTGAGACTCTGTTGAAGGCAGCTGTGCGGGCAGATGTGGGTTGTTCCCCGTGGGCTGGCGTCTTCAGCCCAAGGCAGGTTACATCAGCATCTCTTCCTTCCCTGCCTGTGCCCTACAGCTTCTCCACCGTCATGCACGAAACGGTGAAGCAGTTGTCTCCAAAGTGTGAAGTAACCTTCCTCCAGTCAGAAGATGGCAGCGGCAAGGGCGCAGCGCTCATCACGGCGGTGGCCTGCCGGATCCGGGAGGCTGGCCAGCGATAGAAGGAAGGAGGTTTGCCGAAGAGCTTGATTTCAGCAAAACAGGACGTTTCCCCCCCCCGCCCCCCGGTCCCTCCCTCCCTCGACACACACACGGCCTCCCCTCCCGAGCAGAGGCTTAGCTTTACTTGTTCTCTTGAGATACCACCAGTGGGACTGGAGATGCTGTGTGCTTTGTATAAAGAGTTGTCTTAGGAATTTTAGTGCATGCCATAAAACCGCGCATCGAGTAAAGCTAAAAGTGTCTTTTGGCTGTCTACCTACGTCCCCAGTTAGAGCCGGAACCTGTTCCGCTCGCAGCCTCTGTCAAACACCAGCTCTCCTCCCCGCGCCTCCTAACCACTCTCACATCACCCCTAACAGCAGAAAGGATAATGCTAGAGTATAACTAAGACACTGCATTGTCACTTTACAGTAACTGGTACCTATTTATGTATGTCGGAGTCGTAGCGTGTCCGTGCTGTAGAAAGCAAACCTCTTTAAGATTGGGCTAAAGACCTCCATTAGTCTTTTACCCTGATCAAGGCTGTATTATTTCCATGAAAGTCATGGTAACTCTTAAAGCACAGGGTGCAGAATTTCAACCGGCGTGCTCCGAGTCTGCACTGAGAGATACCAAGTATCTCCGTTGGTGAGCAATATTAAAGAACCTGCTGGATCCAAGTTAGAGGTGCCCCTTTAACTGCTCCAGCAGAGCATGTGCCTGGAAATAATTGGGGACTCAGGGTCTAATCCCATTTCCCGACCTCTCACCCGCACCCTAAACAGAGTGTAATAAAGCGGCATGTACGTACGGTTGTGTCACGCCCCTGGACACCACTAGCACCTTCCCCGGGGCGTGTGCGGATCCGAGGAACTAACAGCGAGGTGGGTCGGTCTCTCCCCTGCCAATATGCACACCCAAACGTTGTGGCCGCGTGTCTCTGCTCGGCGCGGTGAGTCTGGTTTGCTTTTTGTCTGTGACGTAGTTCCGCATCTTCATCCTCGTAGGCGACACCTGGATTTATACACTGTATATTTATGTTTCAAGAGATCTTATGTCTTTTCATGTACATAGTCTCGGGGGGGTTATATTGCTTAGTTTTGACTTCACCTTTTAATGTCATTTAAGAATGGTACAGAGTACTTCTTTTCTTTTTTTTTTTTTTTTTTTCTCGTGTTAATTCTTTTAATTTAAAATTTTCTTGGGGTAGACTGGAGAAAGAGACCCGGATTCCTGAGGGCGGTTGCACAAGAGGTTCGGGCATTCTGAATCGATCACCCGAACAAAAGGGAAACCCGCAAGCCAGGGATGTGACGCACGGGGGGGGGCAGCGGGGCCCCGCGGCGAAGCTTTCAGGATTAGGCTGGTTTGAACCTAAGGAGAGGTTTTATTTTGTCCCCCTGCCCTCCCCAGCCTGCTTTGCTTGGGAAGGTCACGTTGCTTCCTATCGCGGCACGTGGCGAAATAACCCAGGGCTCTGCAGGGAGCCGTGCCAGGGCCCGAACCCCTCACGCCACTGTCCCACTCCAACGAACGCCCGGCGCGGGCACGTCTGCTCAAGTGCCGGGGGGGGGCTCACAGCCAGGCGAAGGCAATCTCGACTCAGTTCGATGAAGTCAGCAGCGCTAAAAGGTGTCACCCCATTTCCATTTGGCACCTGCGGGGGCTGTCGGCCAGCGTTCCCGGTGGGACGTGCGTGCCCGTAGCGTCGCTTTGCGTGCCGCGGTGAGAAGCAGCGATTAATTTTTGCCGCCAGAAAAGGCCACAGGTGAAGTGAGCGCTGCAGTTCTCTGCCTGCACGAGCAGAGGCAACATGGACGGGGGGTGGGTATGTTCCTGTAAATATTTAGCAGAAGATAACGAAATTCCAGTGATGCACAAAAAAAAAAAAAATAATTATAATTTAATAATTCCCAAAACAAACCTTCAAGTTGGAGGATAGAGTTTTTGTCTATTTTTATGTATATTTTTATACTGCTTGGGGTATTACCAAAAGTATCTCTTCTATGTTGGGGGTCAAGTTCAGTAGCACAATTTTAAAGCAAAATTACTCTTTGGGCATTTTAAACGCTTATTTTTTTATAAGCCTCAAGACAATTACAACACACAAAATCGGACTGTGTATAGCAATGATGCAAGAAACCGAGTGTAGCGGAAGTTTAAGAAGATGTTAAATAAATTTTTTGAGAGATGATACAGAAATCCTCGAACACGGTACCAAGCAGTTGTGTGTGATTCTTTTCCCGAGACCAGCCTTTTGCCTACCGAGAAAAATCGAAGCAGCAACGTTTTCACCTGCTGCGCCACGCGGAAGGTTGCGTTAGTGGCTGTATTTTTAAACTCTTATCCAGCTGTACCCCTTTTGAAATCCGTAGCGCGTTCAGCAGTTAGCGAGCTGAATTTTATACAACAGTAGGTTTTTTTTTTTTGCGGGGGGGGGGGATAAGTGGGAAAGATCGGGACTGTGGGGCAGCCCCGCTTTTGTAGCTGGTTCAGGCTCCAGTTCAGTAAATTTGTCGGGAGCGGGCGGCTCAAAAGGTGAGGAGAAGACGCGGGTAGTTGAGTACCTGGTTAGCAAGGACGGGGGAGCAGGGTAACCTTGCTCCCCCTGCCTTTCTTTGCAGCAGAGGCTGGGCTGTGCCTTTACGGCAGCAGGAAGGCTCAGCCCTGAGCGAATTGAAGGAACGAGCGCTTTCTCTTCTCGCGGAGGAGAGGAAATGAAGGCAGTACGAGTCACCCGGAGCTACAGCTGCTTTGGGTCTGTCCCACGGTGTCCGGGCTGGAGGGTGGCGGTAGCAGCAGCTCTGCGGGGCTGGCAGAGCAAGGGAGCCGCGTGCGGAAGCTGGAGGATACAGATGTAAACTTTCTGTGAGGCCAGGGAGGATTTTTGACTGGGCTGGGTCAGATGGTGCCCACCTGGATAGCCACGAGGCTCCTGTAAAGGCCGAAAGCTTTTGCTTCCCCTTTGCTTTGACTCAGAATAAAGCAGGGTCTGCAATGTTCCCGGTTAAAAAGCAATACTTGAAGCGTTACAAGACACCTGTGTTAACCTGTGACCGCAGATACGGCCTTGGCTGTAAGAAAGGTTTTTACGAAACCCTTTGAGAAGTTTGTGCTCCTTTTCGTCTCAAAGGGGACGAGCACCGGAGACGTTTGCTATAACAGTCTGATTGCAGCGTCAGTGGGACTGTAACCTCATACCAAAACGTTGCCACGGGATGTTATGTGAATGTGTTCAAAATGAAGAAGGGAAGATTAAATCGTAACTATTGATATGAAGGAAAGATGAAATCTGTTCTATGTAGGGAGAGATGGACAGACTGATCAACTTGGCTTGCCCAGTCTGCCTCTTTCCTCCATACGAAGCACTGCTTTGTGGATTTGGGATGGCTTTTGTTGTATTTGGTTGTTCCCATTAGGACGCATTTTCTTTGCGCTCCTGGTGTTACGCTGGCACCTTCTCTGGCCACAGCGGCACCAGGAGAACAGGGTCTTCCACTGCGTCAGCTGCTCCACTGAAGACACTGACCTTTCCTCCCTGGCAATTCTCTCCTTGTTGGTACTTTCAACAGGATTTTATTGTTACTGCTTCCTAAAATAAATAAATAAATATACACACACACACAAGCAGCAAATTATTGAGCCTTGCAAGAGGAATTTGCCTCTCTGCTTCTTGGAGTGAAAGGCCGTGTAGGGAGAAGCACCGTATTCAGTCACCCAAGATTTTTCAGGGACGTCTGCAAGCGCCGGAGACGCGCAGACCTCTGGCCTGGAAGCAGCTCAGAGGTGGTTCGCCCCGAGATAGCTTGGTGCCTCCGTGCTGCAACTGTCTCTTATCAGGCAATCCAAACGTGCCCAGGCTATCTGACAGAGATAAGAGGGTGAAAAGGTCCAGTGCGTGGGACAGGGGGTGGGGACAGGTATAAAACAGTGACAAAAAGCACAAGTCCCCATGCAATGGGTGGCCAGGTACCAGACAGCAATAAAATACACCAAAATGGGGGCAGCCTTGGTCTCCCACCTCAAGAGTGGAAAATACCTTCTTTGGACAGATCATTTTGCTTGCACTGGTAGAAAAGAGGTCACTGAAGGCAAAAGAGGCAATTCCTGGTCACAAAGTAATGTAGAGTGGGAAAGAGTCAAATTATTTACCTTGTGACATCCCTGACAAGCCTGGAGTCTTTCTGACCTGAAGCAAAGAAAATGCATCTTAATGTGGGTGTTGGTTCCGTGTGGGGCAGGGGGAGTTCAATAAAGCCAAAGACTGTTCAGCTGCTAGCAGAAATGAGTGACTGTAGACGCACCTGATGTTGTTATTTTGTGTTCACAATATTTATTTTTAGTAATTGACTGCAATTATATTATTATATAGGCTTCCTTATTTTTGTACTTTTCATACCGTTTCCCTGAGTGTGGTGGTGTACTTCTCAGCTCCCCTTTGCCATGATTGCTGCTCCTAGTCAGTGACAAATAAAAGAGAGAAAAAAAACCCAACCGCCCATTTTCTGGGGTAAGTTGTGATGTTTTTGGGTTTCTGTGCTCCTCTCATTCCTTAGCAATCCCTTAGGAAGGGCGCCTGTGCCACTGTCCCATCCCAAATCCCCCATCCTGTCCACGGGGAAGAAGGAGCAAAGCTAGGAAGGGATTTGTTTCTTTGCACTGACAGTCCCCCCACACCAAGGAGGGCAAGGGAGGGCACCGGTAGGACCAGGACACCCATAGAGCAAGGGAAGGGGTCCTTAACGACTGGAAAAAAATACCAAGATGGGTTTCACGTAAGCTCTTGCTCCACATCCTCATCACGGGGTGGTGGTTCCCCAGCAGCGAATGCAGACGTGCACGGGGGTGTGCAGCCAGGGCTGCGCTGGCACACAGCAATGGCTCGGCCAGGGTGAGCAGGGGCTGGAGGTGGCACTGGGGGCCAGGAGGGTGCAAGGGCAGAGCAGGATCTGGACCTAAACAAGAGGCGCTAAGCCCTCAGCACACAACGGGAGCCCTGCGGCAGCTCAACCCACCACCAAGGCTTGGATTTCAACTCTGGCATTACGTAAGCCCCAGGTATTTTAACGCACCCGTTCTCTTCTGCCATCAACGAGCAGCCCCTGTTTCTTTCCACTGAATCAATGACAGTTTTAAAGTCTTGGTATTCCTAGTTAAAAAAAAACAAAAACATAAAACCCACTTACTTAAATATCTAAATACCAAGTTTGATGACTGTAGCAGATGAACACCTTAAAACGCTTCTGCTTTCTGCTTCCAAAATATGACACAATGCAAGATTATGCAGAGGTGCATCCAGAGGCCAAATCCAATAGAAAAAGCTATTCATGGCAGAAAAGGATAGACACCGGTGAGTATTCCACTTGAAATCATTTATTGACAAGTTGCCACGTTTTCCCATCTTGCCTAACACGTTTTTATCCTTGTTATAAAGTACAAATGGTTTTATACTTTCCTGACAACATTAAAAAAATAGGCTACTAAAGAGGCAAAATTGCCACTGTGAATCCAAAAATCCTGCTGTAAGAATTCAAAATTGCAACAGACAAACATAAAACCCAACACATACACAGAACGAACACGGTGTACCTCTTACACTTGACTCATTCGTCAAACCAACTGAAAAGGAATCCCTTGTTCCCAGCTCTTTCCTAGGATCCTGTGACCTTGCTTAACTGATGTAAAGTTTGTGTCGACACGTACAACTCCAAAGGCACTCAAAGGTCACAAGTTCCTGAGATAAAAGGGGGATATATTCCCAACGTAACAGTTAAAACAAGCCACGAAAACGATATTTAAAAACTGGTATTTGGTTCATGTGAGTATTGTAAGCGTTCAGCAGAATCTAACTGAAAGCTGCTGCTTTTATAATAGACTGAAATGATGGTCGGTACATCAGAGTATTTTCAGTACGTGGGGAAAAAAAAAAATAATTCACTTACGAGCATCCTTATTAGCAAGTTCACATGCTAAAAAAAGATAAATATTTTCTGCAATGTTAAAAGAAGCCCAAGAACGAGAAAGAAATATATGTGTATGAGATGCAATAAAGGCTTAGAACCAAGCAGATTTGCAAGTCTGTACAGTTAAATAACTAAAAAAAGTTGACAGGCAACATTTACACGGATGTATTTGGCCCTAATGGAAAAGGGCCACAAAAAGTGAGCAGAATACGGATCTGGTATTTACAGATCAGTTATTAAAAAAAAAATAAACAAACAAAAACCCCACACTAATAAAACCCACACGACCTACAATGTGTGTTCAGAATCTGACAGGTAAGTTCGTAAGATGTCATTCACACAAATTTCCTAATTCCAATTTGGCTCAGTTTTTGCCCAGAAAAAGAAAAGTGTAACATTTCTCAACCATGGAATGGCTACGGTCTGAAGATGCAGAACAGAAATATAAAAAAAAAATAAAAAAATTAAGAAGTGGGATAACTAGTTTTGGCCTTTGTAATTTCTGATCTTCTCTTCAGATATGCATAGGAGTATACTAAGGCCATATGTATATTTGCTACAGTGTAAGGCCTTTTTTGTTGTCAAAGCTCTGTGTGTCAGCAGGGCGTTTAACTTAAAGCAGGCATACAGAGTTATAGAAGTGCTACTATATTCCACTGCAGAGGTGTCAGGTTTCCGAATTATCTGGCAGTGCCTCACTGTCAGCCTTCTTCTCTGGCGACGTGTACAAGAAGTTACAACAGATATAGAGCGGGAAGATCAGGAGCCTACTGTCCAAATTCATCACGACCTCCTCCTGTAAGGCGAGCACAGGGGACGTTTGCATAGTAAGCAATACCATCAGAGGGAATTCCATCAACAAGCACGCAAGATTGATACTAACAGTCATTCTACACTTTTTAATTACTATGTATTAAAAAGCAGAAGATAAAAAAAACCCAAGATAATAATTCACCTTCACCTAAGGCAGATGTTTTATAATCTTATAATTTATAATTTTATCAGTTAACACTGATAAGATTCTCAAAACGCTTATAACCCTTTGACCCAGCGCTGCCAACCCTTCTGCATCAAAGATAACAGAACTGTAAGAAATGACTGGGCAAGCTTCCCCTTCAAGCCTGCTGGAGAGAAAGGGAGACTTTCCTGCCACTACCAGTTTCAGGAGATTTAACCAACCAGGCAATCCATAACAGTCTATACTTTACAGCAAATTACCATTTGTTGGTAGGAAGTTTTTGCTTTTACTCTGGGAACTGGTTTTGGGGTAGCAAAATAAAAAACTTTATTCTACAATAAAGATGGCATTTACAAGGAAAAGTTTTCCATGCACTCACCATCTATGTATCACTGCTGATTAGGATTTAAGAAATTTGACGATTAAGTCTTTCATACTCCTTATTAAATTCTGCTGTCACAGATGGGTGGAAAAGGGCATGTTCTCTTCAGAAAGCTCCACTCCTCTCTGAGGCTTGTATTTATTTTTTTAATTGAGTATTAAATACCACCCGTGAACAACACGGCAGACATTCTTTTAACTCTTCAGCAAGAGAGTCTTCAAACAAACTCCAAATTTGCCTCTAAATAAGCAGGAGTCTGATGGACGTATTATTCAGACGGGTAATCTCGCCAGCGCTGGAAGTCTGGGAAAGCAAGCAGCTACCCAGCGGAACACTACACTAGCAGATAGCTTCAGCAGCACCACGGGAACTAATTTCACTGTTATCAACGTTAATGAAATCCACGCTATCCTACTCTAGTTACACTCCACAAATTAGCTTCATCTCCCACTACCTGTAAAAGGAAAGCTTGAAATTCCATGTAAGCAGCAGCAACAACTCCTCTTCAAAAGCGTTGTTGACTTCTCGGCATTTTTTTCATACTTTGGACTCCACAACTCAAGTTCAACAGCTCAAAATTCCACAAACATACCTGGTCCTTCTCGAGGGTTAGGATCCGATATCCCGTCGTTCTACTGCAAATAATTTTCCCACTGCTATCAAAAGAGGCTAGACGTAACCTGGGGAAAACGCAACAGTTAAATTACTTAATCTCCCATAACTTAGCTTTTCCAGCACTAATAGTTTCTCCTAAGGAGACTGAATAATGTTTTCATACATAACTAACTTGGTGGCAACAAAACTTAATGCAAGCACAGATGGAAAGACTTAGTTCCAGTAAGTCATTTTAGCATACACCACAGGGTCCGCCTTCTTGGTTACCGTTTACCTGAAGGCTATGTTTCTCCGAGGCTGCAGACTGACTGATCCACTGCACGGCTGATTCAGCGTATTCCGTTTGAAAATGATGTAACGATTTGTGTAAGTAACAAGAAGGTCAAAGCCAAAGTTGAACCCAGTCCACCGCCAGCAGTACTGAAGAACAGAAGTTAAAAAAAAAAAAAAAAAAACAAACCAAACAAACCAGCTTGAGTATTGGCTACAACATGAACTATAAGCACCATTTCTCCAACAAATCACATTTGGGAATGGGATTCTCAGCTACAGAGATGTGTGATGGATTCAAGGATCCTTGCCAACACCTATTTGAAACATAAGGCATCTTGGTAGGCAATCACTCGCTTCGGGGCCAGCCCTTGCAGACAGATGATACGTGAGACGAGGTTGGTATTAGCTGCCTTCCAAATATACAGAAATACGTTTAACACCAGCGGATCTAAAATACTTCTGCGTTCTGCTCGCTGGTGCTGTATTTCTGAGTAGCACTTAACTACAGTTCCCATTTGTGCGTAAAGCACTCCTTGGAGTACAACATTCTTAGATTAAGCAACTTCAGTGGGAAAACATTCACGTTTCCTGTTTTTTCACAAGACCTGTGACCTCAAGACACATATACATACATGGAATACACAGGGCTGTGACTATTACACATTTTATCTAGAAAGCTTCCTTTTCCAGAAAAAGACATCAGTGATCAGAGCTGTATTTTAACTGCAAGTATTTTATAAGTCTCAAATGACAAGTCACAGCTGCGTTCCCTCCTTTCACACACTAGAAGTTTTTCCAAACATGGGCTTGCTTGCAGTGCAAGAGCACAACTAAAACACTTAATTCCTTATTCATTGTAAGGACAGCAGGTGCTTTCATCCTTCCATGGAGAATGAAACAATTTCTTTAACGTACCATCTCCATTACCTCTTTTTGATGCAGTTTGACAATTAAGACCTACATGTTTTGAAAATACCTAACATGTCTAAGACATGCCAGCTATGCACAGACTTAGCCACGTGCCATACTTACATCACCATCCTTTGCAAGTTTTCGACCACACCTCATGGTGCTTGCTTCTAGTTCTTCTTTATTTATTTCTTGAGGCCTACCAAAAAAAAAGTGCATCTTTAAGGACCCTTAAATAGCTTTGTATGGTACTTTATCGTGGGAAAGATAAACAGACCTGAGTATGCTGGTGTGACCACACAACTGACCCTTCCTTGAGCCGAGGTTAGGCTAGATGACCTCCCAGGATCCTTTCCAACCCGAATTATCCCATGAACATCCAGCTACTCTACAAAACTGCAATATATACCTCAGTTAGGTAGGACTTTTGCAGAAGAACCTTTCCAGATTAATAAATAATAGCTGTTGCAATGAAATACATTCTCTAATCCTCCTAAAACGCCCTAAATCCTTTTCAAAGGCAGTAGTCCCAACTTACTGGGCACAAAAATAAATCAGCGCTACTGCTAAGGAACAGCTGCAGGACTCTGCAGAACAGCCGTGCCATGGAGAAGCACCCGCAGAGACATTGTGAAAGATTTCTCAAGAGGCTGGTTATGCAACTTGTCTAAAAAAAAAAAGTTTACCCACAGTGATCATGAAGTGCCATAAGCCTCTTGATTCTGTCATCCTATACCACTGTGAACTTGTTTCACTCGACAGTTTCCACTGGCGCTTCAACACGGAGAAAAATCTTGCAGAGCCAGCGTAAGTAAAATCAGTCCCGGTATTAGAGGTATGTTACTCGCTTAACTTTAGACATGATTACATCGTTAAGCAAATAAGCAACCATTGCCAGAAAGTCTTCAAGTTACACTGAGGACAAGTGAATATTATAAGTCACAATGAAAGCCCCCCCTCCAGTTAAATTATAGACCCGCAATATCAAACAATATACTTCAAGCTATATAAGCAAGAAGAAACGCAGCATCTGTTTTCTTCCTACTGTACACACACCACAGGAACTTGTGGCTATAGCTTTTACAAAACAAACTCAGTCTGTGGTCTTTCCACCCGCTGTTTCTGTAAAAAACAATCCCGGAAGATTAAGTATTTTATGAATAAGTTAAGCAAATAAGCTAATCATGCTAACCAAATTCATCTAAGAACCTCCCCTGTGCTTTTTTCACATCTTCTAGCTGAACTGGTTAT
This sequence comes from Rissa tridactyla, assembly GCF_028500815.1. Lineage (NCBI taxonomy): Eukaryota > Metazoa > Chordata > Aves > Charadriiformes > Laridae > Rissa > Rissa tridactyla. The sequence continues at coordinate 2,442,351 of NC_071485.1, forward strand.
GTAGCTGACGTGAATTCAGTAACAGTGACAGAAGATTTATTTCTGTTTAATTAGTGACAAATTTCACAAACATTAGTACATAATGTTCAGACAGACATTAGTATTCCCACCTCTCAATTCCTCAAGCAGCCTCAGAAGATGCAAAACTTCCAGCTTTAACCACTTACGCTGGCCTACCAATGTGCTTAGTGAATAGTCAAGTTATTCTATTTCGTTCATAAACACTGCCAAAGAGACTACTAGAGTAGAAACGATTCCAGTCATGGACTTGAAAGATCTATCTTGCATCTGCCACAGAACAAACATTTAATTAAAAAAAAAAAAAAAAAGGCTGTCCACTTTAGCACAAGTAAACCTGGAACAGCTTCAGTTCCAAGTCATAAACTCCAGTATTACACTAAAAAATTCTCAAATTCTGAAGAGTGAATAAAACGTTTGGTCCTTTTAAATGCAGACTACATAAAGTAGAAGAGAAACATTTTCTTCTCCTCTCTCAAGTTATCAAAAAAGCAAACCACATCACACATTTCAAAGCAATATAATTTCCATGTTGCCAGTCCTAGAATAAGCAAGTGCAATTATGCTGTGCACCAGGTGGGATATGAAAATAGAGCCTTACTTCAGCTCCCTGGGAGTCAGACTTCACATTTCATTCAGCTTACTAAGTTTGCATCCTTATCTTTAAGGGAGAAAATGTGTTAAGATACTGATACAGGCGGTAAGTGTGAGAGGAAGGGCAGCAGATCTGGATAAAAGGATGATCTTATAAAACCTTAATTTTTTTTCTTTCAACTACAAGTTGGTCGAATGCCCAAAATATTTGCTTTAATATAAAGGAACACTTGCATGTCTTCCCTTCTGAGACACGAGTTACGAACCACCGGCATCCCACTGCAGGGCGACACTACAGCTTGCCAGTACAAGACTGATCTCAGGACTTCAGATAACATTCGTTTTCTCAGAGACTGCATGCCACGGGCTAGCGACATTACAACTGCACAGAACTACAGGGAAGCACTCCACGCGCGGCTGCGTACCCCCCCACCAGCTCCCCCCTACACAACTCCAGAGAACAGCATGTTCAAAGACAATTAGTCCATTATTGGTTATTAAACAAACGGTAACCTGGATGCCACCCTGAACCATTAAGTTTGTAAACTAAAGTCAGAAGCTAAGACATATTGAGAAGAAACACTACATCTCACCCGCTTCTTACCATTGCCATTAATGAAAGACCTCAGCAACGAATGCCAGAATAACAGATTTGGGCAAACAGAAGTCTATTGTTAAGTAAAACTTTCTCTGCCTGAGATTTTCAGTTTTAGCTGCCTCAAAAAAAAAAAAAATTAAAAAAAAAATCCCATACTGCAAGAGAGAGAACTAGACAAGCAAGAAAACCATGGAAAAATACTCTGCCCATTCCAAGAGTCACTGAAACCATCAGCACTGTAGTTGAACATGAAAGTTGCCCATTTTAAAAGCTGGTATGATCCCCATCATCTTCAGTGCAGTTCTGGATGAGAGCTTATTTTTCCAGAAGCTTGTATATCTGATGGCTGACAATTAAAATACCCTCACTGCATTACAGTGAGCTACCAAAATACATCAAAAATAAGCAAATACACATTCGTATCTTCTGTCACAATTTTGATTATTATGTTAATACTCATTTCCATATTAACTGTGGTTCCCATACAAGCTATAAGGTAGCTCACAATGTACGATCTACTGTCAGATCCCTCAATGACAGCATTACAAGAAAAGTCTTCTCAAGAAAACGATAGCATCAGAAACAAGCTACGACCACTTGACATTAATCTTCAGGAGCTGAAATGAGATTCACAGTTACATACTTTACCTCTACCATGTTCTAAAGCACTGCTATTGACAAAAAGAACCACTTCTTTAAGACCAATGTCATAAGTTTTGGGTATTTTTTACACTTTTACATGCAATATCAAAAGGACGTAATTAAGTAGTATTTCCCTGCATAATACACAATTAAAGCACAGAGGCTACTGCCACAGGGTGTTGAGGCTAAAGCATAAGCTTTTTCAAAACAGAACTGTACATATTTAAGAACAGGTCTATTGGTGGTTGGTAGTTCAACGACAATCCAGCCAAAACTTCCAGCTGGAAACTCCTTAGCTACCCACTGCCAGAGAAGCACACCAAGAGAACACCCACTCTTCACTTGAAAGGAAGACAGGACATTTGGAACCCTGCTGCTGAATGCTGACACAGACTGCATAGCCTTTGGTTCAAATCAGGACAGTGCCTCTTATTAATTGCAATCTGAAAAGCGTAAGTGAAGCCTACCACTGCAATTGAACATGCTCATCTTCAGAACAGCAAATGCTCAGCTAACAGAACCGATAGAAGAAAATAAAGTTGTTGGTTTATTGGTTTTTAATAGGTAACGAGCGTTCTGCGGCTTCCTGACCTGACATTTATTCTCCAGAAAGCACACCAAGAATTAGGAGAGAACACAAAGGCAGGAACAACTGCCCCAGTTGTATTTTGCCATAGTTTCAGTATTTGGAAAGAGATTAAGGGCCCTGGCTCAATGAAACGTGGCGAAAAGCAAGCAGAAGGGAAACAGTTTGTGATCACGCGAATACATGTAACATACACTAAATCAACATTCCTCGCTGCCCAAGCCGCCACCACCACAAATAACCCTTATTAGGCACAGGCTCAAGAAACCCAACTACGCGTTACACACGCAGACACCAGTAGGGCGCTACACAAAGTACAGCTACATGCAGGTCTTTGCAAGGGCACAGTAACATGGCAGCTGCCATGGAATTTCCTCAATGGCAATGAAATGCCAACACAGTACAGCACATGGTCGAGGAAGAAGAAAAGGCAGGATATAAAAATAAGAGGAACAGTGACTTAGCAGTGGAGAAAGATGCCCTGCCTGGGAAAAGATGGAAGTGCTGGCAGTGGAGAGAGCTACCAAACATAAACACCAAGTGGAGCAAAGGCTGCGAAAGTAGAAGGGAATAAAGCAAATAGGCCACAGGATGCCAAGCCCTGCTGGGTGCTGGGCCCTTGCTTGCTGTCTGGGAGGCTAGGCTAGGAGAGGCAGGAACAAAGGTTAGTGTGCAGCTATCCCTGCATAAACAAAAAATTACAGTCCGCCTTCTATACCAATAGTTAGTTACACTGCACCACAACCTCTTGCGCACCTAGCCCAGGGAGGAAGGAAGCAGGACAGAAAAGGCTTCTTCTCCATCTGCTGTACTTTTCCTAAAGTGGTCCTTAAAATGGAAGGCCAACAAGTTACTCTTTCACAGTTTCAATACATATTTCTAGACAAAGCACCAGTGAGAAGCATTAACCAACGTAAAGGAACATATAGAAGACCCCTCCCCAATGTTCACCTCTGGTCGCATTGTACAAGGTTTTCTAGAGTTCCACTGTTGTAAACGACAGGAGATCAGCCAGTCCAAGGGAACAGACAGCTCCACTGAGAGCAACAGAGTTTAAAACCACTGAAGTATGCTTCACCCCAACTCTTCTTAATGTAAATTCCAAAACTTAATCATGTCAGAATTTATGAGAGGAAGGTTTCTAATTTCAGAAAGAAATAAAGGAAAGCCTGTAATATACCTACCCAATATCATTGTCTTGTTCTGCTCTGAGCATGGCAAACCACTGCTGTTTGTAAACAGAGGACAGCCATTCTAAAATTAAAAAAAAAAAAAAAAGCTTGGTGTTGTTTTGGAGTGGGGAAGGGGGGTGTTCATAAACATTTGAAATATGAAAAATAAAATTACAGCGAAATAATAAAGTTACACTAATTAATTGGATGGCCTATGCAAACCCACCACCTGATAGCATACTTGTGTTAGTCGTCTCCAGGCCTCAACTACAGAAGAAGTGGTACAGATAAAAATCAACAACCAACACTAAGTAGCTCAGGACTATATTCATCTTATCAAGCATTCACGATTGCCAGAAGTGATGCAACTCAACACATTTTCTCGGCGCACAAAGTTCTGTTAGGTAAGGAGCTTGTTAACAAGCTCTTGAGAGAAGATGCTGTTTTCTGAATCCCCAGTAGAATTCTACACAACTTAAACAGGAAGAAAACAGAATCAAAGGAAAAAGGAAACAGTGACTTATCACAGATATGGCAAAAACAAACAGAAATTGTCCCCTACCAGGAATAAACATAAATCATGTCTTCCTCTGAGTACACCATAAAGATTTTATCGGCTGTATTAATTTAACTGTTGCAACCAAGAGATAACACAGAACAAAAACTAATACCTTGCAAGTCAGGTACACAAAAGAGCTTACAGGCACCCAAAAGCACAGTAAGTTGTTCTTAGTCGAGATAACGAACACGGGCAAGTACACAAGGTCACATACGAGAACAAACTCTATGGAGGAATGAACTGGGATGGAAGGAACAGTGAGAACCAGTTACCACAAAACCAAGCCAGGTAGTTGATGAAGATGATAGAAGGGAGAAGCAGCGAGATCATCGTGCTGAGATAGTCTTAGACGTCCCAGATGTAAAACTTAAAAAAAATCAGTCCTTGCCCTACTAACTCTAGAGTTCAGATTCAGGCTGTGATAGGACCAAAATGGGAATTAACCGAAGCACAGCAGAAAGTAAAAAAATTATTTAAGGAAAATTACACAGGTAAGGAACAAAGAATGGATGTGCTAGAAGGAAAAAAAAAAAAAAGAAATCAGGAGATGCAAAGCAGAAAAATGAACACTTTGCTTACGGACAGACACATTATGTATTTCTGTCTCTTACATCTTTTCTATGCAAACAAGAACTGACTCTCTGTTGTGAAGTCCTAATATTGTACTTCAGTTTTCTCCTGCAGGTCCTATGCACATACAGGGTATTAAAAAAAAAATTAAATTACACCATTTCTTTCAATTATTCAACATTATTTCCTTCTTTACCTCCCTAAGAACTATTTCCACCTAGAACAATCTAAAAGGCTTGCACTACAATACAAACTACCCAGCAATTTCCACATTTGTAGACTCTGGTACGACGCAATCACCTCAAATGCTGGATACTGGCAGCCAATAATCTGTTCAAAAGTGCACTAATAATATTTATCTAAGCCTCCTTTTAAATGACGAGCAAAAGTTCCTGATCTTAACACAGATCTTTTGGCAACAAACTGATATCAAGGTTACAAGGGCCATGAAGTATTAAACTCTTTAATAGTACTTCATTACACACAGAGGTCTCCGACATTATGCTCTTATTCCTCCCTGCTCTTCCAGTTCTCTTGGAATTCAAGCTTTTTATATTTATTTTTTTAATTAAGTCAGTGGTAGAGCATAAACATCAAATACTCTTCCTGCACTAACCACACACTCAAAAATTGTCATCACACTACCTTTCCCACTGTATGACTACAAAGCAACCAAGCCTATTTCAGCATTTATCACAGCTTATGGACTGTTTAACGATGAAAGAGTAAACATTTTGCTCCCTAATACCTTGTGAACTATGAGAAAGTTACACATTCTTTTTCAATAAGCACAAGCAAATCAGCCTCAAAGTTGCCAATTAATCTTGTAACAATTTAACATTCTTCCTCTGACTTACATAGATAGAAGGCTTCTGCGTTTGAGTATAGACACAAAATTTATCCACTGAAGAACACTAAGAAAAAGCCGCCCCTCACAGTTCTGGGAAGTGATAACAACAGCAACATTAAGAGAAGAAAATCAAGTGTACTGCCGGCAAATTTCTGGTTTCCAACGTCTTATTCCCATGCTGACAAAGGCAATTCACAAGGAAATAATCCACAGTTCTCCTGTGTCATCATTAAATTAAGGATCTAAAGGGTCATTCACCCAAAGTTATCTTATTTTTTATTACACAAAGAAGATGCCTTTGCACTTTGATTATAATCTGTACCAATATCAATCTTAAATAACATGGATTATATTTACTTTATACATCACTTAAGCATATAAAACATCACATATCAGAGATCAGATCTGTTCTTCCGGGATTCTTATGCATGATATAAAATTTTATCACTGGCTCGAGGTCAAAACCAGCCCCATCTACTGGACATAACCGAGCAGATCATTCACCCAAACTGCACCTCGACTCCACACAGCACTCTATAACGCACTGCCTCCACCTGCTGTTCGAAGAACACTTTTAAATAGACATTTTGAGCACGGGATAACTGGGTATCTTCGTATTTTACTTTCTCAGAAGTAGTGCAGAAGACAGTCTCTTCTCCATCTATGAATTTAAACCAGAACCGGGAGTAGGGAAAGCCAGTACATTTAAGCAGTAGTAACTGTCCACTGTCACTCGAGAGATTGGAAGATTTCTAGTGAGGAAAGGACCCTACCCCCCTCCAGGAACACCCTATCATACAGAGTCATAATTCAGTTCCTGACAGCTGCATTCTTCAAACATTCAAAGCGTGAGAAGGAGGTGCTCAAGGTTATTCATCAAAGAGCAACTAAACCATTATTTCTGTCAGAGACAGGATACAGCAGTACAAGAAAGACAAAATGAGTAGTGATGCTCACTACGTCATCTTAATGGCACGGAAAGTGTTTTAAAAGCATCTAACAATTTAGCAGGCTTTAAAAGAAATATCCTGACAGGTCTGTTTTGGCATTATACCATCATTGTGTTGACACCTATAGCAGCATGAAGGAAAAAACCAATATGAGATGAAAACAAAAATTTTAGTTTTACAGGAAGATAATAAGTAGTGTAACTCAAAGACAGGTTAAATGTTTTTGTATGGCAAGAGTCCAAACCCCCAAGGCTACACATATGGACAGATGACAAGAACACAGATGTCAAGAAGTTTCAAATAAGGGTGATAAACAGCTCAATAAAGGCAGCGTTAATCGACATTTGTCAATTACACCTATAAATGGACATCATAGACACACAGATGAATGCATAGTTATACTGGGGACAGATATTTAAAAAAAAAAAATCAAAGCTGTGTACATGAGAGCTAGGAATAAAGGCTGTCAGAGTTCAATGCTAAGATTGAACACTGAACAGAGTGAAATACAGAGCAAGGATACCAGGAGCCAAATTCAAAGGCAGAGCATGAGAAGTCCAAACACTGTTACAAGGAGCACAACTAAACCTGGGGAGGGAGAAAAAGAAAAATAAAATAAAAAGGAAGCCGGAAAAGAAGGAGGGGTGGGTGTTCCATGTGATCAAAGATACGAATGATAACAGAAAAACATTTTCAACTGAGAGCCCAACTTGATAACTCGTTTCTAGCCTATCAGCAGCCAGGTTTACACAGCTTCCAAGCAAAAAACAAAGCCCATCAGCATCATGATGAGAATGGGGCTTTTTATTTTTCAGTGATAGTGTAATGTTCATAGCTGTAATCTATATTTCATTAAATGGCATTTCACTCTATGGGCTTCAAAAAGCACCAGGACCTAGAATGAGGACGCATTTTTATACAAGCCAAAATGCAAATAAAAGGACAAAAGCAGAATACTTAATTATCTCCTCCAAAAACATTCTAAATATCTGTTAGTAACACTTGCCTTTCAAGAAGGGAGAAAAAGTTAACAGCACCTTGTGCTTTTGGTTTTCAGTTTTCAGGTATTATTCCAAATCCTATCAAAAACTACCCAGCTCTTTTTAGAAAGATAATGGCTAGAACACAGTTGAGTCCCAGCAAGTTTTGCTCTCTTAAAAGGATAAGGTTTTTTGCATGTCTGGGGTCATTTAAATACCGATAATGTACTGTGAGTTGTGAGTATTTTGATAAACTGACTGATCAATAAAATGCTTATCATGCCTACGTGTAAGCCTTCTGAGATTTTTTACGTGTGTAAATTTAATATTCAACTTCTGCTGAATCTTTAGACACAATTCTGATGTGGCAGATAAACACACAAGTGATAAGACTAGTAAATGCACCTAGATCTTCCCCAATTACTCTACGGCAAGACAGACTTGGAAAGGCAAACAGAACTTGATCAGCTGAGCAGTCGCTCACCTGAGGGTATTAGGGAATCTCTCTCAACAATTCTGGCTGATGCCAAGTCACTGATGATATACTGTAATCTCAAGTGCGTGAACACCGGCAGGAACACATTCCCCTGTTCTGACTCCAGGAATGCAATGTCACCCTCAAAATCTGCAAGACAGAGCACCTGTATTACAACTTATGTTTGTAAATATTTTCCAGACCCTCTTTATATTTGAGATCAAGTTTTAACTTATTGATGAGAGAAAGTTGTTATGGACAGGCAAATCACGTTTTACAGGTAAAATTAAGAAATTACTTACATGCAAATCCTTTCAGCAGAAATGTTAGACCAAACTCTTCCTCTTTTGAAATACACTAGTGCCTTCTAATGAGAAGGCAACAAAAGCTTATCCTAACTGAACAAAAGCAAAAGCAACAAAGCAAAATTAGACACCATGCCCGCTCACTTGAAAATGTGGACAAAACAGTGAAAAAGCTATCACTGTTGAGAATTTGACGCCGGGGCATGTTGGCAGAAGTAAGCCTTCCCAGAGAAAATGGGAAAAAGTTTGGAAGTGGAGGAAGACTGTCGTGTTTTACTTCTAGCCCGCATCTTCCACAATTCAAGGCCATGCCAGTTAATCCTACCTTTCCTACGTTTGGCAAACCAGGCATCAGCTTCAGTTAAGAGTTGTTTCAAAGACCCATTCCAAGAAGGCACTAGCTGAAGGAACATCCACTAGGTAAAATAAACAAACTCTAGTGAGTTAACCGAAGAGTTTTCAAACAAGCAATACATGCACTGTTAAAGATTCTAATACTCTAGTAAATACTTTCAGTAAATACCAAAAAGGCTAAAGTTCTCATCGTGTTACACATCGAATACTACTCAGGAGTTCAACTTCATAAAGCCCCTTTGACAAGTACCTTTTTGAGAGCAGTATACACATCCATTTCCACTTGCATTACAAATAGATTAGAAGAGCTGATCAGCTGTTTCATGAGGTTAATGCTGGGAAAACAAATTAATTGTAAGAATTCCATGAGACAGGATAGCCAAAACCAAGACAGCAAGCTAAGTAACAAGCAACCATCAATAGCCTAGAATGTTATTTGTAAAGAGCTATATACTTAGGAAGAAACTGTACATCATCACTCAATGTTAACTGAAGCCTGTACCTGAGTTCTTTGAAGAGTTCAACACTCTGGTGAGTCATCAGATTATTCAAGAGCCATTCAAGGCACCTAGATTGAAAGCAAGGAATTAGTACCTTATTTTTTTTTCTTAGATATGTCAACATTCCTGTAACAGTTGCTCGGGCTCACAAAGCCTGATTACATACCACATGATTTTGAAATACCACTTCAACCTGAGACATGAACGCATAAAAACATGAAAAAGCACTATTTCAAAACCATGAAGTTTACCATAAGAGTTTCCAAGATTTTCTGTAACTCAAATTTGCATTTAGTTTCTCTCAGGGTACAGTGAAAGTTAAGCTTAAAGTACTATTAATGCCACAAAAAGCTCTGAGAACACACATTCACAGCATTAGCACAAACCTCAGCACTCTGCTCCCAAAAGTTAACTATCCCTCCTAATTAAGAAAAAGTTAAGCTTAAGTTCTGAATATTACAGCAGCTTTGTGATAAAACAGTCAATGATCACAAGTATTATTTCGCTGTCATGCTGAAGACCAAACATACTGTCTTTACTAATGTACTTTAGTAATTAATTCATTCACAGCACAGGCCAATCTATCTACTATAGTCTACATCAATTTTAAGATAAATGATTATAGTAGAAACTTAAAAGCTGAACAGGACAAGTAGAGCCCAAGTCAGATAGCTTTTTAAAAAAAAAAAAAAAACACCACCACACAACTTGGGCATTATTATACTGTTTGTAAATTCATACGTAATTAACAATGTACAAAGCAGCTTGGAGAAAGCAATTCTTACTTTTTCTTCACAGAGTCTAACCCGTACGTCCCTGCTGAATTATAATAACCACACACAGTTTTTGCATTAATGGTTTCCTTCATTGTTTCACCACATTGCTGGATTAAGCCATCCTGCGGGGAAGAAAAAAAAACCAAACATTCGAAGTTTTATAATTTCCCAACAGCAAGCGCCAAAGATTGTGCAGTTCATACAAATTTTCATGCCTGAACAATTAGCAAAGTCACATGTGCTACAATGACCTATGCTATGCCATCCAGAAAATTTAAACCAACAATCTTCAGAAAAACAAATTTTTCTTAAGAATATATCATATGAAAGAAAAGCTTAATGAATACCTTCAGGGTAGAATAAATGAGCTGTTAAAACATATTTTAATCTACTTCTAGATATGATTCTCAAAGCAGCACTTAATACTACAACTGAATCTTAGTCATAGCATTTTTAAATAAAACCACCGCATCATGTTTGGGGTTTTTCCCCACTTAGTCTGAAAAGATGATTCACTTCTCTGGGCGAAACAGTACGCGTGTGTGACTACATCAGGAACTGTTATCTTTATCTGAAAAGAAGCCATAAAAATACTGCATATTTATTACTTACAAGCTGCAGCATGCAGGCTGCTGCTAAAAGTGCAACTACTCGACTGGGTTTTATTAACACGTCATCTCTATACAGCGAGCCAAAAGCCACCTGTAGAGCTGAAAAGAGTACAAGTGTCAAACAAAGACAGGACATTGGGCATGGATAACTAAAAGAATCCTTAAATATAACCAAACCACCCGAGCGCACATGTTCTCTACAACCTTATTTGCTCTGGATAAAAAGTGAGTATTTACCAGACCAAGCACACACATAAACACAAAACATGGCATTAACCATTAAAATACAGTCCCTTTCAAAATTTAAACAAAATATTCATCTTAAATCAGCCAACAAGTCACGTTACAGAGCAATGTGGAGAGCAGTAAAACTAGATAAAAAGAAGCTAAACCTCATGATCCTTCTCTGCAATCTATCACTAGCATTATGTTGAGGTATTACTATGATGTTACAAGTTTCTCTAATTCTGAAAAAACACTACTTCTTCCTTTTGTGGTGCTTGGTACCCCAGCAAAAAATTCTGTCAACTCACATCAGTCCCCTGCGAGCATTTCACTCAGTAGCTTTTCAAGAGCAGACAGATGAAGATCTGATTCACGCTCTAACACTTCGGGCTCCACAAGAGTTGCATACATTGATCAGAAGAGCCCCGTTGCCGAAACAAGAGGATAAGCAGTTGCTTTTCATCTGCGCTTCCCAATTCAGAAGTACAACAAGGAATTCAGCTCTACTGGTGACCCAAGTTAAGCTCAAAACTTAATGAGCACAGAACTCATTCTCTCAAGTTTCCTATTTATTAGTTTGAAAATTATTTAAAAAAAAAATTTTGCTATTTTTTGTCAGGTTCAACTTAACCTGTACCTTCAGAGGTTACGTAAAATAAAAGGTTCCCACTTACCTTCTATATCAATATTTTGGTCAGGAATCTCCAACTCTATGACATTCATGTTAGATTCTTTCCAAGATCCACTGAACATACTGGAAAAGTAGCCTGACTGTATGAGGGAAGATGAGAGAAAAAGATCTCAAGTAAGAGTTTTCATTCAAATTAAAACTGTCAAAAGCAGCACATGGAATGAAAAATCATTAATATTTACCTTTATGCAGAACAAAATGTATTAAGGGAACTTTTCACAAGCTAAAACATTCTGACATACTTGAGAAAGGGCTAATTGTAGTTGCTTTATTTCTGAAAGTGAAAACGCATATAGAAAATTCAGACTACATGTCTGTAATCAGAGTAAGTAAAGAGCTTTAAAGGGCCAGAAAAGCCACATAAGCTCTTTTCCTACAAACCACACCACCAATGGGGATATAATTAGTCCAAGAACTAAGTCCTTAATGCTACCAGAAGACAATAAATCCTGTAGGCATTAGGGAATGCCAGTTTGGGTATTGGAAGAAAAAAAAAAAAAGAAAAAAAAGAAAAAAGCATGCAAGACACATAAACTAACGTACAAGGTTGTAGTCTCATATCAAGGACACATACACATACACCATTTATGTAAATATACCTTTTATAATAAAGTGTAAGGCATATAAAACTAGAATTTGATAGGTTTCCATCCAAATGAAGTGAAATACACTGCTCTACTAGGATTCATGATTTTCCTTCTCAGCAGCAGATGTGCCCATTATGAGATGCTATCACTCACTGAAGTTTACCTGAGAGATCAAAAAAATAAAGTCTATTGTACAGTACCATATTCCCTGACCTCTTAACTCAGCATTTCAACTCAGGGCAGCAAATAACAAAATCCAATTTTTATTTTATTTGGTTATGTAAGTATTTCTATACCTTTGCAATATCCCCTAACTATGATGACATATAACACGCTGCTCTCAAAACCAGAAACTTATTAATCTTACCAATCCTCATGACGCTACCTTAGCTTTGCCATGTAGATCAACTCCTCAATTTCATGAGAATTTACCATCTTAGGAAACAGCATCAGGAGAAAGAAATCCTCCACTTCTCAGATCTGCCATTCACAGGCAGAGCAGGACCTTACTGTCATTTATCAAACTAAATGTAGTAACTCAAGAGACTAGGGAAACAGAAACAGTCTGCTCAACAAGGCAGAGGAGTCATCCTAATTTCATTGAGAGAGTTATTTTTAACATCCAAAAATATTTTACCTATAGTAACATCATTCCAGTGACAGATTCACATTGAAATAGAAACCTGACTTACGAGAATGATGAACTTAACCACAAAATTGCATCTCCCAAGAACATCACTTGTACAACAAGGCCTCTACAGAACAATTTTCCAATTTCTGTTAAAAAGCATCCACGGAAGCAATTTAATACTCAGTTTTAGTCATCAACCCACACTAAGTTTAAGGACTAGTTTAATGAACTTGAGGCGTAGCAACAACAGAATCACAATGACAATTAAAAACATAATCGCCAACAGAGAGTCTAAGGACAAACCTGCAATGTGCCCGCTCTGTTTATGCTGCGCAACATAAGCCTGACTGCCCAACCCACTTATATCCTCCCTTTATCATATAGAGTCTAAGCGAGTGGACAAGTAAAGCTGTGACTGCCAGGTGTCGTCCCTGGTCAAACACACCCACTGTTCTATCCAGAGACGGCTGCCACTGGTCAGTCTTTGGCTATACACAAGTGACTTTCCTGCCCTCATTTATGCTTATTAAAAGGTTCTAATGCACGTAAAATAAAAGTCTCTTTCCTACAAGAAAGCAATGAAATTTCCCTCGCTGTGGCCAATCCAAGTAATTGCTGTACCTGCGCTGGAATCATGGCATTAACAAAACAACAACAAAAAATAATATCAAGAATTCACTTCTACCATCGCTTGTCACACCAGAGAAACTGCATTCAGCCTGCTCAGCATCTCACAATGACATCAGCTTGTAACAGGTGAAATCGCTTTGTGTGTGACTGCAGCTAACAAAGAAGTGCACACGTTTTCAGGTATAGTACCTGATGTCACTTTCTCTTCTCGCCTCAAATAAATTGCTTCCAAGGTTAGACTCCCAATTTAAAGTTAACGGCACAACTGAACTGGACATTTCAAGACAAAGCCATGGTGTCTCCCCACTTCTGTCGCAGGAAAAGTAATAAAGAGAACAGACAGTAAAGATGACAGTACCCCGTCGTTCCCAAACCACAAAAAGTAACACAAAGTAGTTCACCTTAATACAAGCCCAAAATAAAACTCTTGTAGAAACAGCATCTTTTTTTGTAGGTATGCACTACGACTTATTCCTTTTCAGACCTTCTGCGCATACCTTCCGCATCCAGCGGCAAAAAAGCCTTCATCCAAGGATGAGGGCTGCGTAACAAATACAGAGACCCAGCTGCAGCAATTTCACTTGAGGCACCTAAACTTGAGTCCCAAAGAACAGTAAAAGCCATGGGTTACCACGTGCTTTACAAATCCGTTCTGGAAGAGCTTTCTTTGCTCCGCAATAATATTAACATTGCAAGAGATTCTCAGCCATTTATTTCGCAAACAAGAACATATTCTCAGGACATCAAAAGACAGTTTTCATGACCATTTTCACAAAGGATGTGCTAAGGTTAAGACAAGGAGATTAAAAAAATTAAATAGCAAGAGACAGAACTGAAGAAACTTTTCAAACACGAAGGTACGGCTACGCTTCCTAACGTTACTATCAAAAGCACAACATAAGTCATTTAACTGCCTTCATCCACAGAAAAAGTGAGAAGTCTGAAGTATAAGAAAAGGGGGGAAAAAAGGGGAGGGGGGAAGGAAAAGGGAAAAAACCCCTCACATTTAATATTTACCAGACATTCTTTTATTAAAAATACAGTTTCTATTGCGAGTAAGAAAGAAGCCACTTACCTGACATAAATATATCTTATGCAAGTTCCACTCTTCTCCCAAAGCACAAATTTTGATATCACTGTTCTCCCCATTCAAAAACAGAGTCTGATAAATATACTTAGAAGTGCTTTTCAATTTTTTCCTATACAAAGGCAAGCAGAGACACACTCCTTCAAATTACCCTGTTACAGAAGCAGCACTAAGTATAAAGCACTCCACAGGGTTCATTTCCTCCCACTAACCGACTGACGGCCCCCCCGCCGCCGCCCCCACGCCTTCCCCAGTCACTTCCCTTCTCTTGTTTCGTAGCTGGGACCTTTCCAAAGCAAACAAAAACCGACGCCCTGCCCCAGGCCCACCACCCACCTCACACCAAAACCCTCCTCCCTCCACCTCCCGCCCCACCTCCTTCCTGCACGACAGGCCCCCAGGCTTGGTCCCCGAGGCCTCTCAGTGCCTTCTCCTTGCCTCACCGCCCCACAGCCACCAGCCCCACAGCCCCTTCCCGCCACCCGTCCCCTCACCGTCCCCACCACCATGACTGAGGCCACAGCCCCCTCAGAGCCGCCGACTACCAGCCCCCCCTCAGCCGGGGTGCAGCCCGGACCTGCGGGGGGTGTTGAGGAGCCGCTCCTCCCGCTCGGCCTCGCCGTCACTGTCGCTGTCACCGGGCCCTTCGGCCCCGCCACGCTTCCTCTTGCCGCCCCGGCCGCCGCCGCTGCCGTCCCCCGCGGTGGCCCCATCGCCGCGCGGGAGGCCCATCCGCCTCCTCAACACCCGGCTGCTCAGCGAGCCCATCACCGCTCCGCCGTCGCCGCCGCCGCCGCCTCCTCATGGGGCCGCCCGGAGCGGAGCGGACAGACGAGCGGCGGGTAGACGGCGACTCCTCACCAACTGCCGGCGGCGGCCATTACCCCCACGCCTCTGCGCCTGCGCGGCGGCCGCCATTAGACTGCGCGTGCGCGGCCGCCGTTACAGTGTGCGCGTGCGCCGCCAGCGGGCCGCGGGAGGGCTTCGGAGTGCGGCTGAGGGGGGACTGCAGGAAAAAGCGATAATTTCGCATAATGCACTGTCCCAGCGTCATCGTAGCTCTTTACTTGGCGGTGGGTGTCCGAGAGGAACCATCCGGCTTATCGAGCTGCGAGTAGGAGCAGCAACAGCGATGGAACTGGCGGGGTGCAGGCCTGCGCTCCCGCATTGGGGTCGGAGTGGGGATGTGCCTGAGGGGAGGAAGGCTCCGCAGAGGGGTCTGGACAGGCCGGATCGATGGGCCGAGGCCAATGGCGTGAGGTTCAACAAGGGCAAGTGCCGGGTCCAGCACTTGGGTCACACCAGCCCCATGCAGCGTTACAGGCTCGGGGCAGAGCGGCTGGAGAGCTGCCTGGCAGAAAAGGACCTGGGGGTGTTGGTCGGCAGCCGGCTGAGTATGAGCCAGCAGGGTGCCCAGGCGGCCAAGAAGGCCCACAGCATCCTGGCCTGTGTCAGGAACAGTGTGGCCAGCAGGACTGGGGCAGTGACCATCCCCCTGGACTGGGCACTGGTGAGGTCCCACCTCGAGGGCTGTGTTCAGTTTTGGGCCCCTCACACCAAGGAAGACCTTGAGGTGCTGGAGCGTGTCCAGAGAAGGGCAACGGAGCTGGTGAGGGCTCTGGGGCACGAGTGTGGTGAGGAGCGGCTGAGGGAGCTGGGGGTGTTCAGCCTGGAGAAGAGGAGGCTGAGGGGAGACCTTCTCGCTCTCCACAGCTCCCTGAAAGGAGGGGGTAGCCAGTGGGGGTCGGTCTCTTCTCCCAAGGAACAGGCGATGGGACAAGAGGAAAGAGCCTTGAGTTGCACCAGGGGAGGTTGTGAATGGATATTAGGAAAAACTTTTACACTGAAAGGGTTATTAAGCATTGGAAGAGGCTGCCCAGGGCAGCGGTTGAATCCCCATCCTTGGAGATATTTAAAAGCCGGGCAGACGTGGTGCTGAGGGACATGGTTTAGTGGTGGTTTTGGCAGTGTTAGGTTAATGGTTGGACTTGATCTTAAAGGTCCCTTCTAACGTAGATGGTTCTATGGTCTGCCTCCCATGTTGTCCCAAATTGAGGGTTCTTCACCCAGTATGCAAAAAACCAGTCAACATCCTGAGGCAAGATACTTTTGATTCTGTAGAAGCAGGTGCCAGGCATTTAACAACACCCAGTGCAGCACACATTTCTGACAGTCCAGTATTTATAGCAATAAGGCACAGCTGAATAGTGAGCTACAGTTCCTTTATCATCCCTCATCATACGCATGCATTCAAGTGAATGTTTTAAACATTTTGGGAGATCCCCTTAAATAGCTCATTGTTTACAAGAGACTGTGTGTTTTGGTGTTACAATCTGCTAAGGCTTCTCTGGGACACACTTTTATCTCGACTTCATTCCAAAGATGATACATCTTGTTATCAGATCAGAGACCAGGAGCTCAGTCCCTCAAGGGGCCTATTTCACCTGCAGTAGGCTCTGGAGATGGTAGTCCTTCAACAATTCAATTTTTTTTAATCTGTGTTTTGGTTACATCTAGCCCAGGTGGATGTGCAAGGACACAATTAAGTTTAATTGTTTCTGCGTCTGGTCCAGATGCATAGGGCCCAATTAAGTTCTAATTTCAGGAGTTCAGCTGCAGTTCAGTCAAAGTTCTGTTATAATTTTATACTTATGTATAAAATTAAAAATTTTAATTTTTAATAATAAATGTATAAAATTATGTATAATTTCATACACTTATGTAACTTTTTGACCATATTCTTGTGGTCACGTGATACCTGCACATCAGTGTGCAGGCCTGCATCCCCAAAACCTGTCGTTCCCCCCCCCCCCACTGGCAGTTACCCCTCAGACACAGCGTGGGGTTTTGTAAACCACGTCCCAGAGCATCCCAGATTTACAGCATCCCCCTGCGCTGGGCCCGTTGGTTTTGCCTCTTTCTAAGGAGCAGGAGGCCAGGCCTACA
Source organism: Rissa tridactyla (assembly GCF_028500815.1). Classification (NCBI taxonomy): domain Eukaryota; kingdom Metazoa; phylum Chordata; class Aves; order Charadriiformes; family Laridae; genus Rissa; species Rissa tridactyla. Next base: position 2,459,688 of record NC_071485.1, read on the forward strand.
CCTTCTCCTCACTCCACTGGTGTACGGAGGTCCACGCAGAGGAGAAAAAGCACCTGTGGCGCACAGAAGTTATTGAAAAAAACCAAGGAGACAGTTGTTTCACCATTACCTCTCCCAGAACACACAATCATAGCAGAAGGTGTGGAAAGGAATTGTTTATTCATTTTTAAAAAGTCAGCAACAACAAGGCATTTAAACACAAACCCAAGCCTGAGCGCATCTGTTAGCCTGCGGTACTGGGTAGGACAGTTTTTCTTTCACTGAGCAGGTGGCTTTGGTAGAACTGGGAAAAGCTCTGCCTCCTCTCCCACCAAAAGTAAGGAATGTATCTCCAATTACAGCACAGAGAGCAAGAAAGAAAATCATTTTATTTGAGGCTACAGAAGTATCTCCTATTCAAGCCAACAGCAGCCTAATTTAGAAGAAGGTGACATTGGGTGTAGGTCCTATCCGTACTTGTACCTTTACATTCTACCCTCAGTGTGATGCCTTCAAAACAGGATTATATACAGCGCAAAATAAATAAATTGCTGAACCAAACCAGAACCACATTTTTGTAGTGAAAACAATGCTCGGCTTAATGGGCAGGTGTGTAGGGTCTGGGGGAAAAGTCTCTTCTAGAGGTCGGTGTGGAAGTCCAAGCCAGACATAGGCACAAAACTGGGACCCTCTGACGGCAGCATCACACCGGGCTCCAGCCAGACAGCGCTGGTGAGATCCGTTGAGCTCCCCCAGTACAAGGCATCCCAGTGCAAGGCATCGGGTAGTGCTGAGGAGATGCAGTTTTGGGGACAGGTCATTCCTTAAAAGGCACAATTCTAATGACACAACTTTGTCCAGAGGAAGGGCTTGTAGTACAACCCCAATGATTTATACTCCCACGAGTCAAAGACGACAGACCAAGACTACAGGGCTGACCAGTAACCAGGGCAGCAAGTGTTTTTGCGGATGTCACCCGTGACATCTTCCCTACCTACAGATCTATAGACAACATACACATAAAGTGCAGCAAGGCTGTTAATGCTCCGCACTAACAGAAGGCAAGTTAAGATCGACACGCTTGTATTTCAGAAGATAGGTTTCTTTGCGTTTTAATTATCTTGCAAAAACTGAATCAAGCCTGCGTTCTCACGTGTATTGATGAGGTTAATTTTTCCCTGGGCAGCCTCTCACATTCTGCATCCCGGTTCGCTTCAGTTGTTAAGTTTTGCTGGTGAATGCAATGGCAAAGGTTCAGCTTGTAAGGAAACAACTTAGCTTTTATATATTTGATTACACCATTCTGTTTAAGATGGGCTTTGCTAGCCCAATTAGTAAACAAATGGGTATTCCAAGCATAAAAGCCTATCAAAAAGGGTCAACCAGTATGGCCAATTATCTAACCAGAGCATTAACTAACCTAAGTCAATGCTCCTAGCAATTAATAAGCTATTTAGGAAAATTAAACAGAAATTAATCCTTGTGATCGAATTGCTTCCCATCACCCAAGCAGTACAGCAGAGCAGGCATCCTTTAATCCTCCCCGCCACACAGTCGGAGCAGAACTTTCCTGTAGTCTCCTGAGCAGTCTCCCTAGAAAGAAAAGAGGAATGCAGTTAGTTTGACAGCTCCACGCGAGGCTGGATTCTTGCCAGCACGTACAATTTGTTGTAGGGTTTGGATCCTGACGATTTAAGAACTAAGAACATTCAGGAGCATTTTTGGTACATAAAGGTAAAGTCTCCTTAATTCCAGCTCCTCTAAAATAGCCACTAGGTGTCAAGGGAGCACCTGCCTCCTTTAAACTGCTTTGCAAATCCAGCTCTTTTTTCCTAACACTGAAAAGCTTACCTTAATGAAGGAGTAGAGAGATTTCCCATACATGGTCAGGAATTCCCTTCTGATATCCAGCATGTCTATTTCAGAGCGGGACACCATCACTCGGATCAGCGTGTTGTCGTCTGTTCCCAGGCCCTAAAGAAATAAACCATCCGTGTACGACTAGAGAGCACAAACACAAAGGTTTAAACACTTGGCTTTCTGTGGGATCTGTTCCTAATCGGAACATTTTTGCGTTAGTGGCGTGATCCGCTAACAGCTCACTGCCAGGTAAGGATACTGCCCTGAGTTTCTTGAGGGAAAAGAGGTCCATATAAAAGCTCAGACTTTGATTTCTTTTCCAGTTTTCTCTTTGTCAAATGATTGCTGTCATGCTACTGACTTGAGTATGGAAAGGCATGGGGGAAAAAAAACAGCAGTCTTACACCAAAATCTCTTTACCTTCATGGATTTATACAATCTTTCAGCAAAATATGCAGGTTTATTTCGCACACACTTTACTGTAAGGGAGACAAGAACAAAAGAATTAAGGTCAATAAAAACTGATGGAGAAGGTCTTCCAGACCTTCACAGCGCTTTCTCAGTGAAGGTTTTTAATTCTGGAAAGATGCAATTCAGGGCCAACAAACAGCAAGTACAACGGAGACACCCATAGTCAGTGACCTGCTGTAAATCGATGTCTCCACGCCCAGCGCATGGCAATATTTTCTTTAAGGCTTTAATGCTTCCTGACAGCAAATGTCAGCTACCACAGCATCCCTTGGGAAAGCAAACGATATCATAAAGCACAGAGCTTTCTCACCCAATTGTATCTGCAGAGGGTAAATGACCGTGGCTTGTAAGGAAGAAAAAGAGTATCTGCCCCCTGAAGCTACGTAAACAGCCAGCCAGGGCAAGATACAATATCTCCCGGTTATTTAATGACATTGTAGTCAAAGTTTAAAAGCAGGGAACTCACCCACAGCTAACAAAGCATCTTCGAGGTCTCCTGACATTTCAGATTTAATGCTGTCTGTTATGTCCTTATTAGCAATCCCTCTGTACGCATCAAAAACTAGGAGGAAGAGTCGGGGATAAAATGAGCAAGTGAGAAGCTTCAGGGCACGCAGTGTGTAAACCACCAAGGATCACTTTGCAAGATCAAACTCCTCATACGCTGCATGAACATTCTACCGTTATTGTGACATCGTAAGCTAAATCAGGCCGTCCCACAGAAATAATTCACTTTAATTATCAACTGTCTTGCTAATTGGCCTACCACTGCTGCTAGCATTTTCAAGAACTAGTTAATAATGGCAGTTTAAATGCTTAGTTCTGCCCCAATGGGAGTCACACTTCATTATCTCCAATTTACAGACTGAAGTGAGTTGTACTGATGTTTTTCTGAAGTCCCTTTTTGTCTCAGGAATAAAACAGTCCTAAAGAATTGAACAGGACGGGGCTCTAGGATACTTGCTGTCTCAGGAAGAGTTCACAATCAGTTAATGAACAAGTGCAAAGCTCCTCTGAAAGAATCGCCCTCAAACAAAGAAAAAAATTCAGGACACCGCGGAGGGTCCTACCTCTTAGTAGGTGGTATCTGTTCCGTGTACAGAGGATGGCCATAAATTGTACCTCGTCTGTTCCCCATTTCTTCTCCCCAGCTTCATATAGGCACTTGAAGACATTATGAATAGACAAAGTAAGGCTAACTGAGAAGACCAGGCACAAACAACATGAGATTTTTACATACTTGGTGCTTGAGGACTTCTGGCCTGTGGCTTGTCTAGATCACGGATATTTTCCAATAAATACTAACCAAGCACAGCAACTCTCAACCGAGATGTCATCTCCCCTGCCAAACACCTAGCCTGTCTAGAGACCTCTCACCACAGAGTTGCCGAGGAGGCCAGAACCATTATCGCCATTTCACTGGCTGAGTCAGAACAGTGAAGCGGCTTCTCTAAGGGTCAAAACAGAGAACTGAGCCCTGGTCTCCACCCAGGGTGCTGCTGTCTAGCATAGCCTCAGGCTTACTGTTCTGCCTTAAAAAAAAATGAGGTATGGAAAAAGGAGGGATTCACCACACATCACATGTACAAGAACAGCCAATTCTTGCAAGGAAGGAAATTGCTATGCACCTGAGCATCTTGTTGAGCAAGGGCATCATCCACGTACGTTCCCTCATCTCTGTTCCCCTGTGGAGATACAAGGGTGAAAAACTCATTTCACCAGAGCAACTAATGGAAGCAAGTCCCGCAAATTCCCCATTCAAAACAAGTTACTGGAGATGCATAATAGGATCCTTAACATTGAATAGTGGCTTACAAATACAGAAAAATGTGGCTCAGACGTTATTTGTACTTCCTTTTGAAGTGAGCAGCAATCCACTTTAACTGGGCCATTTTAAAAAGAGCACGTAGCATTAATGCGCACCCAGAGCCAGCCTCCTCTCCCTGCAGAAGTTGGGTGTGAAATGCAGGTGAGGTGAAATGCAAGATAAGTGAAACCAAAACCAGCCCGAAACACCTCATCACTGAAGTGAGAGGCGTGTCCATCTGCAACAGAGAGATTCACCCCCATTTCCCTTAGCCTTACGGTCGCCAGGGACACGAGGACTCTTCGAAACAGGGAAGATGTGTCAGAGACAATGTCCTCCTCAAGGGTACAGCCGTATTCTAGCAAGAGGACGCACACAAATGACATCTGTTAGTAACAGATCCATCACCTGGACGCTGTTTGTCCACAACATCCGTCAGCTGTAAACTCAGTAAGTATCTCACTGAGCTCAGGGCTCTGAACACCATCATAGCAGTCCAGCCATCATATTTTGTGCCACAGGCTAAAGTTAAGAAGCGCAGATAGTATGAAGCTGGCAATAGATCCCCACATGGACAGACATCCAACTGATAGACACAGCCGCCCACCCAGTTTCATTCACACTGATTCAGTTTCTGGGTGAAATTCTAATGTTGAGGCTGTTGGCAGTCCTGCTGGTGACACTCTAACAGATTCTCTCCGGACAAATGGCAATAGTTGTATTAGCTGATTTGTCACATTTAAAGGCTAATAAGGCCCTCTCCTTCCTCCTCATGTGTCCCTGCATACACGTAAGTGACTTTTCCGTTAGCCTGGTAATGGTTTGCAGTTAGCGCTACATACGACATTTGTAGTTCTCGTTAATGCGCCGAATCTCTTCGTTTGTGCGAGAAGCCAGGATTTCAATCAGACAACCTTCATCTGTTCCTGCACCCTAGGGAATTGCAAAGATAAGATCTAAGATTATAATGACAACTGTTTTGATGTGCATCTAGGATTTTTTTTTTTAATTATAAGTAAGTTAATAATAAGAAATTAATAACACATGTATAACTATGCCATATCATACTAAATTGACCAGAACTTAAGCAACATAAAAGGAAGATTTCTGAACCTTCATAGCCCTTCTCAGTTCATGCACGTCGTACATGGTGGTAGGAGTCATCATACCAATGATCACCCTTTCAAAATTCCCACTCAGCTCAGACTTCAAGTCATCAATCAAATCCTAGAAGACAGAAAGAGGATAAAGGAGTTAGGAGAAGATGCAGCCTTTGAGAACAGAAAGAACTGAATCACCACTTTTCTTCGTGCTCCAACCCTCCTTGGATGAACAGTTGCTCCGAAGTGAACAAGACCGAAATAAACTTGGCCAGGGAAAGCTTGTGGTAACCTTACTGTCGTGGAGACTAGAATGTTATTCAGATTTCACCCAAGTGATATAACCCAAATATTGTCTGCATCTCCCAGCTGATGCCACAGTCACTAATCTCTGAAGACCACCTACCCTGCCAATACTGCTTTTGTAGGTGATCAGAACTTGCTGACGTTGGGAAACATTTAGTTTGGTCAAGATCTCGATGATGGCATCTTCATCTGTGCCTGGAAGAAACCAATGGAAACCAGTCAGGCTGCTTGCACGAGAACCAGAAGCATGCTCTGGTCTTGTCCAGGGTGTGCCATTAGCCATCTTCTATTCCTTACACAACCCGGTTCTCAACATCTTACATCAACGTTTCTTAAACGATCTGGTTCTTAACAGCGCTGGGGACTATCTCAATGTACAGAAGTGCCTCGACCCAGCCAGTGGCACGGCAGCACCACCCCGCAGGAGAGACAAGAGCCTGACTAAGCATGTTTTTGTGGCCAAGACTTGGATTTCAAGTTGGGTTCACGTCTCAGCCTGATCAAGTCACTCGATTTCTTTCAGTGCCCTCACAGGGCAGTGGGGCAATGCAAATGGCAAGACTTCCCCTCTAACAAACCACCACAAAAAAAACATTCCCAATACTCACAGGGGAGAAAAAAAAAAAAAGTGGAGGGAAACAAACTTACCAAATCCCTTCATAGCCTTCCTTAGCGCCTGTGCTTCTTGCTCAGCACTGAAACTCGGGACCCCCTTGATTGTTGCCTAAACCCACAGACGAGGAGTTAGGAAAGGCAGATTCAGAGTGATATATGCATACAGTAGGGTTGAATTAAAAAAAAAAATAAAATTCAAAAGATGCAAACACAGCGACAGCAAGTAAAATCACCAAACATGAGTGATTTTATATCAGGCTTCCATCTTACCCTGAAGAAAAACAGTTTGTTCTAGTGGGACTTCCTAGCCACGTAAGAAATAAGCCCCAGGGACACAACTAAAAGAAGAAAACATCTTCATATATGGAGTATCTGGTTTCCAATTAAATAATGGTGGGCATCCTGACGTCTCTGTTCAGTCCAGCTGGGGCGTCTTCCCTGCAGTTTTCCATGTAAACCATAGAAGAAGCTGTTCCCAAAGCCCTGTTCCTGACTTCTCTAAGAGCAGCCAAGGACCACCATTTGGTAAAATAATGCATCAGAAAGGACAGTGGTTTTGCTCAAAACAGTGATTCACAAGCAGGTTTCTCCTGCGTCCTGCCCAGTGCCACTTCTGTGGGACTACACTGTCTCTTTGTTCCCATGTTCCCGTGAAAATCATCGGCAAACCAACCGCTTAACATTCTTGAAGGTTAGGCTTTCTGGAACAGGCACGGGGATAACTACCATCCAGATGGCTACCCTGCAGCTTGAATCTAGAAAGAATAATATGCCCAGGAAGTTTATCTGGAGAAATTTGTGCTCTTTGACCTAATATCTGATTGGATTTTCCATTAACTCACAAAATGGAAAAGCCCGTGTGTGGGGGTGGTTCTTCTCTAGTATGAGGAAGCAGAGAGAATTGATAAAATCACCCCCCATAAAGGGACAAAAAGGACAGTGTTCTTTCTGCTGTGTCCTTATCTGAGCTACGCTCCCCACCTTTATCTGATAGAGCAAACACCTGGCGCAGCACGGTACGGGAAACACAGACACTCACCATCCCTCTGGTATTTGGTCAATCTGCTGCTGTCCGAGTCCTCAGGCGGTTAGACAACTGTCATAAAAACCAGAGGGAGTGTTAGGTTTTCTAGCAAATAATTAATCGATTATACCTACCCTTGCCGGTTAATAGGGCTGGTTAAGTAACAATCTAATTTTCCCAGTCCTGCTTTGTGCAGAACAAACAAAGGCTGGCTTGCAACAGCGCAGGGCCAGGGCGCTCGCCCTGCCGGAAAGAGGGATGTGGTGCACAAGCAGATGACGACCACTAGTAATTTAAGAAATTTCTTTTCCATTGCTAGCGTGACAGCCCCGCTGAGGCTACAAGGAGAAGCAGACTGTGTCGCCCTGGGGGCAAAGAAAATAAACTTCATCCCCATGCTTTTCAAAGCACGTGGCTTTGACCTTGCCAGGGGAGAGCCTGAGGGTGAATCAGGGTGAGGGTGCCCGCACAGCCCTGGCAGATACACCCCAGGAGGCAGAGACAGCATCAAGGTGGAGATGAGCTTCCAAAGGATAACCTCACTGGAGGACTGGGACAGGGGAATTATTTTCCCTCTTGCTTAAAATCTGCTGTATTCAGCGTCTCCTCTGTCTGGTAATGCCTTGTAGGGCTGCAGTTTTAACTGACAACGCCAGCAAAAAAAAGTTACACATATAGCTTATTTGCCATCTACCCAGGGTTTACTTTTTCTGCGCATAATTTTGTTTTCACCCATAGGGCCTATACACGAACACACCCAAAGTATTGTCCCATATCACAGAATCATAGAATTGCCTGGGTTGGAAGGGACCCTTCAGATCATCTAGTCCAGCCATCAACTTAATTCTGACAAACCATCACTAAATCATATCTCTAAGCACTCCGTCTACCCGGCTTTTAAATATCTCCAGGGATGGCGACTCCACCGCTGCCCTGGGCAGCCTCTTCCAATGCTTAATAACCCTTTCAGTGTAAAAGTTTTTCCTAATATCCATCCTGAACCTCCCCTGGTGCAACTCAAGGCTCTTTCCTCTTGTCCCATCGCCTGTTCCTTGGGAGAAGAGCCCGACCCCCCCTGGCTACACCCTCCGTTCAGGGAGCTGTGGAGAGTGAGAAGGTCTCCTCTCAGCCTCCTCTTCTCCAGGCTGAACACCCCCAGCTCCCTCAGCCGCTCCTCACCACATTTGTGCTCCAGAGCCCTCACCAGCTCCGTTGCCCTTCTCTGGACACGCTCCAGCACCTCAAGGTCTTTCTTGGTGTGAGGGGCCCAAAACTGAACACAGCCCTCGAGGTGGGACCTCACCAGTGCCCAGTCCAGGGGGATGGTCACTGCCCCAGTCCTGCTGGCCACACAGTTCCTGACACAGGCCAGGATGCTGTGGGCCTTCTTGGCCGCCTGGGCACCCTGCTGGCTCATACTCAGCCGGCTGCCGACCAACACCCCCAGTTCCTTTTCTGCCAGGCAGCTCTCCAGCCGCTCTGCCCCGAGCCTGTAACGCTGCATGGGGTTGGTGTGACCCAAGTGCTGGACCCGGCACTTGCCCTTGTTGAACCTCACGCCATTGGCCTCAGTCCATCGATCTGGCCTGTCCAGATCCCTCTGCAGAACCTTCCAACCCTCAAGCAGGTTGACACTCCCACCTAACTTGGTGTCATCTGCAGACTTACTGAGGGTGCCCTCAATCCCCTTGTCCAGATAATTGATAAAGGTATTAAAGAGAATTGACCCCAATACTGAGCCCTGGGGAGCACCACTCACGACTGGACGCCAGCTGGGTTTAACTCCGCTCTCTGGTCCTGGCCCTCCGTCCAGTTTTTAACCAGCAAAGAGTACTCCCACAGAAGCATTGGGCAGCCAGTTGCTCCAGGAGGACGTCAAGTTCTAGCACAAGGTTCACTTCCCTGCAACTCAAGTTCAACCCAGCATGGGCTGAGGTTCTCCCATTAAAGCGCTTAAGCAGAAGCAGTGATGCCAGCGGCTGACAACATCGCTCTCTAATCCTGCGCACGGTGCTTAACAGCTGCTATCAATGAGCCCAGCCAGTTGTGTAAGAACAGGAGTGTCTTTGCTCATTCTTCACATGACTCTTACAAATCTGGAATACCATCGGAGGGTGCTGTTCCGGCAAATTAACTCTTAGTCTGACATTTGCCATGGATGTTACGCACAGGCACTCCTTAGTGCTCTCCAGGTCAGCTGCATGTTATTACACGCTGTGCACTCAGGCAACATACGGAAAATTATTAGTATTGCGTTCACTTTCTTGCATGTGATTATAGATTTCAGTGGTCAAAATATGGCCTAGACCTCAGAAAAGTCATCTTTGCTCTTCTCTAATCTTTTACGGAAATATAAAGCCAACTTTTTAATTTGGTTTAACCAGACACTAAATAATGACTTCAAACTTCACAGGTGTTTTACTGATGCAGTTCTACCATTCTGTTGGTTTGTACACAGACACAGGAGTATTAGAGGGCAAAAGAAAAGTCAATAAACAAGGAAAAAGAGGGTAGGAGGCAGAAAAATTCTGTGTGTAAATGAGCTGGCAGAAAGAAACCAAAACATGAGGAAAGAATGCATGTACTGGATTCAGGGCAAATGCTCCTGCAATATCAAATTACAACAGAAATGTCACATTAAATATTGACTGTGAGATTTCAATCTCTTCATCCAGTTTAGCCATCACTGGGATTATAAAGAGTAGAGCACCGCAAAAGGCGGTGGTGCTAACCCAAATGTGCAAACTGCAAATGCTGTTTTGTTCCCGGTACACGTTTGTGTGTGGTGCCACAAGAAATGAGCCGCTGAAGTGACAGGTGGAAGCATTCGGCTGCCCAGCCAGGTTCTCCAGCAATGGTTCCTGCCCCTGTAATCCTCTTGCTCCATTTCACAGGTGAAGGTGCCTCCAGGAACTGCCCTGGCTGGGGCATTAGGTGAATAAAACTCTCCTAGCCACCTCCTTTGCTAGTACAGAAAGGGATTGCGCAGTCCCATCTGCCAGCACTCTGTAGCTTAACGCAATTCCTGGCCTGCAGCTCACACGGGGAAAAACAGCTTCAGGATAGGAGCAACACTCAACTTTGTGTTTTGAAGAATTAAAATATGCATGCAAAGAATCAGGTAGCAAGTGCTAAGGTGCCCTGGGCTAATCCCTGTCCTGATGTTATTTACTCTTCATCCCAGAATAAAGGCCTGAGCCAGCTGATACAGTAAACCTGGCTTAGAACAAGCTTAAAACACCGTGTCCAGATGATCAAGTGAAGGTGTGCGAGGCATCCCTCCCATTATTCAAATTGTGCCATGGCTAACCTTTTCCTGGCAGGCTTTATCAGCTAATGAGGCAGTTATAAACCCATATCAATGTCAGCTAAAAGCTGACTCCAGACTAAACTTCATTTACCAGAAAACAGCTGGAACTATCGGGTGCGCTGGCCAATTCAAGTCTAGTTTTGCTCTGAATCAAGTTTTCCTGACCGTTCACAGCACGCACACAGCTCCCAGCAGCTCAGCAGGATATAAACACCGGGTCTTTTTTCCTCAAGTTTGAACTCACAGACGCGTTGCCGGTCCTACACCTAGGATCGGGAGTGGGAAACCAGTGATTTGCGACTCTCCCCCTTGCGCGGCAAACGCTGGACTTGTTTGACTAGTTCTTTCATTCGGTGCGCGTTTACTCAAACACAACCCCACACCCCGCCCCAGATCAGCTTTTTCCATGGCTCTGCCATCGCTGGCTGTTTCCAGTGTGCTGGATCCAGCCTGTTCCCTCCGCAGCTGGCTGCGCTTCAGGGAGGCAGAGTGCCCCAGGGTAGGTCTGGGGCTCATGGCAGGGTGACCGACCCTGATCTCAGCCCCATTTGCAGCTCAGGACAGGAGTTCCCTTCTGCTGGCGAGCCCCAAACCAGATGAAATATCCCAGCACCTCCCACATGATGACCTTTGCCTGCCCGCTGCCCTCAAAAGGAATAAAAATATAATACCGAGACAGAGGAGCCTTACACTCCTCACTTCAGCCTGTGCCCCCACCCAAAGCCACTTCACAAGCCCCCTGCCATGCCCTCCGCACTCCGGTATCCAGCCCGCAGGACATGCCAGCTTGGCCACGGTGCACAGAAGAAATAGGAAGCAAAACCTGCACTCCCCACGCCTGGGAAGAGCCAGCCATTTTCTTCCTCCTTCCCACAACCTGCCTCCCTGTCCCTCCTCGCCCCAGGCCTGCGCCCTCCGGGGCTGCCCCAATGCCTTGGCTTTGTGGTCCCACCAGGGCACCCACCCAGCCAAGGGCCGTCCCGCTCCCACGCAGCCACGCTACCAGCGGCTGCAGTCGGGCAAGCAGGGGTGGTGCCTGGCACGTCCCCAGGCACCTCCAGCCGCGCAACCCCTTCCCCACGCCAAAGAGGACCCCCTGGTTAGTTTGGCACTCACCTGCTGTCCCAAGCGGGTGCCTTGGCAGGGATGGGGAGAGCTTTGCTTGCCTTGCCCCGGATGGCAAAGTCCCCGCCCTGGAGCGGGGTGGGACCCACTGGCGCAAAGCAGCTTTTCTCCAGCGCCTGATGGGAAAGCGATCCAGCCCTGCTCCCCTCCTCTGCCCTTCCGCAAACAGCTCCTTGTAATCCAGAGCAGGGAGAGATTCCCCAGGGAGCCTCACGTACATTTAAGGAAACGCACATTTGGGGTTACACGGAGATCCTGGCGAGTAAAGGTGGCCCGGCAGGCTGGGGTGGCTTCCACGCTCCCCAGCATTGCCCGTAAAAAATCTCAGGGAACAGAGAGTCTCTCTAACCGCAGCCCAAGCTGCGCAGTCAGCGTCTGGTGTCTCACTTGATGCTGTCATGCAAAAGGGCATACCCAAGGGGGGAGCGAGGGGAACGACGGCGTGGGGCACACGGGCTGCAACAGCCTTGAGCAAGAGGTCCTCTTCCTCCCCCCACGCTGTCTGTGGGGAATCCTTACCTGTACCACGGCTCCTTCGCCCCCTGCGGCACCTCTCCGGGTCTTTAGCATCATTCCCCCTTGCCTAAGAACCTTGCATCACAAACAGCCGTGATTCCTGTTGGAATGATTATTTTCGTAACTATGATAATTTTTGCCCCAATAAATGGCACTGCCCTCAAGTCAAAACACTTCTGGGCAAAGGGACTTCAGTTCAACTGCCGGGGTCAGCCTTGGGTAAGATCTGAGGCTGACAGAGGAAAATCAACCTCGCAATGATACATGTCTTGTCTTCCCTGTGTTTATCCTCAGGGACTTTGGTCTCTTTTGATGACAAAAGTACAGTTGTTATAACGGGTAAATCAGCCCTCTCAGGTTCTCTTTTTCCAGCTCATACGACAATTCTGTCTCAGCCCCGTGCCTCTTCGCGCATGCTCTTTTGCTGGAAGAGAGCTAAATTTAGCGGCTGGGATGAATGCAGCCTGGGCTCCAGCGAGCATGTCCGCGCCGCTGGCTTATTATAGCTCCCACTGCAGCTCAGCCTCCCAAAAACAACCCCCGAGAGGCCAGCCCCGTGTACCCACTCCCTGCTGATGGGGGGCACATTGAACAGAGGGGAACAGAAAAAAACCCAGGGTTCAAGCCACAAGCACTCTCCTTTTCCATTGCACAGTCTCTTTCCTTGTAAAATCTGGCACTTTACCCCGACTGGGATTCTGCGTGGACTAGTTTATATTATCAACAGCCACTAAGGAGAAACTCTTCTCTTTCCTACATCTGCTAAAGTTTCCATTCTCATCCCTCCCTCTCGCGTCAGCTGCCTCCTGCTCTGGGCCCGTTCCCACCCATTTTAATCCACCGGCAGGAGAACGGCTGTTTTTCTCCATCTTACGTTGCCTCCGATTTTTTTGGCCTGTGTATTTTAAAAAAACTTCCGTCTTCAGTTTGCTTTCCAGCCTCTTCAAGCCTGAGGTCTGGATGGCTCTGACACCGAAGCTAATGGTATATGCAGTGGTAATTATTCTAGACTGTAAGTTATTCGTCTTCTTTGGAAGTTATTTATCCGTTAAGTATTGCACCAATTCTGTCATTCACAATTTGCAAAATTTAACCTTTTCTTTCCCCCTGGGAGAGGAGGAATACTCGAAGATGCAAAGTGTTTGTGGGGATGTTTTTGGCCATCCAGAATTAGTCCATTCGGAAGCCAGATCCAACAGACCCAACACGCAGCCAAGTTCCCCTGTGATCTTGGCTGGTTACGGATGCTGCCTCGGTAGCCATCCAGTTCAATCACGATTATTTGGACCAGAAAGGAAAAAAATAAAAAACAACAAAAAAACCCCCACAAAGTACAAAATGCTTCCGACCATGCAGAGGGTTAGCCGAGTTGCTCTGGAAGGTGGATGGAAGGACAGGGGGTGTAGGGCACGAGTTGTCTCCACCCTGTTGTACCTTGCTACAGCAGCTACTCCCTTCATGAAGGCTAAGGGTTGTCGCTGTAGGAGAAATTTCCTATATAAGGTTCAGGACACAAAGCTTTGTCTCTCCAGCCCATTGTGTAGGGTCTGCTGAGCTTTCAGCATGTTGTCTTCATCTCTTAAAGGATGGAAGGGCTACCGTTCTTAAATATCTCCAGCCCGGAGCACTGTCTAGCACAGCTTTGCCGTCCTCGCATCAAAAGAGGGATAGTAATGGACAAGGCCACAGTTCCTATTGCTGTTGTAAGCGACAAAGTACATTGCTTTTCTTTTCACTGATATTTCCTGTTTGTCCCGTGGATTATTTTAGACTACCCGTTATAAAGCTCTCCAAAGCACCAGATTTTACTCGGTTGCATACTTGCTCTGCATTCCCACTCCATCCTGCTGTTCTCCCATCTCTACAAAAGACAAAATGAAAATGAAAGGTCATGGAAAGACGGGACAGTGTGCATTAAGTAAATAAACAGAGCTCAAGCAGCCAGCCTGGTAAGCAGGAGGTATTTATTCTAGGTCCCACAATGAGAACAGAGCTGAACCTCTCCGGAAACGGCGGCATTTCTGTTTTTTCCCTAAGGACCTGTCCTTTTAAATTTGCAACTCAAAGAGTAGAGAAGCCTGGTGCTGGAAGGAGAGATTTTCAGTGTGTCATTTGATCAGCAGGTACCTGCCTTTAGCTTTAGAGAAACAGCCTCACCTCATTCTGGACAGGCCGGATCGATGGGCCGAGGCCAATGGCGTGAGGTTCAACAAGGGCAAGTGCAGGGTCCAGCACTTGGGTCACACCAACCCCATGCAGCGTTACAGGCTCGGGGCAGAGCGGCTGGAGAGCTGCCTGGCAGAAAAGGACCTGGGGGTGTTGGTCGGCAGCCGGCTGAGTATGAGCCAGCAGGGTGCGCAGGCGGCCAAGAAGGCCCACAGCATCCTGGCCTGTGTCAGGAACGGTGTGGCCAGCAGGACTAGGGAAGTGACCGTTCCCCTGGACTGGGCACTGGTGAGGTCCCACCTCGAGGGCTGTGTCCGGTTTTGGGCCCCTCACTCCAAGAAGGACCTTGAGGTGCTGGAGCGTGTCCAGAGAAGGGCAACGGAGCTGGTGAGGGCTCTGGAGCACGAGTGTGGTGAGGAGTGGCTGAGGGAGCTGGGGGTGTTCAGCCTGGAGAAGAGGAGGCTGAGGGGAGACCTTCTCGCTCTCCACAGCTCCCTGAAAGGAGGGTGTAGCCGGGGGGGTCGGGCTCTTCTCCCAAGGAACAGGCGATGGGACAAGAGGAAAGAGCCTTGAGTTGCACCAGAGGAGGTTGTGGATGGATATTAGGAAAAACTTTTACACTGAAAGGGTTATTAAGCATTGGAAGAGGCTGCCCAGGGCAGTGGTGGAGTCGCCATCCCTGGAGATATTTAAAAGCCGGGCAGACGTGGTGCTGAGGGACATGGTTTAGTGGTGGTTGTTGTCCGAGTTAGGTCGATGGCTGGACTAGATGATCTGAAGGGTCCCTTCCAACCCAGGCAATTCTATGTTCTACCATTCACTTAAGTCCAAATCCTAACACTAACAAAGTCATTAGCCAGTCTCCCACAGATTTAATTGGGGACCAGAATTTGGGCCTTTGGGGATTATTTTCAAGAAGTTCATAAGGGAATGCTCATTTTTATACCTGAGCACCAGCAGTTTGCCATCAGCAGCCCCTGAAAATGGGGTTATTCAGCGGTTGCACAAGTGCTGTCAGACCCATGTTGCAATGCTGTAGCTCAATTAGACTACTGTCTCCGTAGCAGCGGGTAGCCGAGGTTAGGGCGGAGGCTGAAAACCAGCACTTCCTTTTCTAAAGCACCGATTTTCACGCGCTTGTAAGAGGGTAAAGAATTCTCACATTCTCCATGTTAATGTCAGATCAATCGCAAGGTCAACTGCGGATACTAGAACTTGCTGCAGAGACGGGGGGTACTTTTGACACTTAGAGCAAGGATGTCTTCTTACCTCCAGTTCAACACTCTTTAAGATGAGCCGTCCATTTCCACAAAGCAGAAGGAGCCTTGGTATAGAAACAGTGATGTTTCGGGGAAGACCCCAGGAAGAGCCATCCTGAAGCTTTTGTCCTGCTGTTTGAGCAGAGCCCTTTTAACACAGAGAGAGGAAGGAAGGTGACGAACACACTCCCAGAAACAGGCTTATGCAGCTCCCATTTGAGGTGGGAAGACTGAAATATTCCAATTCATGTAAGAAATGAAAGGGTTCTTAGCTCTTCATTTTTTTACCATGAGCATCAGAAACACTGTTTTTACACAGTCAGTGTCACCATGGGAATGTGCAGCCCTCCACATCTTGGCAGTTCAGACAGGACTTGACAAAGCCCTGAGCATGGGGTACCAGCACCGCTACGCGAGTCAAGGGCGCTCTGGATAGACCCGGGTGGACTGCATAAACACACGTGTCCCATAAGGCCAAGAGGGAACAGGGGAGCAGAACTGATTTGAGAAAAATCCCTCTAAGCTAAAGTGCCTTTAAACCAAGAGACCACTTAGACACGGTGGTCTCCACGCCTTAGAAAATAAGCTCTAAGGGGAGACAGCAACCAGCAGCTGCGCGAAAAAACCGTGAGTCAAACTCGCTATTTCAAGTGCGCTTCAATTACAAGACTTTTAAGACAGGGATGCTGGCACGTTCTGCAGGAGGGCACGCAAGAGGAGATCCTGCACGCTATTACAATTTATAACAACAACTATAACAGCGTCTCAGGCGCCACTGCGCTCAGTGCTTTCCACACCGCTGTCCCACAGCGCGTGCTGGGTTGACGTTGTCTCAGAAATACCACAGTCTGACAGAGAAGCTGAAGGCTGCACTCAGCCGTGAGCCCATGAGTTTTCCTTTATTCACTAAAGCTATAAACCGCAGGGGGCAAACAGCCTGGGCCATCGGGTGGTTGACGGCTTTGTTGGCCACCTGTGCTAATGAATGCCACCTACAGGGCAGGGGTGGGGAGGGGACAGGGACTGGGGTCAGCAAGTGCCTCTATGGGGTTGTGAAGATGGTTAGGCACTTGCGGGGTGACACTTTTACCTTCAGAAGAGCCCCTGGCAGTCATACAAGTCGTCATCTGCTCTGATCCGTGTTGCTTGCGTCGTCTCACCTTCCACTGTTCAAACTGAACGGGGGAAAACAGCTCTGCTTCGGCATCCCCAGCAGATGTTAAAGGGTACAGGCTGAGGCAGAAGACGCACGGGAGCCTTCGCGTGATCCAGGGTTGCCTGACCTTGCTAAGCCATCCCCTTTACCTGCTAGGAAGACACCACCTCGCGTGGACGCGGTGCAATCAGAATTCTACTGCTTGTTGCGGTACAGCCTACTGACATTAGGGACAAGACATGGGCTAGACCGCTGCGATCACATTCACATTACAGTTTGTACAAAGGTAATAACTTTGTCCTAAACAAACCCCCGCTATCGAGACTAATTGATATAATTTAAGCCCCAGGCCTTAGGGCATTTGCCAGCTCCACGGAGAGACATTCAGTCAGGGAGACTCCTGATGCCCCTGTGGAAGCTGTATGTTATTTGTGGTACAACCTAAACCTCCTTCCCACAAGCTGCAGTCTATGAACTGCTACGCCGTGGCTTCCAGCAGCCTTAAATGCATTATCAAACCTAATTTTCATTTAATGGGCTTAATGAATGTTTACTTCAATTAGCATACATATAGTTCTGAAGAGGAAATTAGTAGCTTTCATTTTTTTCTTCTTAATTAATATCTGCCTCTATGTAGCTTTATCTTACTTAGCCGCCCTGTAATTTGGCTGGAACACAGCTCTAGGGGATGAAAACAGCGCTACGACTGCCCAGCTACGGGGGACTTTGAAGGCACACACGCGTTCATGCCTTCATGGAAATATGATCGAAATTCACCGGCTGAGGTAGCACTTGGAGCAGGGAAAACACATTAAGCATCTAAACATGGGGAGGGACTCTGGATCAGGGAGGGGAGCCATGGTACGAGGGGGAAGGGTTTCACACTGAAAGAGGGGAGATGGAGATGAGATATTGGGAAGAAATTGTTTGCTGTGAGGGTGGTGAGCCCCTGGCCCAGGTTGCCCAGGGAAGCTGTGGCTGCCCCATCCCTGGAGGGGTTCAAGGCCAGGTTGGCCGGGGCTTGGAGCAACCTGGGCTGGTGGGAGGTGTCCCTGCCCAGGGCAGGGGGTGGCACTGGGGGGGCTTTAAGGTTCCTTCCAACTCTAACCATTTTATGATTCTATGAACATGATATATTTAGTGCTAAAAAGCAAGAAAAGCAGGGCTGCTGCACAAGAGAAGACAAGCTAGGAGCAAAGGATGTCAACAAACAGCGTTGCAAACAAGGACCCAGCCCCACCATACCTCAAGAGAGTCAGGGGCAGTAACTGCCTTGTTCGGCCACCCAGCAATCAGGAGGCAAACGAGGCCACAGCCCACCCAGGAAACCAAGTCCGAAATACTATGAAACTGCACTACTTAGAGCACAAGACCCGAGCTCAACCAGCAAAGGCAAAAGACAGACCCACAGCCAGGACCACCCTACAACTGCCTCAAAGAAGGAATAAGCCCCCTAGGCCCGTGCTTAAACGGAGGTCATGGTCAATGAGCAAAAGGTGCTGGGTAGAGGCCCGGGTGAGACTGCTTGGCACACGCAGGACCCTTACACGTGAAACACAGCTGATAAATCCCTTCCGAGTAAGAACCCAATCTGCAAATTTCTCTTAATGCAAAGACACCCGCTTTAAACAATAGCGTATATTTGTAGCGTAAAGTAATGCTCCTTGAGAAACATGGCCCTTTTTGACTTGGTGCTCAATCCCGTGGACGTGCACGGTATCAACCCATCAAACGTTCGTGAGCCTCCAGACCTCAATCAGCTCAATTATTTCCATGTGTGTCTACTCTCTCTGTAGGCCACCGGTGCCATTGCCATTGATGGAAGGTGTTGGTTTCTAGCCGCAGGAAGCGCAAACAGAGCTGGAGAGTGTGTCTTACAAGGGCAAACAGGAGCTCATAAGAGGTGGAAACTTTCAGTTTTTAAGCAAGTGAAATATAGATGTGAGTTTGGGATTGTCTTTTTGTTTCCCTGCTGAGCTCTGAACCTTGCCAAGTTGATAGCTAGATGATCGCACGCTTCAGAATTGACCTTTTCTTGGTGGTGGCAAAGAAAAGCAATGGCTTTTCTGGTCGTATTAGTAGTGTTTGTGGGCCACTGCTGCGCGCTTTAAAAGAAATTCTTGGATTCCGGAAAACATGGGCAGAAACAGAGACGGGTAGAATAGCAGCTCAGCGCGTCTTAGCTGGCAAGAAGCTTGCCAGAAACTTTTGCAGTAAATGTGCGTGGTTAAGGGAACACCCTTATCAAGATAAGAATAACTTGGTGAGAAGACTTAACTGTTATGCACCGAATACGGGAAAATACAACTGTTACCTTGTTGCCCTGGGTAGTTACCTATGACCAAGCACAGAACGCTGTGGAGGCTTTTTACTACCTTGTTGCCACTTCTGGAAATGTCCAGAAGAGGACACTGTGCTCTCGCTTTTAGGTTACTTGCGTGAAACCTTTGCAAACGTGTTTATTTCTGTTTTTATTTAGAAAATGCTGAGCTGTCTGGAAAGTTTGATCAAGAGGGATGCAGCCGTATTAACGTGCTTCTTCCCGGGGACTTGAATACGTTTTCTCGGCAGTATATGGGAGCCAGGGATCAGGGAGACGACATGCAAGCAAACAGCTCTGCTGACCGCATCATCAGGACTTGAATATTTCAAAACCAGCATCACGGGATTTTAACAGCTCAAATTTGGTGTTAAAGATTGACACTATTAGTCAGATCGAGGTTTCTCTCAGCAGCGGGCCAAATCTGTGAACGCTCTGGAGTTGCTCCAGGCTAACGCAGGAGAAGCACTAGACCATGTCTCTGCTGGCAATCACTGATTAGCTCTCTCACTTAAAGCTTTCAGGCTCAGTTCTCTCTGATCCCTGTGAAGGTCACTGGGATTGCAGCAGTGGAGCCAAGACTCGTGCCTTCTGGAATAAAGAACATCATCATCATCTGCAGCCAAGGTTCTGCTCACCAAAACGGTCACTGGCGGTTTGTGCGCCTGTGGCCAGAACATCAGGGCTCCATAGTTGTGCACAGGTCTGATGCTCGCCTGCATTATGCCTCAGCACTCCCAGGTACATTAAAAAAAAAAAAAAAAGTACTTCTCAGTGCCTAGTTAGGATGCTCAGCAGTGCATCTGCAAGCTCTTTGCAAGGCAGTAGGCTTTATCTTCTTTAGTTGGAAATGAGTCATTTCCCTGTACTGCATGCAGTTGCCCAATTTCCTTGGAAATTGTTCAGTTCTGCAGAGTCCCCAGAAATCACTGATTACGGGACACTCTTTTTGCGCTGGGTGTTTTGCCTCAGCCTTCGTAGGTGCCTGGGGATAGAAGTAATGTAGAATTTGCCTAGTTTGTATTTAATACAAAGGGCAAGTGAACCTTCTGTATTGACCACTGGCAACTCATCATACAGCCAAGCAAGGTTTAATGAAGACTAAAGCCTGCTAAATGAAAAAGGACTGTTTTCACACTTGTGTTAGCTGACCGGCCGAAATGACGGCCGTTACAGCTGCGTGGACTTAGGGCGTCTTGTACGAGACACCTGGGAATGAGGCGCAGGTAGGTGCCACCCTGCAGCACCCTACAGACTATGGGTGAACGATGGTGGTCCAGGAGGACTTTGAGGTCTGCAGGGTGGGCTTGTAGACCCTCACCTACAAGAACTGAGAACAGGGATGACGGAAGAGGTGTGGCACTAACCGTAACGAAGAGGCACAGTGCATCAGCAGATGAGTAACTGTACTGTGATGCACTTTTAGATCTCTGTATCCAACACGCTAAATATTATCACCGGCGATTTTACTTCCCTGTTCTGAGGTCCATATGTATCTTAAAAGTCTTCAAACATTAGGGCGAAAATAACAATTAGGTCTGTTTACAACACGCTGATCCAGTCTTGTTGGTGTTGCTGGAAGCTCATGCCCAAAACCCAGCCCATTCAAGCAAGGCAGTGATGTAGGAAAAAGGAAAAGGGCTGTGCAAAGGGTAAATATTTTTGCCATCTCACAGTAAGCAGGGCCTGCCCAGCCTATCCGCTTGGGACAGGAGCTTGTCAGCAGGATGGCTGTAGTTAGTGCTGTAATACAGAAAATAATAGTCATCGGGAAAACGCGAGCGTGCTCTGGTTTCCTCTCCTGCCCCAGCCAGAGTGCAGGAAGGAGCGCGGTGCTGTCACGGAGCCATTCCTCTGGTAGCCACACGCTCCTCATGGTTCTGTACTCTGGGACGCAGGCTGGGAAAACCAATTTTTGCCATTTTAACATTTCCCTCTGCTGTTTGAGATGCCAGCTCTGGCCTTCCCCGTTAATGCATGTGGAAAGGAGAGGAACCATCTGCTGTGGGCGCCATAGGCTGGAAAAATCTCCTTATTTCTGAGGGGCGGGGGGGGAAAAGGCTGGAAAGAGCCCAAAGTACATTTAAAGGAAATTTCATGAGTCTTGAGCTAAACTAAACGGTGAAGCCTGAACTTTGGGTTCTTTGGATGGGCTGTGTTGCTGCTTACGGGCATCTCGCTGCCAGCCGTGAGGTGCTGGTGTGGGAGGAGAAAGTTGTAATTTAATAGTAAATTGAAGGTGCAGGCCTTACGATACCAACTGCTGGGTTTGAGGCACTCAAGTTTTGAGGGCTGGGGATCTCTCAAGTTTATTTTTAGTTTTATTTGAGGCTCTTGAACGAGGCGCTAGCAGGGCATAGTGAAGACAAGCCTCGCACTTCAGGCCGAGCCCAAGATGTCCCAGTAGCGGGCTTGTGATACGAAAACATGGCAAGTTTAAGTGCACTATTTCAAAAATAAATGTAAATAGGTGCGGCGAGGGGCCAGCGCGGGCCGCTGCTCCTCGCTGACAGGATTTCAGCGGCCATCCCTCCCGCTGAGGTGAAGAAACGGCCCCGGGGCACCCTCCGCTCGCCCTCGACCCCACCAGGAGCCCGCCCGGGCTGAGGGGAGCCCTCCGCTCCGGGGACCCTCTCCAGGACGCCCCCGGCCGGCACCGCCTCCTCTCCCCATCCTCTCCGGGCGGCATGCCGGGAGTAGTAGTCCCCGCCGCGGCGATGCGGCGCCCGCCGCTCGGCGACTGGGAACTACCGCTCCCAGAGTGCCCCGCGGCGGGGCCGGCTGCCGCCATTCCACCTACTCCTCTTCCCCCCTCCCTCCCCTCCTCCAGGCGCCAAAGGGCCTTCGCCTCCTCCGCCGCGCTGTGGGGCGCGGGGTGCCGGCCGCCTTCCCGCCTGGCTCCGCCGGTGGAGGTGGTGGGGCCATCCCGGGGCGGCGGGGCCTGTCCGAGCCCTCGGGGCTGGCGGGGGCGGTGCTCCCGCCGGCAGCCGGGACTTCCTGTGACAACCCATTTCCTGGTCGGATGGGGCCGGCGGGGGGCGGCGGCGGGGTCGGTCCCTGACGGGCTCGGTGGCCGTCGGGAGCTCCGCCAGGCAGCGATGCGGGCCCCGGGCCCTGCCGGCAGGCGACCCCCGCCGTGACCCGCCGCGGGCAGCCTGGTGGGGCTACGGCAGGCCGGCCCTCGGGTGCATGGAGGCACCCCCCGCCCGCAGAGAGGTACCGGGCGGGGGGCCCTGTCGGTCGGGGCTCCCTGAGGGGGCTGCGGCGGCCCCGGCCGTGCAGTGGGGATAATCGTCTTTCCCCTCCCGTTATCCCCACCTCTCCCTGTGGTTTTGCAGGTGTGAATCCCCCGGAGGACACCGCGCCTGGCTCGGCTTGGCCCCGCAAGGCGAGCGGCCCCGGGTGTCCCTCGCCGGGCCCGGCCGGGCTGCAGGAGGGACAAGGCAGAGGGGTTGGGACCTTAAAAATAGCATCGCCCCCATTAACCAGGCAGCTGCTGCTGCTGCCTCCTGAGAAATGAAGAAGTTTTTCGACTCGCGTCGGGAGCAGGGTGGCTCTGGCCCGGGGTCGGGCACCAGCGGCGGCGGCGGCGGCAGCGGCGGCCCGGGCAGCGGGTACATCGGGCGGGTGTTCAGCATCGGCCGGCACCAGGTGACGGTGGACGAGGTGCTGGCGGAAGGTAAGAGCCCGGGGCCTCTTGCGGAGCCCTGTGCCTTTGCTTCTTTATCCCTCCCTCCCTCTCTCCCTCAGGAAAGCTGGAGAGGGAGGCTTTGGCCTTTCCCGTGCACTCTGCCTCCCGCTCTGTCCCTAGCTCCCCCGATAATTTCATTGTCCTTGACAGACTTGCCATCCAGTGGCATCTGCAAGCTGATATTTCTGGTCTTCCTGTGTGTAAGCCCAGTGTGGGTTTGGCTTGGTTTTGTTTTGGTTTTTTTTTTTTTGTAAATCCTTTAGAAATTGTGGGTATTTTGGAAGTTAATTGTTTCTCACTTTCCCTAAACTGGGAGGTGTTTTTTTTTTAAAAAACAAACAAACAAAAAACAAAACCCACAAACAACCAAAAAACAACCCCCAAACCAAAATTGCCAAATATTTTGGTGCAGAGCAAGGTGCTGTAAAGAAAGCAAGCGGTGGTCTTCACTGTAACTTTCTTCAGCCAGTTGTCTCCTTTCTTACCTTAAGCAGAGAGGAATAAAACGCTGGTAGGCTGAGCAGAGCTAGCTGTGATCTGGGATGAGGGATTTCTGTTTGTGGGAGCTTTCTGCAGGGGAAGCAGTAATCCCAATTGCAGTTTTTTCCAAAACAAAACAATTAACTAAAAATGAACAGTAGGGATTATAAAACTCTTTATGTGTACTTGCAGTGCTGCTAGCTGGTGGTGGTATTTTCTAAAATCGTAACCAGCACTGCTGCTTTAACTATGATTTTTCATTTTATTTGTTTGGGCTCTAAGAAACCTTATGAGTGGCTCTGGCTGGTAACCTTAGCCTTGACCTTCAGGGAGACGTTGGCCTCCTTAGACCTGCTCCTGGTCCATCTTCTGCGCAGCATCCTCTACAGTTTCAGTCAAAACGGTGTTTTGTTTTGATCTTGTAATTGTGAGGGAGAGGGCAGCTGCTTTATGAGAGCTGAGTGGGAGGACCTGTGTTGGCTTTTACAGAAGGAACACTAAAATGGAAAAGGGACTCTGTGTGTGTTCAGATTTGTAAAAAGTCACCACAGTGCACAAGCAAATTGATCTCTGACCATCTTTCAGACATGGTTTCTGATATGTTCTGCTGCTTGCTGAGCTGTGAGGAGCACCAAAACCAGCCCTTCAGCTAGTATCTATTAGTGATACTATTTTTTTTTTTCCTGACTTGAAATTTGCAATATAGGTTTGCCTTGGCTGATATTTCTAAGGTTCTTTTGGCCCAAGGAGCTTAGGAACTATGTGAGCTAAACCTGAGAAGCTGTCACAGGTTTGTTTTTTTAACGCAGGTTGACCTCATCCTGGTAACGTGGGGAAAACGGAGGCTTTTTTTGCTGATGAATAATCTGTTGGCAGGTTCTGCCCCGGTGCTGACAGCACCAGGAAGCCAGCCTGTGTGTCACTGGGCTCTTTGCTGCTTGGCAGGCCTGAGCTACAGCCACCAAAGGTGCGAGGTGGTAGCACAGATTGTGTGGGAGAAGCGCCTCCCCTCTGTACCTTGTTGTCCTGGAGGAATTGTGGCTTGTGAGGGCTTTTTCTTGTGACTCCTGGTTTCTTGGCTGGCCTCTTGGATGGAGCATGGCCTAGTGTTGGCTACAACTTTTAAATCTGCACGCAGAGGCCAAGTGAGGTGCAGCAGGCCTGTAAAATAGGTGCTATCTTCTCTTCCTGCCCATGCTAGACGGCAAATGAAGTTCTTTTGGTGAAATGTGCTACGCAGGTGTTTTCCTCACAGTTAGACTCCTGGTGTGGGCAGTCCAAAATCCTTCTGCGTGTTCAGGGAAGTCTCCAAGGGACAAGAGCAAGGTGCCTTGTAGGTTTGCAGTTTGTCACCTTTTGATGGGAACAGAGGGGTGAAAATGCCATTTCCTTTATAGGAAATGTAGGTCATCTGGGGAGTCAACGTGGGTCAGAAGTGCTGCAGCTTTGCATACTTCTGGCCTTTTGGTGTAGCTGGGTGCGCTCCCCAAGTGCTGGTAAACAGCATTTTTTCACTGACTCAGCTGGAGACCTGGGGAGCCGTCTGGCAGCATGGTCCCCGCACTACTGACGTTCTGAATTCTCGGCTGGAAAACTTTTTTTGTACCTGCAGTGAATTTTGGTGTTTCCGCAGTGTTGAAAAAGCAACTTGGGAAGTCTTGGCTGTTTCTGCTAAAAGGAAAAGTCCCCTGGGAAGAACTTTGTAGGAGGAGGTGGAGTGTCTTGTCTGAGAAAGAAACATCTCTCATCCCCGTTGCTTTATAAGGGAGAGGAGAGGCTTGTGTTTTAGTGCACCATGTGAAACCTAGAAAATAAATGAGATGTAAAAGTGGCTTAAAAGAAAGACTCTCTGAAATAATGATGGATGGTGTGAGGGAGACTCGAGTTGCAAGCCTGAGGAACTGGTTGAACCAGAACTTTTGGAATTAAAGTGTTGGGATTTACCTCTATCTGTCAAAGCTGTGACTGGTCACCCTCAGTTCTGCTGAGCAATCCTGCTGAAGATGCCTCCTCCCTGGGCAGGATGGGAGTCCTTAATGCAGGCACTGTGAAGTGTGCCAGATGGCAGATGTCTCCCCATGCTCACAGTCTCTTGCGTAGATCCCCCAAAATATCCACTGCGGCTAGGTACATCCCCCACCCCCTTAAAAATAGTTGTGCCTGGATTCTTCCTTTCCTGGGTGGGGAAGGAAGTAGATGGGAATAACATAGAAGGAACTTGAATGGTTGTTTGTCCGTGGTGTTATAACACCGGTGAATCAGTGTTTGTTTGTTTGTGGTTTTTTTTTTTTTTACAAGCAGTATATTGCAATAAGTGATTCTTAGTTGAGTCTTTGTAGTCGTCTTGCTCTAATCCATAGAACTGCATGAATAATCTCTTGAAAAATTCCCCTCAAAGTTTGCACAAGGATTAACTGCTCTGAGAGGTCAGTGCTGCTGGCCTTGAAGTTCTGCAAGGCCAAGGTCGAAGTGGGGGCATCAGTGTAGTGCTCCAGTATGGGCTGAAGGGGCTGTTACTGACTTTAAGGTGACTGGTGTTTTGGGGAGCTGAGGTGAATGCCCAGGAGGCGTTTGCACAGGTGGGTGATTCAGGCTACTGTCTTACTGGTTTGTTTATGAGAAGAAACCAAAGCAGTGCGATCAACTTGCATGCTGCTTTTTGGTTTTGCCTGTGTGTAGGGGGGTGGAGAACCCCAACAACCCACCCAAAAACTGCGCGCTAGAGCTATAAAGAGGATGGTGTCTCTGTGATGAGGACCGGAGCAGCAGAAACGTTGAGAACAATGCTGCCAGAAATGAGAAATTTGCTAAGGCGTTTGTGGGATGTGCATGTGTGGCAGAGGACCCTACGCCACGTGGACTCCTCCGAGCTACCACAGACAAGGTGGGGGTTGCCCCAGGGTCCCGTTTTCAGGGGGCTGTGTTTTGTGTTACTCTGCATACCTGCAATATTGTAAGAGAGTCCTGAACTGATCCAAGGCATGTAGGCGTTGATGGGGTGCGTGTTCAAGCTAGGATTTTGTTTGTCTTGGTCTACTTCTAGCAAAAGCTACAGGCTGCGTTTCTTCAGGTCTGTGAAAAGTCACTCTTTCAATTAGTAGTATTTTTCTGAAGGTGCTACTTGTAGTCTTTTCCCCTTAAAATATATAAGTTAGGGGATTCAGGTTTAGTAATTGTCAGATATTTTGCTGAGATTTTTTTCAGATAAATGCCTGTGTGTGTGCTGCTAGCTAATGTGTATTTCAAAGCATTTAATGGTAGTCGTTATAAACCAATGCGAAATCAGCTTAAATTTGCAAGCTGTACTTTTTAGTCCTTTTTGAAAAAAACAGACATTGTGAGAAGGTTTCCTCATGGCTTTCTTTAGCAGGCCTGCAGGCCAATGTGTGTGTGAAGGGCTTGGTAAGGCTGTGAATGCACAACCTGGGCCCGATGGGGGAAGGTGGGCCCCTGAGCTGCCGAAAAGTGTGTCTGGGCTAATTGCAGAGGACTTCTGCTGACCCCTGCCTGGATTACCCCCAGCTCTCCCTTTCCCTGGAGCGTGCAGCGCTGTAACGTGAAGTCACTGTCATCCTTTGAAATTACATGTGAGCTTCTTGTGAAATAACTTCACTTTGAAACAAGCCCCATCCGAGGTAAATTTTGCGGTTTTACATGACCCTCAACCCAATTCCAGGGTGGTTTGGTTCAAGACATCCCTTTGAACTGTGCTTCGTCAGTTTTTGCCTTCTAGGCTCTGCCAGGTGACAGCTGCTAATCAGCTGACCAGTGACATTTGGATTAGGAATTAAACTGTTTCTCCTCTTGAAATGGGACATGTGATTTTTTTGGTTTTGTTTTTTCCCCGTTGCTTTTCCTGCGTACCTTATGAGGCAGAGCATGTGCTCTGCACTGCTAGGTAGGATACCGGTCAGATTTCAGTAGTCTGATGGTGTTGAGTGTAGGAGCCAGGCAAGCTGGTGGAGAATCTCAGGTGAGTTATTTGGTAAATATGGGGTACCCCGAGTGCTTTGATGCTTTTAGCAGCACAGATTTTGCTGGGGCAGAGTGTGTGCCATGTCCTTAAATCTAATCAGGAAGGAAAAGGAGGTGTTAGTGGATTTAACTGTGTAAGAAGTTGTATAGGCCAGAGACTCACATGGTCTAGCCTCACTTGTAAAGTTTATGGAACGGGTCTGGGATTGTACATGGAGGTGGCTAGTTTCTTACCGAACAGCTATATTAGCTAAAAGCATATTTAATAGCAGTTTTAGCCCAGTGCAGTCATGGGGGGGATGAGTTTTCTGCAGTTGTCCGCCCAGAAGGAGCCTTCCATGTTAAAACAAAATAATTTCTAATGCAAGCAGTCCTGCAACAGCCTTATGAAGTTGTCAGTTGCTTAGTTTTGGGATTCTGGCTGGGGAAAATATAGGGTTTAACTGTCCAACTCGTGTCTTGCATAAGTGCTCTAGTAGTTATATGAACAGGTTACTAACCTCTGATTGCAACACCAGCAATGACATTTTGGATCTAAGGAGAATGTGTGCTGCCGTAATGTTTTCATTGTGTTGTGGGCCTTCTCCCCTTTGTACAGGAGCTTGTCAGCAGAGAAGAGAGCAGGTGGTAAGTTATAAATGTGCTGAAGACAAGCTGGAATCCACTTTGGGTTTAGCGCTTGCTGCCTTCCAAGCTCACCCACCTGCATCGATCATGGCTAATAAGGGGTGAGAACTGACTAGGTGCTGCACACTTGCATTGAGACTGGAAGCTTTGAAGGGGACTTTTCCAGGGAAAATAGTAATTTGGACAGACTGAGGCTGTACAGCAGCTTGTCAGCTGCGGGACTCACTGCTGCGCTCCTGGAAAGTCACAATCAATTTGCCTTCATTTGTACTAAGTAAGTGTTTACTCGTGTTTCACACGTGGAAGGAGACAGGAAGTCTCTGAGGGAGAAACATGCCATAAGCAAACTCTGTTTATGGAGGAGTTCTCTTTTGATAATGAGAGGTAACTGAATAAATAAGTTTCCCAGGAAAGGATGCCTTCTTTCTTGGATGTGGGGAAGCACGGGATGTTCTTATGGTGGTATCGTTTTGGAAACATACCTTCTTAAATCAGATACTGGCTGCTGTACTTTTTTTCGAGTGTAGGAACAATACTGACGATGATTTACAAGCACAAGGAAAAGATCTGGAAAGGCTTAAGGTAAACACAGTGGCAAGGTAATTCTCCCTCATTTGTGGCTTTTTATCATTATGGAAACTTTCCTTTTCTTCTTTTGTGGGAGGTCCAGGAATTGCATTAAAGGAAATGAAGGTTATTGTTAGCTGCCTACAGTATGATACAGTAGAATGAAAGCAGAGGAGAGCTGCTGTGGCTCCTCTAACATGAGGAGCTCTCGCTACCCTGTTGCCGGAGTATCTGAGCCCTGGCACAGTCTATAAAAATGTCCTTCCATTCCTTTCAGGGCTGCTGGGAAATAATACACTGAGATATGAAGGTGAAGAAATGCAGAGTATGTGTGGCCAAGTCAGGAATTGGTCTCTGGCCTTCCAGACTGAGTGCTTTAATTGCAGTCCATTTTTTTTTCTCTCAAATGCTGCCTCTCTGTGCTTCAAATGAGCATGCTCTTGGCACACAAGTGATTTGGGCATAAATTTATGCTTGCTCTGTGGCAGAAACCATGCTGACATCAGGACCCCAGGCCATGTGTCGCAGGATTGGATTAAAGACTTTTGGAACAAGATGCTCATAGCATCTGGTTTGCTTCATGATTTTGCAGAAACAAATTACGTACTGGTGACGAGTGATCTCATAGATTAAAAATAAAAAAAGCCATCAGCAGCTGAGTTCCCCGAGCAGAGAATTTGTGTGTACGTACATCCACCTGACAGTTGAGCTGGAAGCCGGTGCTGTGATGAGGACAGGTAGATCTGATCTTCATTCACTGTTGGGAACGTGCTGGTTTTACTTCCTATTTGGTCTTCATAGGGCTGTAATAGGGAGGTGACCCCCAAAATGTGCCTGTGTGGACTTAAAAAAGCAATCTGGCATGCTGTTCTCGAGGGTGTGATAGTAAAATACGTGGTCTTCTGAAGCTATGTAAATGCACGGCTGTTATTCAGATGAAATGTTAGCTTTTATCTCCTTTACTTCTGTAAGCTAAATGATGCTTGTGAGGTTGTCATGTGCTTTTGCTGCTCAGCTCTAATGACATCAGTAAAATAAACTTAGAGCTTGTCTCTTAAAAGAAGTGCAGAATGCTCCACAAGAAGCGTGATGTGGCCTGGTTCATGTGGGCTCTCCCTGAACATCAGTTTCTGTTCAAAGCACTAGAGCAAGCAAGAGGAACCCTTGGTTTGATGTGGTGTACCCGTTTTTGTGACTTTACTGCTACCCTGGATTGTGCGTGGAAGCTATTCAGATGTTGTGGAAGCGTCAGTGATGTAAAACTCAGACTTTCAAAGTGTTCTAAAATACTTAAAATGAACACAGATAATCAGTGCTGGTGTGCGAGGAGCACAGGAGTGCAGACCTATTGCTTTATATGCCTTGTCTGCGCGACCTACCTGTGAAGACAGTTATACTTTAGTTACCTGTCATGAATCTCCAAAGGATTAATTGCTTCTGACTTGGGAAGTGCTTCAGAAATAAAGACCTTTTCTCAGGCGTTTAGCTGCTGCCTCGGAGCAGTGAGCTGGATCGATAGGAAATCCCTGCCTTATGACTGCGGTGCGTTCACATGAAGATACTGGTGGCTGCTGTTGACCCTTGCGCTCTGGTCTAATAACTGTCTTCATGACCTTTGGTTAAGGAGCGTCTAATACCAGAGGATATGCAAATGAGTGGTGGCATGAAAGACACAGTGAAATTCTTAAAGAAAATATCCTTTTAAATTAGGAGAAGGATCTGTGAAAGCACGTGTCTGTGTGCATATACTCGTGTGCTGACACACCTGCATTTCTTTTTTTTTTTTACCCGGGTATTGTAGCACCTCTTGTTAAGGTAGGCATGCGCGTGGTGTGTAGGGTAGATGAATAATGAGGAGTAGCCAGCTCTCCGGGGTTCAGCACAAGTAAGCAGGAGACACTGGCTGGAGGAAGAAGCAGCGCTATCTCTCTTGGGGGACAAAGCTGGGGTAAAGGCAGAAGGTAAGCAAGGATGGCTCAGTGGCTGGGATGGGAACGTTCTCTCTTCGAAGGATCCCTGTTGCTTCGAGTAGAGTTCTGCAAATGTCCTGTTAGGCAGCTCACACGCTTGAGAGGTACCTGCTAAACTCACACGATGTCTCTGTGCCTCAGTTCCCCCCTTGCAGTGCAGGTGGTGTCAGCAGGATGCTCGTGGCTGTGTTGGGGAGCGGGTGATGTGGACTCTAGCTGACGTGCACTGAATATTCCCTGGGAATTTCAGCAAGTGCCACTTACAGAGTTGAGTGTGTTCTGGCTTAAGCTCTTTGGTGGCTGCATATTCATTAAAGCCTTTAAACAAAGTCAGTGAGTGTAAGATGACATAAGACAGCCCCAGTTGTCAACTGGTGAGATCCTGCTGGTTCTTACGTTCTGTGTTTTTTTTTTTTTTTTATTGATTATGTTTGTAAAGAAATAAAAAATGTGTTGCAGAGCACTGATGTGTAGATTGTGGAGTAACAAAGGGTGAAGGAGGGACAATATGGCAGAGAAAAAGGGAAGGGGCCTTGCAGACTTGGTCCTGGGGTGCCTTGAGTGCATTATTTCTGGCAAGAACAATCTGCTGCAAGGCAGAGCCTTTCTTTTGGCCTTTAGCTGTTGCTTTTGAGTCAGAAGATATGCTTACAGATGTGTGAATATGAGTTTACCCTTCTGTTTCTATACCTGATTAGCAGCTGTAGTTTGAACTGTTGTGCCATTTCTGCTCTTCAGCGACCATAAAGACTCCTGTGTACCAGGTGTCACAGAGCGTGTGGTTCCGTGCGTGGTTGTTCCCCTTCCCCTCTCTGCAAAGTAGGCAAACAGAGAGTGGAGGAAAGGCTTATCAAATTATTTTACAAATGAGAAACTGAAGCCCGTGAAGATGTAGCAATTTGATAAAGGGTATGTAGGAAAGCAGTGATGAAGCCTCGTATTAAATGCAAATGTAACTCCTTGTCTGGTGTTTTAACCACAGTGCCATTAATATTCATGTCACCGTAGCATTGAGGAACTTTTATCATGGACTAGGGCCTTGTGTCACATAACGCAAACACGGAACAAAGACTGTCCATGCTCCTGGGAGATGCCTGGCTGTCCTTGCCTGTGCCTGCTGAGGCACAACATTTGCGTTTGGTACCAAAATGTGCTCGTCTGCTGCCGCTTTAGGAGACACATTCAGAAAGACGCATCGTTAGGTGCAGGCTGCTGTAATCTTACAGCTGATCATGACATGATAATTAACACACAGTGTCTTCTAATGATCTGATGTTGTTCAGAGACCACAGGAAGCACACAAACTCAGCCTTGCTCACAGAGCATTCAACAGAACATGTGACAGGATTAAACATGTATTGGATTTTCTTGAAATTAAAATGATGCTATTTTTGGAGTGGGACAGATGGTGGGTTTCTACCTTTTGCTTTTGTTTTAAACTTAACAATGTAAGAAGCACTTATGTTGCACCTTTGAAGCTTTTTCTGCTACCGAGCCGGCTAGAAACGCATATATTGGTATATTATATGTAAGTTGGGATTCTCAAGCAGTTATGTAAGTTCATTTGAGCTAATGAATTTAATCCCTAAAAATTATGGGGCTTGTGAGCAACAGCCACAAGAGTGCAGGTTCTGGACCCCTGCAACCCTTTCCTGTTTCTGGACATCCGACAAATGAACACGCAGACATATGTCTATTCGTATCTCTCTCCTTCCTCACCTGTGTATATGGGGAAAACCACAAAACCCTGCTTCTTGTAGGGCTGATATTTTATTTGATTTTTTTTTTAATCTAAACAGATTTTTCCCTGCGCAGAACGATGGATACCGCGTGCTCCTGACTGTACCTAGGGGTTTGAGTTCCCTGAGAGCTGCCTGGTGGGATAGTAGATACCTCTCTCCATGCTTAGCATGTACTGAGGAGTTGAAAAGTTCACTGCTGTCTTCAGGCTCTGATTAGCATATCCTCTTCTAGGGGAATATGATGTAGCCCATAAGTTGTGTTTTCCTGTTACTCACTGAGGTGGCACTTCTGTGGCTCAAGAGTATACCTGTAGTTATGTGGGAGACCTGAAAAGCTTGAAATCGGCGTTCCTGGGTTTAAGCGGAAGAAACTTGTTTGACGCAAACCTCCGTCCACTGTTGTGAAGCTCTTACAGTACTGTGGTAGCTATAAGCTCGAGCTTTTCGTAGAATGTATGTTTTAAGGTTTCTCTTGTGTTTTTCACGCTGCTTTGCTCAGTAAGGATGTCTGGGTGCTACCATAGTAATCAAAATTCCTAAATGTCTAACTTGTCTGTTGCCATGAGCTCTCTTTGGATCCTTGCATAATTGCTTCGCAAGCGGAGTTTGCGGTTACCATAGCACTTAAGGGCTTCAGTAAGCACTCTGGCTGGCCCTTGCAAGCAAGTCCAGTTAAAAACCAGTCCCAGCCCTGGCCAGCTTAGTTTTGCTTCCTCCCCACCTCCAGCCACCAGCTGCTCTCAGCTCAACTAGTTTTGGTTTTTCTCTCCTCTCCTGTCGATGTGATTCACTGCGTCCTCGCTTTTCCAGCGAAGCTTTTCAGCTGCGTGCAGTTGCTGCAGCTTCTTGCTTGGCTTTGCAGTTCCAGTCGTGTTCGCTCAAAACCAGTCATGCTCCGCAGCATGTTTATGCCATTGCTAATTTCACTGGGAGATGAACAAGGTCTCAGATGCTATTAGCAGCTGCTTGGAATAATAGCAGCTCAAATGTGCTTTTTAGAGGGCTGGCTGATAACTAAACAAGTGTGGGGTTTTTTATTGGGTTTTTTTTTGGGTTTTGTTTTTTTGTTGGTTGTTTTTTTTAAAAGCTGCAAGTTATTCATGACCCATTAATTTTGATTTATTTTTTTTTTTAGTGTTACAGTGGAAGTTCAAGGACTAAAATTGTCAGAATAGAGAGGGACTGATCTACTTTGCCAAGTAATCTACTTGGAGGCCGTGTATCTTGCTGCATAGTGATAAAACACTGCTCTGTCAGCTTTGGGTTTCCAAATCTGCCTGTCAGGGAGGAATCGAGTGGATGCGCAAGACCGTAAAGCGGAGCACATACATAGCAAATCTACCCACGCGAACATCTGAACGTGCTTCCTGCTGTGAAGGCCAGTACAGTTCTGCAGCCTTTAGTGAGTTGCTATTTGTTAAGAAATTGCTGTCACAAATACTGTGAGACTTTAATACTCCTAAATCGAGATGCCCAGGCCGTATTCTAACTGCGCTCTTGGAGGATGGGCAGTGTGACAAGCTATTGCTGCCCTTGGACTAGAGCTTGAAAAGGGGATGTGGAGTTAATACACAGGATGGATCTTGCCCACTGATTATTTTAGGCTTCTAATATGCTGTTCCATGGCAGAGATTAATTTCCTTTCCTCTTCCCCTTCCCCCAGATAAATAAAACCCAGAGAAGTGAGAAAGAAACAGTTAAGTTTTTTCCATGTTGTCAATGCAGTGAAAATGCCTGTGACTATATAAATATTTTGTGACTCTTTGCAATTGTGAGCATCATAGCTAATAAACTAATGTTCATCCAAAAAACCGATAACAATCCCTAGCCAACCAGTCTTGCTGTCCTAAAATTAGGAGAGGTAAAGACCGTGCTTCTGTTCTGTGTTGAGTGACGTTTCTGGTTGTATTTTGCACAATTTAGGTGCTCGTGCCCATGACTGCCACGCTGACATTGATGTCCTGCCTATTTAAAAAGCGCCAAGAAGAGGGTGGAGCCTGTAAATCTAAATCTGTCTTGTCATGGCCTAGATATTGCAGCAATGACATTAAGCGAGGGCCCTGTAATTATGTTGGTAATATTGGATAATCACATTAGGATTCTCAGCTATGGTAAATCCGTGTAGGGCTAACTATGTCCCGGCTTTGCTTTTGCTGAGAATCTGACCCATGAGCTGACAGGAGCTTGAGCATTCGTTTTACCTGAGGAGAGGTCGTTTACTCTAGTAGATGTGCTAGATGCTCTACTAAAGTTTGGTGGTATTTTGAGGCTAGAGCTTAAGCAGCGCTGCAGCTGGGGCTGTGAGCGAGAGCTGCTGCTGGTTTTCAGTTGGTAGTGAGAGGAGTTTCTAAAAAGCAGGGCTTCACGTGCACACCTTGGGCTTTTTTGCAGTATTGGATGCGGATCTCTGCCTTGGTGATGTGTGTTGTCTAGTCAACACGCATGACTGGAGATACCTTTGTAAGCTGTTTATTTTTTGTTGTTTGGCTTTTCAAAAATTTTTCTTTCCCCCGTCCCACTAAGTCAGTCGTGCAGCAGTTGCATTTTGTATCTGACGCAAAGCTGATGTAGATGCTGGGCTGTCTGTGCCCAGCAAACTTGCTCAGCATGAAGCTGCCTAAGAGATTGTTGCTGGCCAGCAATGGAGGCTCCTCTTCTTCTAAGCCCATAGAACACGCGAACCGTATTGCTCATGTGTGCAAATTTACTTCGTGGAGACCAAATTCTTTCCAGCTCAAATGTGAGCTATGTGGAGAATTTCTTGCTGCTTAAAATGATTGTCGTTGGTGGAAGAGTGCAGAGCCTCCTGCCTAAACCTTGAGACCTCTGGAGCTGTAGGACTGCGTGTGTAATTGTCTCTGCCACAGGCTGGCTGTGTGAAACAGAGGACTGAATGTGAGTTTAGGACCTGGGGTTGGTATGAATATGGACCAGGTGAACTCAGAATCCATCTTGATTTCCCAACACTGTGTTCCTCTGGCAGCAGAACAGCTCTGTGAAGCCCCAGCCTTTGGTAGGAGGAAGCGAGTTGTGTACAGTCCTTGCGTGCTCTGCAAGGAGGGGAGGGTGGGCTGGTGATTTTACAGGGCTGCTGCCCAGCAAAGTTTGAGTATTCTTCAAGAGTTTGTCCTGTGCCAGGAGGACGCTATCCTTGGATAACTTG
The DNA here is from genome assembly GCF_028500815.1 of Rissa tridactyla. Classification (NCBI taxonomy): domain Eukaryota; kingdom Metazoa; phylum Chordata; class Aves; order Charadriiformes; family Laridae; genus Rissa; species Rissa tridactyla. The sequence continues at coordinate 2,494,917 of NC_071485.1, forward strand.
ACACACAACTTGTGTCCATGTTCCTCATATGTTTTCTTCAGTTAAACTAACCCTAGAAATACTTATAAAATGAGAAACTGCATTTCTTGTAAGTTCAGTTTATCTCGGAGGTCTCTTGACTTTTTACAGTTGTACCATTACAGTCGTCTTTTGAGTATGGTCGCTATTAAATTCCCCACCTTGTTGCAAATGTACCTGCTTAGCCAATTTTCCATCTGCTTAGTATCTCATCTGGGGAGATGCAGGTTTCAGCTGATTCTCCTGATATTTGTGCCTGTTTCAGGTTTCCTGTCTTGAAATACTAGGTGTCCTTTAGGCTTTGTCTGGGTGCTGTCTACTTTCCCTGCAGTTCTGAAGCTCTGATTCGCTCCTACAGCCACTTAAAATGGTCAGAACGTGGATGAAATTTGAATGATTGTGACCATTGCTACTTAGACAAATTAAGCTCTTTCAGCTGGAGTTAGTGGTCTGCTTTTTTTTTTTGTCTTTGCCCTCAAGATAAATGTTCAGGCTATTTGGCGATTGATGTTTCAAGATCTGATTTGATAATTTTCCCAGAGCAGTTCTACGCTGAGCAGAATCTACGCTGATGTTTGGTTTGGTTTAACGGTGTTTAACTCCTTGTACAAGTGACTGCAGCGAGGTAAGACACCAAGAGCTGTATCTTTCCTCTTGGAAATAAGCACCGGGAGACTCCTCCCGTGGCTGAAAGGAAGCATGCTACTTTGTTTTCGGCTGTCTCATGTGCTTTATTGCTATTAGGCCTGTGTGGACTATAAGGAGTTGTATCTTTATTTTAGAGACCTTGAGCTGAAGATCCACTGCAGTACTGTGCAGAGACTCTGCTTGCTTCTCTGCAGAGACCAGTGGTTTGTATTTCTGATATGTAGAGTTCATCTCAATAGCTTGCTCCAAATACTGCTCTAGGAGGTGCTGGGGCAGGCCTTTTAGGTTGAAGTAGTCCCTTGAACTTGGCACTGCTATGCTTTAGCATAAGTCAAGTGACTCAAAAAGAATAAAACAAAAACCAACTGAGTAAAGCTTGTTATTTCCTTTGAGGTAGAAAATCTCGGCTGAGAGTAGACCTGTTTAGTTTAGCATTATTATCTACTTTTCTCAGCTGGAGAGTGTGTTGGCAGGGGATAAGGGGTTTTGTTTTATTCTTGTTCAGAATTGGACTCTGGTTTGTAACACACATGTACACGCAAAACCACATGCACTGCTTGGAGTTAGAGGAACTTGGGTGTAGTGAGACCAGGACATCCATATTCGGGCCTTCTTGGTTCCACAGAGACGACTGCTGCTTCTGTTGTCTGTGCAGCGTGTCCTGCGTTTCAGCCCTCTGTTCTCATGGCCACCTTCAGAAAGTCATTCGAGTCGCACTCCTAGCTGTGGGTTTCCGTGTATGAGCCTGTTCTGTTTCAGCTGGTGGCTGAGCACACCCTGTCACTGCTTTGTGCTAGAGCTTGCAAGCTGTTGACACAGCTTAGCCTAGGTAAAGAAAATCCTAATTTTGTAGCCCGGATCATGGGAAACAAATACCAGTTATGTCTACATACTCCTGAGAGTTGATGCAAGCCTGTGCGTCTATGACAGGCTGTGTGTTCTCTGTGCATGCAACTCTTGAGGGTGAATAATCTTTGCTTATATAGATATAAAGTAACATGTAAATACCCTAACGTAATTGTGGAATTGGGTGGGAGAGTGAGTCATAGGCATTAATTAAATCCCAAACCCCAAGTGTCACGATGAACGACGCTCCGACATGTAGTACTAAAACAACGAAATACAAACACAAGGGAGAACATTAATACAGCCACCACTGCTTGGAGGCCAGGTTGAATGGGGCTTTGAGCAACGTCATCTAGACAACCAAGTGTCCCTGCCCAGGCTAGGGGGGTTCGAAGATAATCGTTAAGGTCCCTTCCAACTCTAACCATTCAGTGGTTCTATGAAGTTTTTTTTAACTCTTTCTGTGCTAGGTAATCTGGAAAAGACAGTCTGGGTAGGATAGCATACCCCCAGCTGTGCCAGGAGGTTGTGGAGAAAAGACTGGTTAGTCGCTTGCCGATGTCTGTGGTGTGTACGGTAAGAATGTGGGGTTGAAATCAAGTCAATGGAGAGTTTGGTGAGACTTCCTGATGGTGAGGGTAATAACAGCCCAGGAATAAACTGCTCAGGAGCATGTGTAGAATGTGCAAGTAGTTAAGGAACAGGTTAGACGGACACCTCAGGAGTGACTACGGGCACTGTCAGTCCTGCCTGTAAGCGAGAGGCTGAGTCAGGGGAAATCTCGTGCCAGACAGTGACATAGGGCCGTGCTTTTTCAGTGAGACAGTCCCATGTTGCTTACCAGCGTTCTGTTGCAGTTTGGAGGGGGTGAGGTGAGGCTGCAGAAAGCCTCATGTCCGTTAATCTTGTCATCCTTTGGCCCACCTGCATTTGACTCCACTGGGGAAAGAGTAAAATCCTCTTCGTTCATGCAGATTTTGTATGTTAGTCAAAAGCTATAAAGCAACTGAAGGGAGAGAGAAGTCTGAAGGTCCAAAGCGCTCACCTTTTTGGATGTTGCTTAGGTGGAGATGACCACGAAAAGGGAAGAAAATACTGGAGGCCATGCTAGTGATCCTGCAGTTATCTGTTTAACTGCAGTGAGTCTGGTGTCTTCGCTTGTCTCACTGAAGTGCCCCTTTACCTGCAGGCGTTACAGTAGCAGGCTGCCTTCTGCTGCCTTCTAAAAAAGCAGAGGGTGTAGAAAACACTGTTTGACTCTATCTGCGATTAATCGTTCACCAGACCGAAGCAAGCATGTGAGTAACGAATCTAATACTCACTTTTAAGACTGGATTCTTGGCAACAGTCAGGCTCCTTTGTGATACCTGGCAGTATTGGGAAACCTCTAAAAAAATGTTTCTTTGTGTTAGTACTGTTTGGCACTGTTGTGCCAAAAATGCAGTGAGAGGCCTTTCGGGGTGACCCTTCAGTTCCATCCTGTTGGGATGACTTGCCACTACCTCTTACTATGAGATGCTGTGGGTTGAGGGGTACTTTCTGGACTTTCCCTCGTTGGACAACTGAAGGTGCCCTTCCTGCACAGATTTGCGTTCTGGAGACAGCCTCCAGAGCTCTTGCCTGCAAAGCAGAGCTCAGGGACGTGAGCTGTGTATGCAGGGCCTTTGCTTCATGCTGCAGATGAGAGTAGTATGTTGTCGCACTGACCCTGTGTTTTGGTCAGGTTCCTAATTTTTTGCCTTTTTTATTAATTGCATGTTTTCCTACCCTAGTAGCATGCTCTTTAGAGACCACAACTTAAAGAACAGGGTATTTGTTTGCTTGTGTTTCTGGCAGTCTCCGTTTCAAGTGGAGGTTGGAAGTGGGAGCAGAGATAATGTTCCAGGTTGAACTCGGTAAATCATAGATTGTGCCAGTGTCGTCTTTACTTTCTTTGATATAGCCGTGATCTTGGATGGTACAGCCCTAACGCAAAGTCTGCCTCATTACTGTGGCCTCTTAATTAAACCTTGAACCACTTTAAAAACAAATTTTGAGGGGGCTATTTTATTTTTCTTTAAAGGTGTTAATGCTGACATCTGTGTCTAAGGGTGTTGTAGATGCTTCATAAAGCAGAAAAAACAACGTGTAACGATCCTGATCATTCCAATTCCTTGTTATGTAGCAAAGCAGAACACAATACAAGTCCCAGTTTGTGGGCACGTTTGGTAAGAAAAAGGGGTAATATTGGAACCGAAAACTCATTTTTGGGGTGAAATATCCCGCCCTGGAAACAAAGAGCTCAGAAGTAATGAAAAGTTTCTTCAAAAGGGGGAAAAAATGGAATTTGAAATCATACGTGTTTTAGCAGGTATGCTGCAGTAATACCCTCCTCTGGGCAGTGGAGGAGTGGAATACAAGATAGCAGAAAGAATATATTAGCGCAGATTAATACTGGCGAAAATAGCACTATAATCCTAATGCCCATCATAGTTGACTAGTGGAACTATAATTAAAACAAAAAGCCCATATAAAAATTAACCAGCAAATATTTGTCTGTGTGGAGGGTAACACAAGATTGTCACACGCGACCGGTAAGGGACAGTCCTTCCCGTTAGTGCCGTGTTCTTGGGACCGAGTCTGGTGCTTTTCATAGGAGCTGCTGGGTGAGATGACTCTTGTCAGCGAGACCGGTGTTGCGATGCACAGTAACGCGTTCTGGCAGTAACAGGAAGTTTTTCTGAAGGTCTCAGCAGCCACAGTGGGGTCTGAGGAGAGGATCGGCTGGATCGATGGGCCAAGGCCAACTGTATGAGGTTTAATAAGGCCAAGTGCTGGGTCCTGCATTTCGGTCATGACAACCCCAAGCAACGCTACAGGCTTGGGGCAGAGTGGCTGGAAAGCTGCCCGGCAGAAAAGGACCTGGGGGTGCTGGTGGAGCCAGCTTAACATGAGCCAGCAGTGTGCCCAGGTGGCTGAGAAGGCCAACAGCATTCTGGCTTGTATCAGGAATAGCGTGGCCAGCAGGAGCAGGGAAGTGATGGTGCCTCTGTACTCGGCGCTGGTGAGGCCTCACCTCGAGTGCTGTGTCCAGTTCTGGGCCCCTCTGTACAAGAGGGACATTGAGGTGCTGGAGTGTGTCCAGAGGGGAGCTACCAGGCTGGGGAGGGGTCTGGAGCCCAGGGCATATGAGGAGAGGCTGAGGGAGCTGGGCATGTTTAGCTTGGAGAAGAGGAGGCTGAGGGGAGACCTCATTGTCCTCTACAACTACCTGAAAGGAGGGTGCAGAGAGGTGGGTGTTGGCCTCTTCTCCCAAGTAAATAGTGACAGGACCAGAGGAAATGGTCTGAAGCTGCAGCAGGGGAGGTTTAGGTTAGATATCAGGAAGAATGACTTTACTGAAAGAGTGGTCGGGCACTGGAACAGCCTGCCCAGGGAGGTGGCTGAGTCACCATCCCTAGAGGTATTTAAGAAACGTGTAGATTTGGCACTTCAGGGCATGCTGTGGTGGCAGAGATTGTAGGTTGTTTGTTTGCTTACGTGGTTTTGTTTTGGGTTTTTTTTTTTGTGTGTGTATGGTTGGACTCGATTATCAAGGGACTCAAAGGTCCCTTCCAACCACGAAGATTCTATGATCCCATGGTTTTTTTCCCCTGTCTTAGAGATGAGTCACTTGTCCATCTTCATCCTTGGTTCATAGGCGGGAAGAACCGAGACTGGGTTATTCTTCCACCTTTGTTGAAAACTGGCACTAAGAGCAGTAGGAGAGAGAGGCGTGTGGGCACATCCGAGTGCTTTTCCCTGACATACTTGCAGAACTTGATGCTAATGTTAGTTGAACTTGGGCATCATCTAAAATAATTACAGATCATTGTATTGCTTAGCTTTGCCCAGGGTGTTTTCATTGGCCCTTTGTGGTGAAGGGTAACTGCCTCCAAACAACTAGGGAAAAACTTTTATTTTTTTGGTAAACGACTGCATGTTATGCCAGCTAGAGAGAGGTGTCAGAGGTGCGGGATGACTTTCTCAGTACAGCAGCAGAGAGAAACTGGTTTTGGTGTTGTCCAGTGATGGGTGATGTGCAGTGTTGGTGTGTCAGCTGGTTGTGGCTACGACTGTGGGGAGAAATAAGTACCGGGAACTAGGGTTTAGTAAAGCTTTAGGAGTGGTGAACTGCGAACACCCTGTGCAAGGCTGCCGATATGACCTTCCTGTAACTAAATCACAGCATCCTGACTTGGGGAGGGGAGGGAAATTAAAAAATTGAGTGAGCCTGCCCCTTGTACTTAGGAAAGTAAATGCTAAGGAAGTTCTTCTGGCTTGTGAGATAAGGCAAAATATGACATAATTCTTCATGGGTAAGAATAGATAAGTATTTGGACTGTGCAAATGTGGAGTGGCTTTGTGCCTGTTTCAGCAAAGCACTTAATTTTAAGTGCCGGCTAGTCCAACCGGAGGTTAAAATGCCTTGCTGGCTGTCCCTGGAGGCCAGGGATGTTCCTAGGGCAGTTGTGGGGCACACCTGAATAGCGCTTGGCTGTCCCCTCAGCTTCCGTACCAAAGCACGGTGGGCTGTCTTGGACACAGAGCTTGGAGGTGGATGAGGTAGAGCTAAAACACATGGAAAAAATTTTTTTCAGTTGGAAAACCACATGCAGTGTTTGTCCAGCTCAAGAAAGAATTTCACCCCTGAAGAATAAAGTTTTTAGTGGCATCCAGAACGTTTATCGGGAGCTACAGTGATTCCAGATATTGTTAATTTGTTTGTAGAAGGGTGATGGAGAAAAATCCAAAATGAAGCAGTGATTTATTTTTTTTTTAAAGTGGAAATTGATCATTTGATGGTTGGCTTTTTCAAGCCCAATGACTTGACTAACTTAACTGAAAAGAGGAGCAATTCCTCCTCCTCAAACCTAGTTGCTTTTGGGTTATCCCAACATAGCTTTGTTTTTAAAAAAAAAAAAGAGGGATGTGATCTAAGGCAAAACTTGAAAACATTTGCGGAGGGAAGACGCATCTATGTGGTGGAGATGTTTTTTGTAGCTGTGATTACAGAGCTCAGACGTGCAGCTGGGACATCGTCATGCTACCTGTCTCGTTTGCTGCCTGCAACTGAATGTCTCTGGGATGTACTTTCAGCATGGATTTTAAAAGGAGGTGTTCTGCCTAATTGTGTTTGGTTCAAGCTATTTCTATTTTCTTAGCGTACCTGCTGTCTCTTGCAGAGGAGGGGTGGATTGGCGTAGCAGGGTAACGCAGAAAAGGCAGTGTGTTTTGGGAACACTAATGACTTATGAAAAGGCCTTTGGTTCTGCAGATCCTCTGAAATCTAACCTGCTTTACTGTATGTACAGGGCAGAGTCCAGCCAGGCCTCTTCTGGACTATGATTAACTTGGGTGAAGTGGTCTGTTGAGTTGGTGCTTCAAATGCTGTCTGGCTATGGCTGAAGTAGCTTTATTTTGGCTCAGCGTGAACAAAACAGGCTTGCTGTGGGGACCTGTTTGACAGGCACAAAACCTGCCTGCAGTAATACCTTGTTCTCTGCTCTGCTCTTTAGTTATCTGACAGGGGGTTGTGAAGATCTGGAGCAGAACTTAAATGCAACTCAAACAGCTGAGTAAGTGGTTGTATGTGAAGATATGGATCATGTTGGTAGGAAGAGGGTTCCTGGGACAAGCTATTTCTGGTGCTCCCCCCTCAATGGTGCCATCCCAGAAGGACAAGGTGGGCCTAGGCTGTGCTTGGAGGGCCGTTGTGTCCATCAAGGGTAAGTTGTGTTGTGTTCAGCACACAGTTCATCTGCTGCAGCAGCACTTAATGAGCTTGGCTAATTTATATGTTCACCAGTGTAAGGCAGCTCTGGCGTCACAAAAGGATGGTGGAAGGAGCAACCAATTTCTCTGTAAACTTCCTCGCCGTAATAGCATTAGTTAGGGCAGCTTGCTTGGAAGCAGCATCTTGTGCTTCTTTGCAGATCGGCATTGCTGGCTGCCTCTGACTTACTGGTTGCAAGAGGATTCCAGGCTTGCAGTACACGTGAATCACTTAAATGCAGCAGAGCGCTATCGTCTTACCTTGCGAGGAGCTAAGGGAGGGGATCACGTGCAGCTTTGTGCGGCTGGTTTTACCTACTTGAGAAGTGCTTGCCTGGCTGTGAAGAGTTCTGCGTCCTGCTGAAATTACAGAAGGGCTGAAAATATAACTACCAGTGCTGGAAACATGGCCAGTCTGGAAACGCAGACACAAACCTGCATGGAAAATTGCTCTGGCATCTGTATTGACTGGAGATAATCAGAACTTCCCCCCCCCCCCCTTTTTTTTTTCCTTCCCAGCTTGTCCCAAAAGAACAACAGTCAGGGCAGAAGCACGTAGGAAGATAACCGTGTTCCCACGCTGTTGCAGATGCAGGCCTAAGTGCAGACGACAGTGGTGTTGCCCAAGAGACCTATGGCTGTTGCTGGCTCTAAGTTGATGGTGATCACAATACTGACTGTACGCTACCTGTTCAACAGCGTAAGATGTCTTAAGGATGAGCATATAAATATATGGAATAAGAGCAGCATTTTAGCTTCTGCTGCCTTGTGTAGGGAAGGAGTTGAATTTCCTTCAGAAGTTTAAATCACAGGCACTTGTTTATGAACGCACGGGAGAACTGTCCTCTGAGCTGATTCTCAGGCTTAGTTCTTGCTTCTCTCCCTTCTGGTGCTTGCAAAGTCACTGGACTTATTTGCTCTGTTGCAAATGCAATATGTGCGAACCTCACGAAGTTTAACCAGGCCAAGTGCAAGGTCCTGCACCTGGGTCACGGCAATCCCAGGCACAAATACAGGTTGGGTGGAGAATGGCTTGAGAGCAGCCCTGAGGAGAAGGGCTTGGGGGTGCTGGTGGACGAGAAGCTCAACACGAGCTGGCAATGCGCACTTGCAGCCCAGAAAGGCAGCTGCATCAAAAGAAGCGTGGCCAGCAGGTCGCAGGAGGTGATTCTGCCCCTCTGCTCCGCTCTGGTGAGACCCCACCTGGAGTACTGTGTCCAGCTCTGGAGTCCTCGACAGAAGAAGGACATGGACGTGTTGGAGCGGGTCCAGAGGAGGGCCACGAAGATGATCTGAGGGCTGGAGCACCTCTGTAATGAGGACAGACTGAGAGAGTTGGAGGGGTTCAGCCTGGAGAAGAGAAGGCCCCGAGGAGACCTTATAGCGGCCTTCCAGCACCTAAAGGGGGCCTACAGGAAGGATGGAGAGGGACTCTTTATCAGGGAGTGTAATGATAGGACACGGGGTAACGGCCTCAAACTGAGAGGGTAGATTTAGGTTGGATATCAGGAAGAAATTCTTTACTGTGAGGGTGGTGAGGCACTGGAACAGGTTGCCCAGGGAAGTTGTCAATGTCCCATCCCTGGAGGTGTTCAAGGCCAGGCTGGATGAGGCTTTGAGCAGCCTGGTCTGGTGGGACGTGTCCCTGCCCAGGGCAGGGGGGTTGGAACCAGATGATCTTTAAGGTCCCTTCCAACCCCAACCATTCTGTGATTTGAAGCCCGGGTTGGTCTCTTGCCTTTAGCTTTCCATATGTACACTGGAAAAAAGGCTCTACCAGCAAAGACGTGAGGATGTTCCTAGTGCCTGGACTACTTTGCCTCTGAGCTCTGCCTTGTGTGTGACCCAGCCTCCCCAGCCACGTGTGGCTTAGCTATCTCACTGCACTTGAGGCAACGCAGGCCCTTGGGCTGACCTCGGCTGCCTTGGAGTTACACAAACCCTGGCATCTCTGTCTATTGTATTGGGGCTGGCATAGTACATTAGAGTGGGCGATTTCTGGTTGTTGGAAAGGTTGTCTTGCTTGCTGTTCACTGAAAATAGAAGTAAATGGTCCTGTAATGTGCATCTGGCAGTGCCTCATAAAATTGCTTGTCAATTTGTCTTTGATCTATTTCCTTTCAACTTTGCTCAAATTTAGCAAAGTTGGGGTCTGGGCTGGAGTAAGGAGGAAGAAATTGGTTGTGGTCTGAGGCTCTGGAAGCTGAAAGTAGTCCTTGAGGCTGACGGGGTGGCAATGTTACAGAATCACAGAGTGGCAGGGGTTGGAAGGGACCTCTGGAGATCATCTAGTCCAACCCCCTGCCAGAGTAGGGTCACCCAGCTCAGGTTAGACAGAATGCGTCCAGGTGGGTTATGAATATCTCCAGACGAAGACTCCCCCACCTCTCTGGGCAGCCTGTGCCAGGGCTCTGCCACCCTCAAAGGAAAGAAATTTTTCCTCATGTTGAGATGGAATTTCCTGTGTTTTAGCTTCTGACCATTGTCCCTTGTCCTGTGCCCGGGCACCACTGAGAAGAGTCTGGCCCCATCCTCTTGCCACCTGCCCTTTAGATGTTGATCAGCACTGATGAGATCCCCTCTTGGTCTTCTCCAGGCTGAACAGCCTCAGGTCTCTCAGCCTTTCCTCATCAGAGAGGTGTTCCAGTCCCCTCATCATCTTTGTAGCCTCCACTGGACCCTCTCCAGCAGTTCCCTGTCCTTCTTGAACTGGGGAGCCCAGAAGTGGACCCAGTGTTCCAGCTGTGGCCTCCCCAGGGCAGAGTAGAGGGGGAGGATGACCTCCCTTGACCTGTTGGCCACACTCTTTTTGATGCACCCCAGGAGACCATGTTGTAGCTATGTGTGCAAGGAGCAAGGGTTAACCAGTGTGGAGCAGCTGTTTCCAGGATAGTTAAAAGCTAAAGGAAGTGTATTAATTTCAGCATGATGCTGTGAAAACCCCCCCAGAGTTCAGATGAGTGCTAGTGACTTGTCTAACCAAAACCGCTTCTTCAGTGTGGCAGCGCCCAGGCAGACGGCGAGAGCTGGGCAGCACCTGTCCTTACTGCTGCCACCCATAGGAGAAGACACCCATCACCTTCTGCAAACAGGTCCCTCTTCTACTGAGTAATGCTGCATGGTAGGTGAAAGAAGACTCAATCTGTTAGGAAGGCTTTGTCAGGCAGTGTTGGCTGCGGTCCAGGTGCTCGATAGCTCCGTCCCTTCCTGGGCTGCGCCGAACAGCATCGCTGCTCTGGGCTGTCTGATGCTGCCGAGTGAAAATTTCAGCCATCTCTTGAGTCTCTCCTGCCCCTCGTCTCTCTCATGCCTTGCTGGAAAGCGCGAGCTGTATTTTCTGTCTGCTGCTTACCACCAAAGTTGCTGCTTTTGAGGTAGCTGTAGGAGCGCAGCTCCTCCTGGAACTGCTTTCTTAGCAGGAATCTGAAGTATGGGCCACAGTTGCCAATTTCAAGTGCTTCAAAGTGCTTCAGGTGTATTATTAGCTAGTAACCTGCTTATGGACCCTTAGCCCTAACCCGTGAACTTTTTTTGCAGTTAGCCCCTAACTTTAAAATGATGATGTGGTGTTACCGTGAACCTTTTTTGCAATGCAGCACTTTCAGGCGAGTGCCGCTCTCCTTAGCGGGATGGGCGGTTGGCGAGCAGTCAGTAATAAATGCGTGAGGGACTTCAGAGGTGAACATAGACCAAAGCTTCAAAATCATCTCTTGCCCGCCAGAAACTTGAAGTCTTTCTAGGTCTACATACAGACCACTGAAGTCACCCCTGCCATTTCCAGACATTCAGATATACAGTGGTTGTTGCACGAGACACCAATAAGCAGATGCACCTATGGCTCTGACCTTGACCTGGAGAGACCTTGGCCTGGAAGGGGCAGGGTTCCCGTTGTAGCTCTTATTTGCTCTGGCGCATGGATGTGATCGAGCCCCGTTCCTGTAAATACGTGCGTGATGCATGAAAGCCGATGGCCTGATTTCTCTGCCCCGTTTGTGCACCTGCTGCTTCCTTTGGAAGCCAGTTTGTGTAGGTTCTCGGTATTGTTAAAATTGGCCTGTATGTCCTGCCAGTGGACTTGGACCTTGTGTTTCTAGAGCTGTTTGTGTAAGAGGAGTATGGTGAGAAGACGCTATTCTTTGTGCTCCTTCTCTATTCCTTTCCGCTTCCCTCATCCTCCCGCTGTTTTACTGAGCGTTCCGCAGTCCCGTTCGCTGCATGCGGAACTGGGAGTGCTGAAGCCAATTAGCAGTGGAAGTTGTAATAAATGCGGAGAAATCCAAATCAGGGTGGCATTTTTCACACCTTTTCTGATGTAAATGTGGAATGACAACCTGAGGGAAGTTAGACATTCTTGATTAGGTTGTGCCTTTCTGGACTAAATCTCGGCTACAGTCAAGACCTGGGCTCAGCAAACTGTAGTTCGGAAGGGATATTGTGGTCTGTTTTAGCTGAGACGATCAGACCAGGTGATGCATTCGTTGTTTAGCCAGTAAAGCTTTGCACACTCTCTCAAATGGATGTGGATCATAAAATTTTGCTTCTCTGATGGCAAAGTCGCTTGCTGTAGATCGCTGTGGAGAAATTGCCGTATGTACCCTGACTAAATCAATACTTGTTTTCTCTGGAGAGAAGCACGCTGCTTTTACTAGCAGCAAAATTGTCACGCTTTAATCCGCAGTCAGTGGGAGTTTAATAATAAAGTAACCAAATTGGTAGGTGTGTTTGCAGACAAAATAAGTTAAATGATTTTGCACGGCTTCCGTGTGTGGTGTTGTCCGCTGAAGTTTGCAGGAGTTAAAGGTAAGAGAGAGGAGGACACGAGGATGTAATTTTCCTGTGACTCGTGGAAGTACTGTGGCAACTCTGCAAATGGCGCAGGCTTCCTCGTCCTTGGATGTGGCTCTAGCTGACGTATCTAATCTCTCATTGCTCCATTTGGAAGACGGTCGGGGCCATATTTCCATCGGGTCCCATATGCTGACGTTGTAGTCCTGTGTCAGACAGCGTTAACTGACCGAATTGTTTTGTTACTGTTCGATTCTAGATTTCTCTGTCCTTTGAGCTCTCAGGATGGTTTAGCTGTGTTCTCCATTGCATAGACTGTAGATTTCTTTGCCGGTTGGCCCTGGTTGCTTGTAAGCAAAATAGCATGATGTACATATTCTAGCGGGGGTGCTCAAGGAGTGACTTTGTTAATTAGCACAGGATCCAAACGAGAGGAAAGGTACCTTGCCCAAAACTTTTCTAATGAGACATGAGCAGTTGGCCTGAAGTCCCACTTCAGCTGAAGCGGAGACTTAAAAGAAGGTCCTTGAATTTAGTGGATCTGCTTTTTTTTAAAAAAAAAAAAAAAATATTTAATTGGTCTATTTTTGCTGCTCAGCTCGTGTTTCTTTCTGCTGAGCGCGGGGCTGTGAACAGAGCTGCGATATCCTGCTGGCCCGCAGGCGGGAGGAGCGGTGGGAAAGGGGACTCGACCCCCGGAGAGGAGAGGAGGCTTCTGCTGGACGACTCCCGACCTTCTTATTTGAGGGACGGGGGAAAAAAAAAGTCTTGCGATTCCCAGAAAGTCTGGATGATGTCTGGGACTCGATAGTGGGGCAAAAAAAAAAATTTAAAAAAAAAAAAGGGGTTTTTTTGTTTGTTTGTTTAAAGTTTTCTCTAAACTTTGGTCTATGAAAAATGTTGTGCAGAAACTAAAAAAATAAGTCGAAACCTGATCTCTGCAGTGATTTTTTCCAAAGCATAATGTGGTAAGAAGGTAGGGACTGGAGAAGCGGTGCTGGTTATGGGTCCCTTATTTCTTACTGGGTCCATTGTGGGTTATAAGAGGCACGGGGGGGGCGGAAAATAAAAATCAGTAGAGTGCTGTCTGCTTTTTTTGACACAGACATCCTCTGGGCTAAAGATACCACAGCGGGATGTGCGGCTTTGTTCCCCAGAAATGAGACAAACGTGGCTAGGGTAGAACAATAAGGCTGCTGCTGTGGGTTTAGGAGCTCTTTAAAATAACTTGTAATTTGAGATCCTCAATTTGAAGCAGTTTAAGGGAGAGAGTCTGGGTTATTTTTGCGTCTGAATTTGAGCGCTGTGAAGACATGAGGCCCTCCAGAACGACGAGGGTTTTTAAAACCCTTTCTGGAAGGAGTGAGCAGCAGCTGAATGACTTGCTGTATCCTGGGGCCATGTCCCAATTTTTCTGAATTTGAATATCCGTTTTGCAGCCTGGTTATAGTTTTTAAGGCCTTTAATTGAAATCTTGATGCTTTATTTTCTTTGCTCTTTTTTCCTTTTTTTTTTTCTCCTTCTTCTTTCTGTTGCATCTTTTACAACTCCTCTCAGGCTGCTGCCCATTAGTTCTGCTCCTAAGAGTCAATGGGGCTTCCTTGGAAAACCCCATCGGTCTCATTCCTGGGGCAAACTCTGATGGGAAGAACTAAGGGGTTTGCATGCTGAGAGGGGTTTTTGTTTCACGGCTCGCGTGCTGACAGGCGTGTTATTTGCGTGTGTAACTCTTCTGTGCTTGTTTTGGAAGATGGGCTGTAACGGGCGCCATAAAAGCGGTTTGATAACAATTGGGGAGGGTAACGCTTTGACCACAGGAGCACTGTCTGGTCATTTGCTCTTTTTCAGTCTTTTCTTAGTAAAAATAAATCCCAGTTTTAGTAAAAGCTGCAGTGGGCCTTTTGGCTGTGGTGTTTGATTTGTTAACAGCTTGTAAGCACCGGTTGTTGCGAGACAGGGGTTGTTAAATGCAACCTATTTTAACACCAAATTTTACGCAAATGTGACTGTCTTGCTTGGCACACTTTGCATGATGGAACTCGTTTAGGTGCCAAATAACCAGTAGTAATAATTATGTGCAAACATGTCAAATCTAACTATATATGCATTGTTGATCTGGTGGCTTCTAGCAGCTTGTAAAGAATGAGATTCACCAAAGGGCTCAAACTTTTAAAATGAGAGTTACGTGGGATGTGACCAGCTTTTTCTGGTGTGTAACTACAGCTTTTGGCATCGTGGGACTTCTGAAGGCTACGGCAGCACCAAATCATAACTTGCTATTGAGCTGATTCTTTAGAAATCCTTAAGCGTAAAAGAAATACACGCTGTAATGTAAGGTAACAGAAAGCAAATGAAATGCTGCTAGGTTGTGGCACTGACAATGTCGTCGTGGTTCCCTTTTTACCGTTGTGCAGCGCTTCTTGGCTACTTGGAGCCGTTGCGACTCTTTGTCCTGATTCATTCTGATCTCTGGGAGCCAGGTGTGAAACTTTGATGGCTGTGTACCTCCAGCCTCAATCAGCTTCCTATTTCTGTCCGGGACTACAAATGCAAACCCCATATATTTTGATGCACCGCTAACGAGAGATAAAAGGTTTTCGTCCTAAACAAGTCAAGTATATCCTGGAAGTTCTGACTTTACTCATAGCGATGACCACAAAGTGAATCATGCTGGTTTTAGGATTTATTTTTTTTTTCTTGTTCTTCTGTCCTTTTTTAAAAGTGCGGACATCAAACCATGTGTGGGAGATGGGTTTCTTCTGCTTCGTGCACAAATCAGCTTTGCAATGCAACTTAGATGCCTCAAAAGTTGGGAAGCTTTTTAAGTTTAGGCCTTTGGGAATTCAGTGGATGATCTGTAGCTCTTATTTCTGTCCAAGACAACATTGCTGTTTATACTTCAGAGTTCTTCATAATGGAAATTTGTGGAACAATGAAGGACTGTCTGGCAGGGCAAGTAACTGGTGTAATCGCTTGTTTTTGTGGAGATGTTAAATGTTAACCTTGCTTTCATTAAGTGAAGATTTGGCCTCTCGGATTCCTTTTAGTTCGCAGAAATAACTGTCCGGGCGGAGTTGGAAGCTCTGGAGCTAAGCACACATTGGCGGCTCCTTGGTGCCCTCCCTCTCGCGACTGTGCCCTGAAGGCATGTGGGAGCAGGGACCAAGAGATTTCTTTGTTAATGAATAGAATTATTTTGTGTCTTCACAGGTGGATTTGCGATAGTGTTTCTTGTGAGGACTAGCAATGGGATGAAGTGTGCCCTTAAGCGTATGTACGTCAATAACGAGTATGACTTGCAAGTCTGCAAAAGAGAAATCCAGATCATGGTAAGTCGCAACTTGCTACTGGGGCCCCAGACTGGGAGTGGAATGATGTGAGAACCTGGTCACCTTCTGTCTGTGATCTGGGTAGCATGGTGTTGCAAACTGCGGGTTTTCTTAGCAAAACTGTCTGTGTTTTGGAAAGACCTAATTCCTGGAGTTATGCGAATATATGAAAATTTCCTATTGAGTTATTTAAAATTTAAATAGTTCCTATGGACGAGAAAAACATGGGAGCTGAAAAAAGCAGAGAGAATCTCAGGAAATTGAGGGGAAGAATAAATTCCTATGTCAATCCCACAACTTAATAGGAAAAGGAAGAGCTGAAGAGGTCAGCATCGTTGGGTGTTCGACTTCATGGTGTAACGATCTTTAGTTCGGGGCTAAAGTCTCCAGCCTTTTGTACTTCATCAGAAAACGCTGATGATTCTGATGTAACTGTCTCTGATCTCAAGTCAGTGCTTGAATGCAAGACCTCCGCCCTGAGATGAGTTTGTATCACAACAGCTTCTAATCTTTTGCATTGGGATGAAGGCGCGCGCTGTGTTGGTGAGATTGATAGATTAAAACCAGTATTTGTGGGACAGTTACTTCCTGGGCTTTTGAAACAGGGAAGCGTTTATAATTAGCACTGGGATGTTTTTCTAGATTATTGGATACAAGGAGTTATATGATAGGATAGCTATTTTTAATAGCGGTTTTAAATGTAGCATCTCTAAACAAAAAATTGAGATGATCCAAATAGATTTGCTTAATCTTGCTTGGAGCCTGGTAAACATGGAAAGTGCCGCTTTTGAGGTTGTAGTCAAAGATACTGGTGAATATTTAGAGTAACTGTGAGGTAGGGAAGGAAATAATAAAAAAAAAAATCCTCATTCTGCTATTTACAACACAAGGTGTAGGTTTGGGGTAGATGATCTTTGTATGAGAAGCTCTTACCTGTAGCAATTCTGGGTGTGTTTTTTGATGTAGCTCTTAATTAGGTTAATACCTTTTAAAGTTTAACTTCTGGAGTCTGTGTGATAGCGCAGCGAAGCTTTTGGGCATGCTTTATCTTCGCTGTAGCTAACGGTACGTGGGAGAAGTTGAGATCAGATATTACATCAAAGGTTTTAGCTGTGCTCACAAAGCTTGTTTACTTGGATTTCACTTGCTGGTCCTTTCCATTGTCTCCATGCCTTTGGCGTTCTTTGAAATGCGTGGCTGCCCTGGAAAGCGAGGGTGAGAAGTATCCTTCTTACTCGTCGGGGCCGCTTGCTTATGAGTCTTATCATGAGCACTAAACTTTGTGCCGAAGAACCCATACGTCACTAAAAGGATGTATTTTGTTCTTGTCTAGCTTTCGTGCAATAAAGAAGTATTTTACGCTGCGCTGCACTTTTTGCAACCCTGCAACGTTAATGGTAGAGTGTGGCCAGCAGGGTCTTGATTTCTTTTACTGATGAAGCTGAACGTTGAACTGGGCTGGCTGTCGCACGCGGCAGCGTGTGGGAAGCTGGCAGTCCCAAAGAAATGGCTTTTCCTTGCAGGTTTAGCACGTGTCACGGATAAGTCATAGATATGAGAACTTGTGGTTTAATCCATCAAGTTACTTAAAATAAGATACTTCTAAAAGCAAGGTTAAAATTTACTATATTACTTCAGTGGGCGTTTTTGAGCGTGCGAAGACTTAGGATACTGTTTGCCAGCAGAAGAGTGGAAGGAGAGGATAAAAGTAAGCACAACATGTACTGTGCACGGCCACCACAACACGCCTGCCTTGTTCTCCCCTCTCCGTAAAAGAGGAGCAGCTCCAGGTGGCTTGGCCTGGGGCGTCTAAGGGAACGTGCAAAAATCCGGACCAATCCCGGAACAAGTTAGTTCATCAGGTTGGCTGTTTCCCTGCTGTTCGTCTCAAACCCTTCTGGAAGGAAAAGAGTTAGAGACAGATCTCAGGTTTGTTCAAGTTTTGTGTGACGATTAAACCAAAGCGACAGAAGCTTGCGCCTAGCTAGGAGAAGAGCTAGGAAAGCTGTTCAGTGTAGAGGAACCATATTAAAATGTTGTTAGCTCTGTATGGCTGGTTTATGCTTTGAATTTATTTATCTTCCAGCGGGATCTGTCTGGCCACAAGAACATTGTTGGATACATTGACTCCAGTATAAACTCAGTAAGTAGTGGTGACGTCTGGGAAGTGCTGATACTGATGGACTTCTGTCGAGGTGAGTATGGGCTCCATGCATTGTTCCTTGGTAGATTTGTCCCTTTTTGGCACTTACAGGAAACTTGCACAACATCTTCCTTTTAAAAAACCCAAGCCTGTTCCTAGGCCTGGCCCTTCCTTGCCCACCGAGGAACTGTTTTGAACAAAGCAAAGCCAAAACTAGGTGTGGAGAAGTGGATGATATGTGTGGCTATGTTGACCCTGTTAATGGGACAGGTACCGTTTTTGCCCCTGCCCTCAGTGGTCCTAGATCCTGTCTGTTGTGAAGGAGAACCCTTAAATATATATTGCTGTTTTCCATAGGCTGGTCTGCACAAGAAGTGGCTCTTCTAAAGCTGCCAGGCTGTGGAAAGAAATTCTTCTTCACTTTGTCATATTGCAAGCTTTTTCCACTTCAGCCGGGCTTAGGATTGTTCTGGAAGAAGCTTGAAATGGATAATATGAAGCCAAAAAGTATTCCTTTTGCCTCTGACCTTTTTGTTGGCTGTCTCTAGCCAGATAGGCTCAGTCTTTTCCAGCTGTCCCAAAGCTTTGATCTCTTGTGGCTAGGATGTGGTGTTTGGAAAATGATGCATGTGCTGTGCTCAAATGCCTCTTGCAGGAATAGCGTTAAGCAAAAATAGTGTTTTGGCCAGGTGACTTTAGAAGTCTGTGGCTGTTTCAGATGGTGGCAGCTGATGGAAATAGATATTCTTGGGACTGTTGGGCTTTTAACTGAAGCCAGTTGCATCGTAGCAAGAAAAACTAGATGCTAAACATGCATGGTACGGCTTTCTGTTCTGCTGTGCCCTCTTTGCCGCTTTGTTTTGATGCAGGAATCTTGTCTGACTTGCGTTGGGTTTGTTTGCTGGTAAAAGGAAGCACCTTATGTGTGGTTTTGCTGAAGGAATCATTGCGTAAGCTCTCTCAACGCTTAAAACCTAAATATCACAAGGAATGTTGTAAGAAATAGGCCTGGTAGCGCTAGTAAATCCATACTCTGTGTTGCAGACCCCGCTGTGGAGGGAAGTGAAAACTGTAGCAATTCAGAAAGCACTCTCTCCGCCTGCATGAGCCTCCCCTCTGTTCCAAATTTTGGGCTGATGAAGTAAAAACCATCTTTCTAAGGTGTTTCCTTCCATCTGAAAGGAGGGGAGCTGCAAGGTGGTATTTCTCACGTGGCTTGCTTTTGCCAGACGCTCTGCTTGGCACATGCCTGCCTCCGTCTCCAGCGTTCAGAGCGAAGCAGAGGAATTGCTGTCATACGCTGGATTTTCTCTTCTTACTTTCCTTTTGTGTCAAAACAGTTTCTAAACCAAATCAGTGTGTCTTTGTGTGCAGAGCTGTGCTCACTTTCAGTGTGAAGTGTTCACAGCTGCACCATTTATTAAGCTGAGCTTTTCTTTTGTAGCGTGAAAATAAAGTTTTGTGACGCTTGTGCTGTGAAATGGTAAAGTTTTGCTTTGCCAAAGGAGATTTTTCTGTGTGTATATAGGGTGTTTTGAGGGGAGAAGAACCTCTGTGAGGATTGTTTTGGAAAGGCCTTGACAACAACAAACCCTCAAAGCTGAGGCAAATTCAAGACTCATTCCTGAAAACTTGATTTTCTTTGTCTGGAGTTTCCCTTGTTACAGATGGATTTTTAATTCTTTTGCCTGCCTTACTTTAGCCGAGCCACTTAGTAGTATGTGGGGTTTTTGAGTGTCTCCCATTCTCCCTCCTCTTGCTTGCATGTGGCACATTACTTTGTGGACTGTGGTTGCCCCAAATTCAGCCTTTTCTTCCTGTAGTCTGACAAAAAAAAGTCTTATTTTGAAGAAGAAAGAAGATGTGGCTCAGTCGGAATCACGTTTGAGTGCTAACACAGCCAGGTGAATGTGGGCCTTAGAAGCTAACGTGCCGCTCTTGAGGCGTCGTTCAAAGACAAGATGAGGTGTCATATCGCAAGCATGCCTGCCGGCAGATACGCAAAACCCCCTGGGATTGAGGCGAGGAAATGAGAATGAAACGAGATGAATAAGCAGATTTCAAAAAGCCTCTGGGGAAGGCTTAGTGGGAATTTGGAGTTTGAACTGGTGAACTTCTTGTGCGCTGACGGCACAGGCAGAGTTTGATGGGGAGCAGACTAAGACAAGTCCTGTCTGGTAGGACTGGGGCTTGGGCCAGGCCAGACCTCACCGTGCGTACCTGCTCTGATCCTTGGTGTCTGTTTCTCCTCAGGAGGTCAAGTGGTGAACCTCATGAACCAGCGCCTGCAGACGGGGTTCACGGAGAATGAGGTCCTGCAGATCTTCTGTGACACCTGCGAAGCTGTAGCCAGGTTGCATCAGTGTAAAACGCCAATAATCCACAGGGATTTGAAGGTGAGTTGCGGACTGCAGTAATACAGCAGGGAGCGTGCCTCCTCCTTAATGTCTCTGTTTGCCGCCTGTGCCACGGCAGACAGGCGTTGAATACCGGTTCTGTGTTTCTGTTGTTAGTAATGAGGAAAAGTGGGCATAAATACCTCTCTCTATTGGAAGATAAAAAAAGAAATGAGCCTCTCTCTGCTGCTTTCCATATGTTTACCGTCCATAGATCTACTTAAGGAACACAAATTTTTGTGAATAATTCCGTTTTGCGCAGGAGATGTGCCAGAACATATCTGATGAATTATTCACAGTGACTTTCTACCACCTGAAACGCTATTGATGTCATAAGGTATTTCACAAAAAGCACGCTGTAAGCTTGTTTCCTGGACCCACATTAAAAGGATCCCTCCAGAGCTGTTGGCCTTGGGGCAGGAGTCATTAGAAGCTTTTGAAACTGGCCTCTAACTCTCTGTTGACCATGAAAGTGCATTGTAAAACTCCGTGTGCTTAGCTGGGAACAGAGCTAGGCTGGCAGGGAGAGCTTTTGAAAAACCCCATGCCTGTAATCAAACAAACAAAAAGACGTTCCCTGTCCTCTCGACTAGCTCATAAAATGCCTGAATAATATTCAGCCAAGAAGGAGGTTCCTGTGTACGTTTGAAATTCGGATGTGCTTTGTGGGCCAGGTTCTGTTTTCAGAGCCTTCAGCGAACGTTTGGTTTGTGCTGCTGGCCGTTCTTTTGTAGGAGCAAAAGATGCCACGTGTGCCAACAAGAGCCAGGTAACGCAGAGGAAAAAGTCCTCAGGGTCTGGTGTGCTTTAACATATTTCAAATGATTGTGACCCCAGTTTGAATACATGAAACAAGTCTGACAGCTGTTCTTCTAGGGTGAAATGGGTGGAGTCTTATCAACTTGAGACCTGGATTTAAAGTTGTTAAGGACTGTGGCAATTATGCAGGCAAGGAAAACTGGGCTGAGAGGATGAGCCTTAGGAACAGGAACCTCTACAATTGATATTAACCCCTGCTGTTACCTTTTTTGAAGAATCCTTAGGGTTTTTTAATAAAGAACAAACTCATTGTGTGGCATGTGAATAGATTCTGGGACATCTGGGATGGATTAGTGAGTTGATCCTGAGTGTTACTCTGTACGCGGAGTTGCAGTTGAAATGGGATGTTATGATCTGATGCTTAGCCCACGCTGCGTGCTTAGAGCCGTAAAGTTTGCGTGGTCTGGCTCTTGGCTCTGCCCAAGGTCAGAGCTCTTCTCTGCTTTGAGACATGTTTCCCAGTTTAACATGTATTATTTCTGTTGTGATGACCTCTGGAGCTCCGGTCACAAGTGAGGATCTAAGTACTAACACAGAACTAGTGATTTAGGTATGTTTTGACTTGGAGTTCAAATTTAATAATGGCAAGGAGGAGCTGCAATTCCAGAGCAATTCCAAGAGAGATTAAGGTTCAGAAAAGTTTTGTACAAGTTGTGAGTGTGAGGAAAGGCACCCGCTGGGTAGGTGTTCTGTTGGGGTGAACATAACCCTGTTGAGGAGTGGGCAGATGTTGACTTTGCAGACAGCTGCACGGAGACCGGAGGCTTTTTTTGCCTTCCAGCTCTTTGATGTTGCTGTAACACTGGAGGTTCCTGCCCAGAGAGCTCTGCCAGCAGAAATGATCGTGTGAATAATCTTTAAGCCCTTTCAGACAAACGCAGCTGGAATAGTTTCAGCGGCCTGCGGCTGTGATTTTGAGTTAACCCAACAGGCTTCGCCTGAAGCAGAACAACCTCCTGTTGGCACAACCTCCAACTGGTATGAAGCGAGCAACAGCTGGGGACAACAGCACCTTTAAGCAGTGCGCCTGTAGGCAAAAGTGGGCATCTTGCTGCGAATAAAAGCCATGAAATAATAGTATGTCATCCCTGTGCATGTTTATTAAGGTTTTCCTTCCTGATCTGATGGTTAGCTCTCGGGTGGTGCATCAGTCTGTCCCTGTGTGCTCACGGCTGAACGATGTGCTGTACAGGGTGCGATGTTTGGTTTCGTGTGCTTTGATTGACTGCCATGAAAACAGTATTGGTACGGCTTTTTCCTAAAAATTAGGAAGCCTGCCTCTGCCCTAGTTAGGACCCCTGTAGAGGCAGCGTAAGCCTCCTGGCAGTAGGCTTGCCTTGCGTGGTTATCTTTACTTGTTCGTGCAGGTATTTTCCCCACCCTCAGGGTTAATAGACCATTGCTGCTGCAGGGCATTCCCGAAAAAGTTTTTGCTCTCCTCTCTGGAGTGAGAACACTTGCTGTATCTTTGGGTTAGGCCTTTTAGCAGCAAAGAAGAAATGGCCAAACCTTATTACAGCTCTTTGTTACGTTATCCTGGCTGTGAAGTCTCTGCTTCAAAGCTGGAATCTGTGCAGAGAAACTGCAAGTGTCAGACCCCAGAGGAATAGGGTTTAGTGAGGTTGGAGGGAGGAGAAAATCCATCTAGGGCTGATAGTAAAAATTTACACAGCTACCCTATACTTAGTGGGAGTTGTTTCCGTAACTTGTTTTACATTTAACCTTGTCTTTCCAGTCTCAAATCCTATGACTTGTGTTGTTCAAAGCACCAGCTTAGAGCCAACTTTGATTTCTATGGCTTGGAGCTTTCTGCAGTGAGAGGTCTCCCGCTTCTACCTGTGATGCTTCTGCTGGTCTGAACCCGTCTGGTTCCAGGAGTAGACGACTGGCTTGCAGATGAGGTGGCCGATTTTTCTTGAAGTAGTCACACAGTAGGATACAGCAAAATACTCGGTCAACCCAGAGTATGCTCTGGATCAAGATGTCTTTCTCCTTTCCCTACTTTCTGCAATAACCAGAAGGTTGTGCTCTCATGTTAAGGATTTAGTTCCTTCTGCTTCCGTTTTAGGACGAGTCCTCCTAGTGTTGCACTTCTCCGTGGTCTGTTAAGACAGTCATGCTGTGCTGCTCTTCTCTCTCTGCCTTCGATCGCCCTTCTTTGTAATGCCAAGTCTTGCCCTGACTCCACCAACACGCCTTTGCCTGGAGTTTGTCTGGACGGCTCTGTGTTCAGAGGGCGATATGTAAAATTGTCCTCTAATGTTAAACCCGTGTATTGACCATGTTAAGAATATGCCTGTGCCAAAATCAGTTAGTGCTCTTAAACGTCACGTTGCATGCATTTCTTTGCTAGGAAATGCTAAACAAGCTTTGCGAAGTAAATAGTGAATGGTGCCGGGGGGGAAGGGAAGTTGAAACTTCTGTGAAGACACCTGAAGGCACTGGAAAACAGTCAGAAAGTGTACCTCGGTCGCGCACCCCTCCCAAATCGCTATCTGAGCTTAGAAATACCGGCCTTGGAAGCCGTTGCTCTCACAAGAGGATAACGTGTGTTGATTTTGCTAGTTAAAATTTGCTAGCCTTATTCCTTATCCCTTGCCAGTCTGTCTGTGCAGTGTTTTTACCACTTTACTTAAGCCTTTAGCGAAGAAAAGCATGCGTTTCAGAGAGCAGAGAGAGAAGCTAGCTACGTTCTGCAGCTAACAAAACGGAAGGCAACTCATAGTTTCCCTTAAAGATTTTTGTTTGGGGTCTAAATCTGACTTGAAGTGTTGGGCACGTCAAAGACCGCAGCCGGAGTTGTAAGCGCTCAGCAGTGCTGAAAACTGGACTGCAGCTTTCCGAGTGTTTGATGGGAAGAAGGCTTCCTCCTCCATACGCTTTTTAAGAGTGCTCTCTGGCCTGGCAGTCAGTAGCAGTAACTCAGGTACTTTGTTTTGCAGTTTGGTTGTGGGGTTTTTTTTTTTGTCGTCTTTTTTTCTGGAAGTTACTGAACAAGCCTGGTTGCTGGATAGTCCAGTGCTGATGCTTAATAAAACTTGCAGGGTGTTTCAGCGTGAAGTCACATCAGACTTCTCCGCTACATAGAGTGGCAGGATTCTTCTGGAAATGTTTGGTGGGTATTTGCAGGGAACAGGGAAAAATGCTGTCAGTGTTGATCTGCTAGGGAGAACATCTGTGTGCAATGCTTTATTCAAAGCAGATGGATGGCAGAGGGGGGAAGGGGTGGTGTTTAACCCTTGGTTTCAAGCCAGCATTTCCCCCCTCAGCTGCTCCAATTCAGCTGCGTTTTCGGATGCTTAAAACGCTGACTCATTTTTCTTTCCTTCTTGTCGAGGAGGTCTACTTCCAAGAGTTTTGCTAGCGAATGCTTACGTGGTGATTTTTTTTGAAATATATGAGCAGTATGTTTTATCCCATTGTTGTATCTGAGCATTTGACATTGATTGAAGATAAATACGTTAAAAATTGCGTGCGCTCCCTTGAGAGAACATGCCGTTAACGCCACTGTACAGATGAGGAACTGGGACGGTCTGCCAAAGCAAAGAACTGAACCCGGGTTTTCCCACACCTTACATCGGTGTCGTAACATTTAGACAGCTTTTGTAAGTAGATGCAAGGTAGATTTCTGTTAATGCATGATGAAGTGTGAGTATTTAGGGGAAAGGCAGGGACGCTGCTCATTTTATTTAGTTATTTATTTATTTCAGCTATCCTAGGTGTTTGTTTCAGCATTTGTTTCAGTTGCCTGATTCAAGCTACCAAATAAAGTTTGAACGAAAGAAAGGGGTCATCTCCTCCTGGAGGAACCTCTGCTGATACCACCACCGTTTGGGGAGGACGGGGTACCCAACGCATTCTGAGAACAGGCAACTAAAGTGTGAGCGGAAGCTGAGGCTTGTTTTGAATGAGACCCAAAGTGACAGGTGAAATGCAGGCAAAGGTCTGGAGATGTATTATAATTTCATAAAGTACAGAAGCATGTGTGCTGTCATCCATTCGCCCCCTTTCTAGAGGGGTTAGCAAAGGGGTTATAGCCCTTTATAAAAAGCTGCGCACAGCTTGTATTAGC